>NC_080632.1:31868596-32209429 GCF_027887145.1 Ammospiza caudacuta | reverse complement strand
GTGCCTCAATCTCCAATTCTGAGGCATAATCCCATACAAGTACAGTATTAAGTTCCACGGTAAACCTGACAGAGGAGGGCAAAAAGGATTAGACTGCTGCAGTTTAACAAAGATTCCATGAATGTGTCACTTTAAAGCATGCCAGGTTTTGACATGAATAGGTACTTGCAATCTAAATGTGTTACTTATCTAAGTATTAATTACCTACTGAGGAAAAAAAAAAGACAGTTATCCCACAGGAGTAGCCCGAATTTTACAGTATGGTCATTTGTAAGTAAATTTGCAAAGCTGTGCACAGGGAGCTAAGGATAAACCCTATTAGTGTATAAATGGATTTACACATTTTGTAATTGTATGCAGCTTGGAAAATGTACCTTTTCATGTCTTAGCCTGCGAATCCGACAGCTTCTTTAGACCTGCTGCCTGCTAGTACCTAGAAAAGATGCTAAATATCTGCATTGTCTCTAAAACATGGCCCAATGTAAAAAAGTACGAAACTAAGGAAATGTCAAATCGTTTTTTTAGCTAAAGGTGTAGAAGATACCTCGGAGGTACAAAACAACACTAAAGGAGAACAAAGATAAGGGTGGCCTCAAATCTTAGTGGAAAAAACATTACTAGAGGGGGAGAAAAAAAGTTCCTGATATTTCAGTGTCCTGGTTTAGGGCAAATTTGGGAGGAAACCTTCATATGGGGGCCCTCCAGAAAGCAAATTTCCTCCCCCCAGCTGGAGGAGGAAAGGATTTCTTTCACGAAAAGATTTCCTTGAAGAAAAACAGAAGAAACTGTTTCTTTAACAAGCAAAGTATTCACAAGCATAAAAAAATAATAATATTAAATGATAAAACCTCTCTCTCGCTGTTCTGAAGAGATGGCAAATTTAGAAAGTGCTTGTAGCAGGGTGTTGCTCAGCTTGCTGAGTCTCTTATCAGTCCCTCTGGTGCTGGACAATGCTGTGTCATGGGCCCTGGTGGGACACAGGTGCAAGCTCCCAATGTTTTCCTGGGTGCTCAGTCCAGACCAGGTTTGAATAGTTCCAAGAAAAGGAAAACCGCAGTCCAGGGAACTTCTCTGCCTCACCTAGCTGAAAACTAACTAAAAGCCAAGAAGACCTCTGTCCCACTGTCTGTCTGTGCTGCAGACAACACAGTCCAGGAGAAGGATGCGGACGTGGGGGAGCAAGTGCACTTTGTGATAACGAACTGCGCACTTCTTCTTTCCTTGCCTCTGCTCTCTGAACCGGTCTTAAAAACTTAATATCCAGCATTAACAGAACATATGATTGGGTATACAAGTATCATTATATAGGTATATTATACATCTTAGTCACCCCAAGACATCCAGTTGTTTCCATATTTTTGAAATACATTTTATCACCAAAAAGTGTCAAAAAGTTATTTCTATTCCTCCAATTTCATTCAATTTTTGCATTTATAATTTAAAGGTTATTATCTGTTCCATTGTCTCCTATAATTTCTATTTCTCTCCTTCATGAATATATATTTTGATATCCTATAGCTTCTGTCTAAAGTCTCAAGACCATGTTTAAAGTTTCACTGAAGTTTTCACAGTCAGCTGTTTATCTTTCTTCTAGTAACGTTTCCCTCAATTATTATTTTCCAAAAATTTGCTCTGCCAGATATCTTCATTCCTTTTCCCTCTGCAAGCCACCTATGAGTACTTTTAAACTCTATCAACATTCTTCCAAGATCCATTTTTCTACATATTCCAACTAAAAGGACACTATTCATTTGCATCAGCCTTTTCTTTCTCAGATTGCCTTCATGATTTTTCTTAACAAATCCAACTTCTGCCACAGCCAGTATTATCAGCTCACTGGATGTATTGTAATGGCCTTTCACATCAGTGCTCCTATTTTCAAACTAGTACAAATCCTTTAATTTTGCTCTCTAATGTCACTATAAGTTTCCTCTTTAATCCTCAGCCTCTCTTCAGCACTGCTGTCCATACTTCAGTCCTTTCTCTGAATACTCTCCTCTGTCTCAAGCTTCTACCATCTACATCAGTGACATTTCTTTAGCCTCACTGTTTTTTCTTCTCTCACTCTCCTTCAATCCTCTGCAAGCTAGTTTTTAGTTCTCCTCACCAGTGAAATGACTCTCACTAATGACTTTTTATGAGCTGCAGTAAATAATTCAGGGGCAATGTTAATAATGCACAGGAAAGAAGGAGAGGAATGAGGAGATACAGGAAAAGAGAAGTTTCAGCAGAATACCACAACATGATTGAGAAATACAAAATACATTTTTTCCTATTACGTCTTCTCCACAGAAAAGTGCCTCATATTCCAAAACTGATATATAAAGGGAGGCAAGATGAGGGACTGAGAAGTGGGAAGAGGTTCATGGATCAGGATAAAGTTAGAGAGGAAAATCTTGCACAAAGCCAAATGGGTTTTTCTTTACTAGAGCTTGAACAGAATTAAGTATGACTAGCAGCCTTGAGAAGGATTCATGGTTTCATAGTATTTAGAATAAGACAGGCAGCCAAACATCATAAGGCTCTTTGAGTGCATTCTATTTTTTAAGTCAATACATTTCTCAGATACCACACACATTTTAACTGACAGCAAAATTACTTTGTTTTTTCATCAATAAAAATTGAAGCAACTTGATTTAAAATGCAGTGTTTCCAGCAGTAGCTCAAGTATTCAAAATCTGTGTATGATTTAGCCTAGGTAGTGCTTCTGAGAGGGGCTAATGAAATATAAACAGGGTAGAGGATGTTTGATTTTGCAGCATATGGATCAAAAAGTAGAACTCACTAAGTAATCCCTACAGTGGGAAAAGTGTGAGCAAACCAAGTATTTCCTTTGGAAAAACTTGCTTTACTGGGACAATAATAATGCCTTTTTCCATGAGAAAAAACTCTTTCAACTTTTCACTCATGTAAAATTGAAGTTTCTAAAATCCTCACAAAAACTACTGAATCAAGTTGCCTGCTCCTGCAAAGAAGAAAGGCAAGAAGATTTACTGAACTGACCCAGTATTTCACCATAAATAAGTCTGGAAAATTCCTGCCAGTATCCATCTACCTACTGATTTAAGTTTCCCAGGTGACGAACCAAATAATCAAGCCAATTCTTTGTCACAGGAAATAATTGCCATTAAAACCAATTTCTATTAAATCTTTCAGAGTTCTGACTTAATTGTCAAGGGCTGGTACCAGTTCTTTCCACCCTTCTTTCAAAAATAAAAACCCCAAACCCCAGCTTTCCACATTTCAGCCTGCTAGAGAGTAGAGGATATCTTCCACAGTAACAAGTAGGCTTAAAAAGGCAGGATGCTTATCAAACATTTCATTGAAATTTTGTCCAAATAAAACAGGAAGAACCCTTCCCAGCCTCACCAAATGAAAGTCAGTGTAAGTCTGACTTTTGTTGTGCAAGTCTGTATCTTTGTTGTTAGCTGCAAAACATATGTAACAATGTCATGATTTGCCCTACTTCTGGAATCACATGTCCCTTTTTCCTGGTACACCTATGAGGAAAACAGAAAATGCTAAAAGTCTTTAACAAAGGATCTTTTTGTAAAATTTTTCTGGTTTAGACCTTTTGCCCCTCTCCCTCATTCCCCAAGGTATTGACCCTACTGCATCACATGTGAACTCACAGCACATGACATGAAACTATGTAGTCATGGAATCACAGAATATGCGGAGTTGGAACAGACACAACAGGACCATCGAGTTCAACTCCCAGTCCTGCACAGGACTTCCCAAAAGTCACACCCTGTGCCTGGGAGCATTGCCCAGGTGTTTCTTGAACTCTGTCAGGCTAGCGCCGTGATCATGTCCCTGGGGAGCGTGTTCCAGAACTCAACCACCAAGAAGGTAAAATCCCTTTTCTAGTATTTAATCTAACCCAACTCAGCCTCATGCCATTTCCTCAAATCCTTTTGCTGGTCATGAGAGTGAAGAGACCAGTACTTGCCTTTCAACTTTCTGCAACTCTATACCCCACTATAGTTTCCTTTAACTATATACACCAAAAGAATTGTAAAAAGATTGGTTTTAATCCCTGAGAAACACTTTATTTTAATCCTTTCCCAGGTGCTGTTCTCAGCTACCACTGAAGAATAAATCTTAACTGGCTTTGAGGTTGTTTTTCCCCACACCATGTTCTTAATAAATATATTAATGGACTTAGTATATACTTTTCAACAAGATGTTTTGTGGAAGAGTTTTTTTAAAGCATCTATAAAATAATATTGATTATTTCAAAAGCTTCTGTGGATAACATTTTTAGGCACTTTTCATTTTAGAGAGTCAGTTAAGAGAACTGGAAATAATAAACAAGACCTTCTCAAGTTTGCAAACATTTTCAACTTCCATTGTTTCATGAGATGTTAGAAACCATCTGCTGCTTTTTGCTGGTGTGTACATCACTCCCTATGACAGTGACTGAGACGGGATATCTTAGAGCTGGTTTGTCTGACACATCTCCACTAGGCAACTCTTTGAGCTGAGTTTATCCTTCCAGCACTATAAAAAAATTAGCTTATCCTTGTTTTGTGATGACTGTTGCTAGCATCTCCTAGCCTCTGAGAATGTTTCATCAAAACCAAGTCTGAATTTTGAAACGCTTGAATTTGTCTTAACTTCCATATGAAAAGCACATGCTAGAGAAAGCATTTCTGAAGTTTACTTGAGTTTTCCTAGCAGAGCAACTCAGTTAAATCTTGCCTCCAACCATGCTAATCTTCAATGAAGTGTCTCCCTTATGAAAATAATCAACAAACCTAGGCTGACACATCTTTTGTTAGAAGTATAAACTTGCCATCGTGCCACTTTAGTACCCAAATTCTCGTAAGAGAAACCACTACTTCTTTCTAAACTTCAACCATTTTCCAAGACAAGTCCTTAGTTACTGTGTAAACCTGCACAGCACAATTAGAGACGACTTCCCATGGAGGGAAATATTTTGGTCAAAATTTCCCTAGAGCTTGCCTAGATCAGCCAGAGTGCACTAAACTGAACCGCCACGGGATATCTTGTGGGGGGAGAGGGCAAAGATTGTGAAGCTGGGACACCCTGTGATGTAGCAATCAATCAAATGTAAAACATAACTCTTGTGCTAGAAAATTCCCTGCTCTCCACCTTTCCATTGGATTTCTCCCAAAAGACCACCCCCTATCCGGTTTTCGATTGGTGTTCTCAAGTCACCCCACAAAAGACCACCCCTGTACCCCCGTCCTAGTGGTCAAAGGGCACCCCTGAGCCCGCCTACTCCGTTCCCCTTTTTAAGCCTAAGTCCTGCCCAGGTTCGGGGCTCGGCACACTGTCTCCGGCATCCTTCAACAGAGCTCCAACCCATTTTCCTCCCCTGCCGGCACCCTCGGACTTCCCAAAAATAAAGCCTATTGGAATTTCACCGGAGCCTCCTGAGACCTCTCTGTTCAGCTGTGTCATCTTAAACATCCGGGGCTGTGAGTGTGCGTGACCACGGCTGGATCCCTCCACGGCGGCATATGCTGAGGAGGGGACCCGCTGGCACCCACCCAGTTTTGTGGCCCCCGGTAACTAGCTGGACCCCAAAAAGCCACAATAGTTTATGTTTTGTATGGAAAAGTTATAAGCAGAACTAGAGGGTCACAAAGGTCAGAAGGACCTTTGCTGCATTAATAACAGGATAGACACAGGTCACACTGTTCTAGAGCTCATGGGGCACCTGAACATGTGCTATGACCAGCTCCACCATTCCCCTAAGCTGCAGACTTGGACATACTCATGTGTGGGAACTCAGCACGTCCCTCCGGATGTCCAGAGTTGCCGCGGACCCTGTTGGGGAACTTGGAGACCCTGGCATGCTGCCCGGAACACCTAGTGGCTTGATTTTGGTCCCTCCAACGAATTGCCAGTTTGGCATGGGGGTGTGAAAGCCACACAGGTCTGAATGGTGTTGTAATAAAGTGTTCACAGGGTGAAAATGTAGATTTTAGGATTTTTGGTATAAGGGTTATGGGGACAAGATGGAGGAATCAGGGCATGTCTAGTCCTTCTTCTTTCTTCTTCTTGTTCTCCATTTTCTGCTGTGATGTTGGCACTTGGGGATTGGTTTAGAATAGGAATGCACAGTCTAACATAGGTGATAGTATTGGGAATTAAAAGTAAATATGATATATGTAGTTTGTAGTATAAAAGAATAACACTGCCTCGGGGGTGGTCAGAGTGCTTGTGGCTGCCTTGCTGAGCAGATCTCAGCTGGGCAGAAAGAAAATTTTGTAGATAAGAAATAATAAACAACCTGAAGACTGAAAAAGCAAAGAGTCCAGACTCATTCTTAAAAGCACAGGCTGCCACAGAACCACCATCCCACGCATCTCAGGAGACAGCTGACCCAAGACTCATGAAAGAGATAACACTCATAAAAAAAAGTCAAAGATCCATGGCCTGAAGAAGAATACAAAGGCAGACCACGCTGCAGTTGCTGGGTTTCTGAGAGCATGACCACTGTGGCTCTCCAGGAAGCATGTAGCTTTTCTTCCCTATGTGTCTGGAGAGCCGGGGCAATGGGAGAATTTCAGACAGGGGCTAAGACCAGCTGCCTCCAGGTTGATTCAGCACCCATTGAATCACACCAAGGCAAAAATCCTCCTATAAAGCACAGACATTTTTGCAACCTAACTAGTTAATATAAAAAGCACTCAAGAGTTTTCATGTATATTTTCTATGGTTTTGGTGTGAATTCATTAATTAATACAGTAAATTTGCTAATGAATATTTTAATAGTGTTAATATGCTGCATATGCAAATTGAGTCTGCAGAGTATCACCTGGAGAAGAACTACTTCAACACTGGATTGATTTGTGATGCAAGTTTTGTTTTGCCACTCTTTCCCTTCCTTTAGGTCAAGCAGGTGACATTCCAGTAATAGCAGTGTCCTTAGCAAAAGTCATCATAGAAGATGATTTCACACAGGTAGTGAAGGTTAAATATTTTTAAAATGCAAACAAAATGAATTTTTAAATGCTTCAAAATAGCTTCAGATTTAGAAAGCCCTTTACAATTCATGGGCAGTTCTCTTTAAGAAAAATGCTCTTAACTTATGTGTGCTTCTCATTTGTCTGTTCAGAGATTTCTCTGTCTCTTCTACCACACAGTCTGTATAATTTAAGGTGACTCACTGTACAGGAAATTTCACCTTCCATTAAAATGTTTTCTTTAGTAAGCACTCTTCTGGAAGTGCTGTAGTGTAAACATGAGTGGCTACGAATACGAACATTTATTAAATAGTGCTGATGAATTTTTCAATACCTAAGGGAGAGCAATTCACAGCTCAATCATTCGGGCCATTTTAAGTGCTGCACAGGACAATTCCACTACATCTTCCATTAATATTTAATTGCCTATTTTATTCTGTTTACCTTTTTGGTTAATATATAATTTAAAGCACTTCTACTAAAAAGGAGAGGGGAGGGAGGGAAGAGAACAACTGTTAGCTGCTTTTAACAACTCTCTGGTGAGAAGTTTTTCATCATTTAAAATTCATTGCAAAGAATTTTTATTTAATATTAGTAACACAAACCCCAGGTATTAAAGTAAAACTTGGAAGCATCTGTTGCATAACAGTCCTGACATTGACTTAAATTTGACTGACACCAATTTCCAACTAGCAGCCATTCAGAAAGGACCATAGAAGACTGGGAGGATGCCACACAGCCTGAGCGCTAGGAGAAGGTAAAATAAGTGTGTGAAAGTGTTACAACCCCTGTTGCACAAAGGGTATTTCAAAAGAAGTAGCAGTAGCATTCTTCAAGGTTTTGGTGGAGAGGGAAAGAGGATTGGAAAATGTATCAAAAACATTTGGCTCATGATTACAAAACCAGGTATAGAAAGCGAAAGGAGACGACCCATCCTTGTTGATCAGCATCGAACTCCAATTTACTGATCTCACTTACACACTTTTATAGTGGTGTTAATTAAGCTCATGCATATTGCAAAATCCGAGCTCATCATAGGTCACAGATTACACATTAACCCCTCCTTTTGTTTTCAATACCTGTGGTTTGTTATTGAATCCAAGATTTATTTTCTCACCCTGTTATGAAAGTTCTCAAGGCCTCCATGTTTGTCAACTTTTGCTTTCCCAAACCAGCCAAGGACAAGATATTTACTTGTTATTAAAAACAACCTGAGAACCTCTGCTGTTTACATAAACGTGCCTGAGAACTTTTGTTGTTTACAGAAACAGGCTGTGAGAATGAGGGGATGTGGTAATTAGGAAATAAACTGTGAGATTTATGTGCCTGAAAGTACTTGGGTACTGTGAAGTGGATAAAAAAGCAACCATCACATAAGAGTGTTACCCATGGTCTTCATCGCCAGTCATTGGGACATCACAGGTCATCACAGTCATGAATCTCATAGAAAATTATTTCTCTATTAAAAACAATAAAGAGCTGATTTTTAAATTTGGGACAAAATTACTAGCAGCTGTACTTAGGCTTTGGTCACTATTTCGAGAATCATATGAAGACTCACGGGGGCTTAAATATTGACATAAATGTAGTTGTTTTGAACTTTTCAGAGGCTGAAAATTATCACCTGGAGAAGAGCCACTTCAGAGGCTGTATGTTTGATCTTTCACTTTCTGTAGTCCTTAGCACATATAAAACACATTAGGGGTTTATGGTCTAGAGTAGTCTATCACTTTTATCACCTTCTGCCTTAAGATGAGGTTAGTGGTTTGCTGAGAAGTTTTTGAAAAATAATACATAAATAATTAAAATTAATAGATTCCTTAGCTTTTCTGACTTGTGCTCTTCATTTTCTTTATCAATCATTCAGGGTGCTATGCTATTATACACAGCATAATATCATGACATGGAAGTAGATCTAGATGTAGTATTAGAAATCTGGTTCATTAACCAAGCATTTTCTCCAGGTCAAATATGTCTTATTTTTCAGAATTACCTACAATATTAAAGATTAACACATACGTAATCACAACATCAGTGCCCAGCTTTCCTAACGAAAGTGAGAAAATGTAAACATATTAATTATTCAAACTTAGCATGACTCCAGGAACTATATATATATATATATATATATATATATATATACATACATATATATACATACATATATATATATATATATATAAATGAAAGGAGAAACAAAAAGCATGAATAAAATTTAACAGCTTATCTGCAATGTTTAAGACATATCCAGCCCAATGCATAAAACTGGAAAATGGCTAAAATTATTCTGGGAGGTATTGAAAAAAATCTGAAAGACAGCACAGTCATTGGTCACAGCCAGCATGTCTTCAAGAGAGGAAAATCCTGCTTATCAAACCTGATTTCCTTTTATGACAAGGTAACTCACCCAGCTGATCAAGAGAAGCCTGTTGATCTCTTTGGATTTTAGTAAAGTCTTCAACACTGTCTCTCACAGGATCCTTCTGGACCTACTGTGCAGCCTCAGCTGGATAAACACATCATGGCGTGGGTGAGCAGCTGGGTCACGGGTCAGGCACAAGGGTGACAGTGAATGGGGTGACATCAGACTGGGGACCTGTCACTACTGGGGTTCCACAGGGTCCCTCCTCAGCCCTCTGCTCTTCAACATCTTCATAAATGACCTGGACACGGAACTGGAAGGGATACTGTGCAAGTTTCCAGGTGATACAAAACTGGGAGGAGCTGTTGACTCCTCCAGGGCAGGGAGAGGCCCTGCAGAGAGATCTCCACAAATTGGCGGTCTGGGCAATCACCAGCTATATGAAGCTCAACAGGGGAAACTGCTGTATTCTGCATCTGGGATGGGGCAGCCCTGGATGTATGGACAGACTGGGAATGAGGTGCTGTAAGCAGGGCCATGGAAAGGGACCTGGGGGTCCTGGCAAGTTGAACATGGGTCAGCAGTGCCCTGGCAGCCAGGAGGGCCAACCCTGTCCTGGGGTGCATCAGGCACAGCATCACAGCTGGGCAAGGGAGGGGATTGTCCTGCCCTGCTCTGAGCTGGGGCAGCCTCACCTCCCGTGCTGGGGGTAGTCTGGAGTGCCAAAATGTGAGAAAGACGTTAAACTGTTGGAGAGCATCCAAAGGAGGGCAAGAAAGATGGTGGAGGGCCTTGAGGGGAAGCTGTATGAGGAGCAGCTGAGGCCACTTGATCTGTTCAGCCTGGAGGAGACTGAGGACAGACCTCATTGCATTCTACAATTCTGTTGTGAGGGGAGGAAGAGGGGCAAGCGCTGATCTTTTTGCTGTGGTGACCAGTGACAGGATCTGAGGGAAAGGCCTGAAAGGCCCCGGTGGCAGGGGAGGTTCAAAGAAGCATTTGGACAATGCTCTCAGAAACATGGTATGACTGGTTGGGATGGTCCTATGCAGTGCCAGGAGTTGGACATGATGATCTTTGTGGGTCCCTCCCAACTGAGCATATTCTATGATTCTCTGACAATGTTTATGTTTTCTTATAGTACATGTTCATCAACCTTGGGAACAGATTAGGCCTATACAATGGAATTATCTGTGGCTTTGCTTCTTAATGTTAAAATCTCAAGATAACAGGGCATGCCTCTTCACCAAGGAACTAGCTGAGAGCAATTAGCATTTGTGTCTTCAGTAAGAGTAGGCAAGGACAACATGAGCAGGAAGTCTCTATGTTTAATTACCAGGTCATTATGACCTGGTAATTAAACAAGTGGTCAGTATGAAAGGTCACTCTGTATCGGAATCCTCAGACTTCGTCATTATCTATAAAACTAACCCAAGTCTGACTGAAGTTTAAGGGAAAGCTGTATCTATTGAGAGCAAAACAAGACGGCAAGCAACCATGTCCTAACCCAGCCCCACCCACCCCTTTCTCTGATCTAACAGACAATATTTCAAATCTTCAGGACTCCCAAACTGCAAGGTTTCAAAAAAGTCAAGGTCAGGAAACAGTAATTTCCTCATTAACAA
This sequence comes from Ammospiza caudacuta, assembly GCF_027887145.1. Classification (NCBI taxonomy): domain Eukaryota; kingdom Metazoa; phylum Chordata; class Aves; order Passeriformes; family Passerellidae; genus Ammospiza; species Ammospiza caudacuta. The sequence goes on along the minus strand of NC_080632.1, from coordinate 32,198,501 downwards.
TGCCAGCCATGAGGATGCTTTTCCTCCTCTGCATGATCAGTGTGCTGTGACTTGCTTGCTAAGGGCCTCCCTTCACTGCTGCTATTTCCTACAGCCTCAGGGAAACAGTATGTGGCGCCTACTTCCACAGCTCTTTGGTCTCCTCTGCATTTGTACACAGAGTAAGTGCCAGCCACTCATGGCCTCATTTTCCCTGTCAGCTAACCTAAAGTCCCAATATTCTGCAATATGAAAGGCATGCATTTTGAGATGTAAACCTATCCTCTCTGAACTCATGAAAGTGATACTTATGCTAATACTTAATTTTTAAAATAAAATATTTTATTACTGGCTTTGATATAGCCTGAAAATATGCAAGAATTTTTGCTCTATTGAATTGTAGTTTTTATGCCATATATAGTTTCTTGCTCTACACAACAAATAACTAGATCCTATTATTTTATTTATGTTTAGCCATATGGTAAAATGGATTTTCCAGTTACAAACTACTTGCAGAAATCAGAGTAACCTATATTATTTGAGAAAGGCTAGTAATCTTTATCCAATAATCAGAGATGGTGTTTGCTTGTTAAAATCCATTTTAATCCCTGAACTGATGAATACATAGATGCTCTTCTACTTTTTCACCCCAGAAATAGTCTTTCTAGTTTGGTTTATGTATATTTTTCTACGTTTGTCTGAACAACACACAGGCACTACATGCTACCAGTCTTGCTGCTGCCTAAGAATGTCTGCAAACTGAAGCAAGAAGAAGCAGGGGGAAACTAATTCTAAAAGTTTGATATCCATTCATGCTCTATTAAAGTATCTAAATCCATAGTCTATTAAATTATCAGTCTATTAGTAACAAAATTATATTTGGCTATTTTTTCCTGAATTTTTGTTTGTTTCCTTTATTGCACTCTAAAATGCTAAAGAGAGATTTAGAGAAGCTGTTTCCCATCTAAATTTTGCCATCCCTCACACTTCCTTCCTAGACTTAACATGTCATGTCACTAAATATAGCCAGGTCATTGCATCCTCCTATTAAATACATTCAAGTTCTACTCTCTTGCTCCTAAAAAGTTAATCTCAAATGGGGTTAAAAGCATCATTACCTTTAAAAATATCTTTAAAATCAGATTAAAATATTTTTATTTTTAATGTGCCCTTTATTTTCAGTTTGTTGTCATTTGATTATCAAACCTCATAGTTTTATGAGCAGACATTCTGAACCAGTAAAATATTTTACTTTTGTAATTAATAGTTTATTTCATTTAGTAGTGATTACACAGCAGAACCTCTTAATTCTCATCACATGCTTGTAGTTTTTAGATTTTATCTAGTCTGTTCTATGGATCAGATGAAAATTTCAAGCACATTAGTAGATAACGTGGATCACTTCTTCCTTTTTGTACTACCTCAGCTAAAAGTAAATTTTTAAAATAATCTTCGAAAATTGCTTGTGTTCCCAAGCATAGCACATGCAAACTTGTTTTCTGCCTTCCTCTCCCAAAAGAGTGGGTACTCTGGCTGCATTCTATCCTTCAGAAAATCAGCTCACTTTAAGATGTTTAGTTGCCCTTGTTCTGTGCTGCCCTAAGATGACAAAAATGAAACAAAGATAGACAGAGTTGGGCTTCTCTCAGGAGATGGTACCTTTTTACTTCCTTTTTTGGGGTACAAAATATACACAAAATGCAGACAACAATGTAAGTTAGAAAGTGATGACACCACACTCAGGGAGGAGTCCTGCCAATGCCCATGGAAATCAATACATTGGTCCTACTTCAGTAAAATCTCTTTCCTCTTTGTTAGACCCAGACAGCAATCCTGACACTGTCAGGCTGGGTGCTCAGAGAGTTCTGTCTGCCAATGCTGCACCTTCTGTTCCATTTCACTCTAAGGGTAAGTAAGACATTATATTCGGTCCGCACACATAATAATAACAACAGTATGACTCAGTACATTCAAACATTTGAAACAGTTCAGTCACAAATGTCAGCAGAAAGTTGGATCTGCAAACTTGTTGTAGCACACACTTGTGACAACAACGTTTAAATATAAATGAAAAATGTTACTGACAAATGTCACTAGAAACGGGTTCTGTTCTTCAACTGTTGAGTCATCTTATGCAAATACATTGCCTCCTTGAACCACATATGCCTGTATCTATCCTTCTGCCTTTCTGATAGGATCACACTGGTAGGTTGACTGTAAGCAGCAATTAACAGGGAAGGTTTCAAAGTCCCTCCATATGGATAGAAAGCTCTGCAACAGTCTGCAATAAAGATTCATATTCTTTGTTCCTATATGTGTGCTAGGGCGCATCTCTATAACAATTCCTACATGTAAGCATTATAGTTTGAATAGTTTTGAACAAATTTGTGGAAGCGGGTTGATCATGATCACCTTTCCAGTAGATCTTTCTGGAGAGTTGAAAATGCTTAGATAAAACTTAATTTCCAAGCCAGATTCAGAGGGAAATAAAGGAGAAAGAGTTAAAGGAAAACTAAAGGGAAAAGCATTTCCTTTAGTGAGCTGCAGGTAGAAAATTAAAAAGAAAAAAATCTGTTCATTGTGTAAGCAAAAATCAAGTGTAGTTGATGCCCTCAATTAAGTTGGCCTAGCTTCATTTGAGGGTGGTTTTGTTATTTAAAGTTGCATTTTCCTATTGTGAAAAGTGTTTTCTCTCAAGGAGGATTCTTCTACATTTTTGAATTTTGCTGAATAGCTTAGGAAGCTTTCTTTGACACAGCAAATGTTCAATGCTTGTAGGTAAAATGGGAAGGGAATAAATTTTAGTTTTAAATTATGTTAATCTGAAATAGTGGATTGTCCAGATTGATCCTCATCAGAACAGTTTCTTCCCAACCGCCGTTACAATTAATGTTGAGAAGATGAAGAGATAAATGTATCTTTAGAGTAGGACTAATAAGAAGTATAAATATAAAATACATCTATATCTTCATATGAAGACTGCACACACCTGTTATTTATCACTTTCTATGCAAATACTGCAATGACTCTCATTTGTTATATGAATTTATAGATAGCCTTTTAAAAATACCAGAACATGAAGCATATGAACCTGGGATTGTGTTTTAATTTTGTAAGCACATTTTTTAATGTATGTATTTCTCATGCTCTACTGTGTTTATGACCAGTGGCATTAACATTACGTTACAATGATCTCACATTCATTTCCAAGAAGAAGTGGAAAAGTATTTAAAATTCAGAGATTTTAACTTAATGATTTTTCCCATCTATCTTAGATTTATCCAATTATATTAAGCCATTCGCTCAACACATAAATATATGCACCCATGTCACAATATTCACTTCTGACATTCTTTATTTCCAACAGACAGAAAACCTCTTTGTTTTCATAATCTTGAAATTATCATTGGAAAGAAAATCTATCTCTGTACTAAATAATATTTTGAACTGATTTAGCAATGACCTGATGCATCTTCTCTCACCAATTAGGAACAAGGTTACATTTTTGTAGATAAAAGACATCAATGTAGGTTAGTCAGACATGGTCTTGGAGACACTGATACAAAATGAAAATAAAATTATTTATCAGTCCCTTTTTGGGAACACTCAAAGACCAATTACTCAGATATAAGTACTGAGCCGCAAAAAGTGCTACACAGTGCTTGTCACATTTGACATAAAATGTGTAGTAGCAACATATAAAATGTTTACTAGTGGGATAAAGTACAATTAACAGCATGGGTACTCTTCTTCTTCTTCTGAAAGCAGCTTAGGGCAGTGAAATACACTATGTATGTCTCATCCAAATGAAGTTGTGGAGAAAATGGGATGCAATTAAAACATTTTTATAATTTACAATAGAGTTTATAAAAAGAAATAACCTTTCTTGCTTTTAAATAGACATGTTCTTTCTAAGTCTAACTTTTTTACTAAATCTTCGTTTTTGGCAATATACATGCTTTCCTACTCTAAAACTCATGTTTCAGTTTCTCTGAGAGAACAGAAGCCAAAGCATATTTTTCTGTACTTAAACAGCATGCACAATAAGCATGTCAGAAAAATTTATAGGATAGTGAAACAATGCTTTCTTTTAACCATCTGTCTCTTCACATCATTTTCTTTAATTGTTACAGTCCAGTTTCAGTGATTCATAAGAAACAATAATAGGTAACATTAATAACAGTATTTAATTAGATGTTTTAAGATATAGTTTGGAGTTGGACTGCAACTAGTTTAAAGCAATTGGAGGTGTGCATGTGTCAGAGAAGGTTACTTGTTTTGCTTTGCTTGATTGGCTCTAACAGAGAGGATGATGTGCCCTCCAGTCCTGGTATTTACAACATTGGCTTTTTCTTCCAACTTCTCCCTTTCCCAACCCCCCTCCCTTACTGTAACAGCCAATGGTAATTTAGATAACATCTAAAACCTTGCCTGACAAGGTAAATTCAATTTATGAAGCAATCCTTCCACATAGACAGACCTTGTTTGTTAGATTAGTTGTGGATTGGCTCTGTATGACAGCTTGTTTGCAAAAGGTGAGCTATCTGCATTTCCAATGCAGGAAGCATCATTTAAGGAAAAAATAGAGATGTCATTTCTCTTATTTGTCAGAATTCATGTAATATTCCTTCTTGGTTTTCTTCATTGTTTACTTCTTAGGAAAATAGTAGCAACTGCGTACCTTCGGATGAGACACCTAATTTTGTTATGGATGAACATAGTGTTGTGACAAAACAGTGGCACAGCTGTCATAACAGCTGTCACACATTAATCATGACAGTGACAAATAGCATAATTACTTTATCTGGAATGTCTAGCATGCAACTCAGTATGCACCATTGCAGCATAAGCATATCAAGCATGATTTAATTAAAAGACATCAATATAGGTTAGTCAGACATGGTCTTGGAGACACTGATACAAAATGAAAATAAAATTATTTATCAGTCCCTTTTTAGGAACACTCAGAGACCAATTACTTAGTCGACAAGGTAATTTGAATCTCTTTTCCTAATCAGTCCCTTTGATGCCAACTCTGCATGGTGAATTGAGCTATTGGCACGTATGTTTTTCTGACCCAAAACCTCAGCTATGTATCATATTCAACGGTTATCCATTCTTCCAAGATGGCTTAAATGTTGACATCTGTCCCACATCCTTTGACTGAACAAAATGTAGCAAAATAACAAGCTTCATTGTATGCTGCTGAGTAAAACTTTTTTCCCACAGACTTCACAACGGAGATAGAAAGTGAAGCTTGTGTCACAATGTGTGCATTCGGTTCTGCAGTACATCTGCCAAGGCTGAAGTATTATGTAGCAAGAGCCCATTATAAAGACAGCAACCACTGAAAACCACAAATTCAGCTCCACCTTAAATTTCAAACAAGTAAAACCATTAAGAGGTAATTTTTATTTTTTTGCCTATCAGAACCCTATCCAGGTCAGCATTGCTTTAGTATCACTCTCTGGATCTGCATGTGTACAAATGTTTGCAGCTGTTTTGTTTAGGCTTTTGTGAAGATAAAATGCACACATAAAATGCTTTTGTCAAGGTTCACTTCACACAGCAAATTCCACTGGTAATTACCAACTCATAGTATTTTTACTTTGTGGTCCAGATTTGTTAAGCTCTGCATCTCATTGCATCCACTTATTGAATTTCTAGGGGCAGTTCATGAATTGTACTGAAGCTGACTCAATGAAATATTAATTAATCAATTTTCATAGACATGGATTCATTATCTTGCTGGATGGCATCAGAAAACACAGTACTGCAGGCAGAATCCTTCCACCTGCCTTCCAGAGTATTTCATTTTATTATTCAATTTTTAAAGCCCATACTCATTCTAGGTGACTTTACACTGGGGGCTTTTCAAGCTCTTGCTCTAAGACAAAATTAAGGGAGAAACATTATTTAGATGAACCTCAGTAATCCATCAAATGTGATTTCCTATTAACCAGCAAAACAAGCCTCTCAGTGATTAGTTCTGGATCACAGGAAACAAAGTTTTTTTAAACACAATAAATTCCTTAAAAATATGTAAGGTTTATTTTTCCTTTCTTCAATAAGAAGTACAAAGGGGAAAATGGCAAAATTATTTAGCAATTGGTTTCTGAGATTATAAAATTTACATCAATCAATCCAAGTTTTAATAACTGGATTTAAGATTTCTATGTTTCTGCAGGGAAGCTATAAAGAGCTATAGTCTCCAGAAATGCATCTTGAAATTATTTCAGCCATATAAGTTTTTAAGACACCCCACAGAAAGCCTGCAATGGCTTCCATAATTATTCATCTGTTCGTTAATAATCACGTTCGTTAATAATGTCTAATAAATGAACAGCTTGCACGTGAATTTTTCACATACTTCAGGTTTGTAACCAAGATCATTGTACTGACTTCCTCTAGGTTAACCATGGAGGAAAGACAAATGGCTTATCTCCTTTGGTATCCTGAATTTGGTGGACTAGCACATGAGGTTCTGCCAGCCTCATAAAGCAGAAATTATACTGTCAAGGTAAACAGCTTTCTTTAAGTTTGTTTTCAGTGGTGTTAAAGTTTGAACTTCAATCTGAATTTCCTACACAGCCACATTTTTAGGGCATTCTTTGGCATAACCAACTGTAAACTAGAAGATTAAATTGCAAAATCCTTCCTCACTTACCAAAGACATCAAAGACATAAAACAATGAGGTCTTCCCTCTTCCTCTATTTGTGTTCTTCAGATACCTAACAGAAGTACTTTCTTTCCCTAACAACAGGAACCAGTAGGCTTTTGGTGTGAAAATTAGCAGCTGCCAATTGTATTTATCTCTTTGACTAAGAGGTTTATTATTTATCTCCTCTGTTGCAGTGTCCATGTGGCAGCACTGATATTGAGCAGCTGGACAGATTGCACCCTGGAGCCACATCTGTAGCTATATAGATCAACACCACTTTCATTGCCTCAATGCTGGAGAAGTTTATCTTCTGTCAGTTAGATTTACTACCTACTTCATGAATTGTTAAGCATTTTCCCTTCCTCTACTACAATTTGATTTTGAAAGCATGCTACTGTAATCTGGTACAACTGATTGATTATTTGCTTATTTTTTTCCCCTAATTAATAGGGATTTCCAGTTGAGTTTGCAAAGACGGATCTGGAATGGTGAAGAGAATAAACAGTGATTGCTCAATGAAACTGGGAAATAGTTGGAAAGGACTGCAAAATACAAACCAGTAAAAATTACAAACCAGTAAAAATAAGTGAGTGCATCATGGATCATATCTGTTTCAGTTATTTCTTAGTATTTGAAGAGATTAACTAGTAATTACCCACATTAGGCTTTCTTCCCTGAGAAAGTTGATTACTAAATCATTTGCTTTCCATAAAGACTAACAAAAAATGCATTCTGATGACAACAGCAATCTAGTGATATTCTCTATGTTTTTCTAACAGTTTATTGGAGGAACTACATCTTTATAATGCACCCATGAAACTACACAGCAATATCAAGTTTTTATCCAGATAGCTGTCACAGTAGCAAGGCAGATTCAAAAAACAATTTAGGCTAGTATTTGGGGCTAGTAATGGCTGAAAGATACTAGTTCTTATTCTCCTCCAAGTATTGTAGAACCTGCCGACTCAGATCCAGCAATATTCTAGGGGCGGGACATTGAACTATCTTACCCCATCATGTAAGCACTCAACTTGTCACTGGAACATTGCTTTCTCCATTTTTCTCATTGCATCAATGGTCCTCAACTTTGTAAAAGCAGAATTCTTCTTGTTTTTTCCATTTCACTCTTTCAAAGTATAAAAAAATTTGATACCACTTTCCCACTTCAGAGGACTATAAAATAAAATATTTGGAAATCAAATATTCTCAAGTTTTTTGCATTCAACACAAGAGGTAAAACTAGTGTTTCTACATATGCCAGATCAGTTTTCATGTCTGTTTACAGACCAGAGGTTTTTTATGCAATTCCTGTGTTTGTTACACAACCTCCAAACTAATTTTCTGTCAAGTGGTGTCTCATCAATTGTTGTTTATGTTTGTATCAAATTAACAGCACACATATTGGATTCCTACAGCTTCCTTCTCCAGTTAATACCTTTGTGAACCCAAAACTGGAAGTCATGAGTCCTGTGTCCCACTATTTAAGACAGCTAGGTAATGACAGAGTTCACTGATGCTCTCTGCATTTCCATGAGATCAAATCTCCACTACAGCATGACGTGTTAGCCCAAAGAAGAACTCCAGGCAAAACCTGCCTACCCGTATGCAGTACAAAAGAGTTCTGCAATGGATTCAGAAAACAGAAGCATTTCCAAAAGAAATGGAAAGGACCAGAGTATAATTTGATGTGCAGTGAACATATCCAAAACTTTTTTTCACTTGGTATAGGCTAATATGAAAGGCTCTGAGCAGAAGTCCACCAGTAATAGTGTTTCCAAAACAGACGTGAGAAGGATGATGGGTAGAAGAAAGTAGTCAAACACTGCCTATTTAAATGATAAAATAATGATACAGAAAATTTCTCCTTTCCTTCTCCATAATATCTAAATATTAAAATAACTCAATTTAATCAGTTCTTTGAAAAAAATACTCATATTTCAAATGACCATTTGAGGTAGGTTAAGATTTGAGGGTCTGTTCTTTGTGGTTGTAATGGCAGTTCTAACTGATTCTTTTATGAAAGTCCACAACGGAGTCACTAAAGCAAAATTCAGCAATATTTTAAATAGTCAGTCCTTGTTTAAACACTTTTGTTTTCAGTGATATCTTATTTTTCATCATGGCTAGTTAAGATTTCATTCTGGAATATATTTCTAATGTTCAAGTTGAGCCCTGTGAATTCCCAAATTAAAGCAGCACTGTGTTTTTATACTAGAGCATCCAGTCAAGTCTTGTGCACAAAATATATAGCATGAAATAACTGAGAATAGATTAATTCATTTAAATAAATTCAGTGTTGCTAATGAAATAGATATCAGGTTACCTACACACTTTAGGAAAAGGTTAGCACTTTCTTTCAAGTATCCCATCAATCTTTATGAGTTACAGTTGTGTTCTGTGTAAAATGACTGATTTTAAACCATATGATATTCATGAATATGTCAAAGGCATACCCAGAGAGAGATCATTATAAGGAGAAAACCCTACAAGACCTATTCTCATTCCTTCTATGGAGATGATAGTTTTAATGCCATGGTGTACACGTATGCTTTTGTTACACTTCACACAGCACAGAAGGGCTGGGCAACAACAGGCTGCTGAAACAGTCACCTTTTTAACAAGCTTTAACAGCCGTTATATTTGGCAGATTGTGGCCATATGGATCTGCAGACATGATTTCCTGTTCAGCCTTCATATCATCATGTACATTTCAGGGTGACGTGACAGATCTAAGCCATGTGCAGGACTCCATATTCCTCACTGAGATTTCTACCACCTGGCCTGGTCTGCAAGAGCTACAGCAAAATTCTTAAACATTTTAGAGCAACAGTACATTTACGCTTTCTTTGGACATGAAATGTTCTGAGAAATTGAGAAGCTAGCTTTAAGCAGGCATGCTCCTGTAACTTGTCCTCATGTCTAGCTAGGTTTCCTCTCTGATCATGTTATAGGAGTCACTCTACATGAACTTGCAATTTTCTCTAAACATGTCAATAAAGATGAACATGAAAATACTGGGTTTTGCTATAATAGAAATATTAAAAATTTCCATCTGTGACAGGGTATGTTTTTGTTAGAGTTATCTTTTGGAAATGAGGGTGGAAGTAAAGAAAAGGACAGCAACAACAATGATGTTGTTGTGATATGGTAGCAAAGTTTTTCTAAAGAGAATATTAATGTGGGTAGGCCTACATGGTCTCCATTTTCTGAGTAGCTAAATTTTTACAGAGCAAACAGACTGAGGAGTATTTAAAAATGTGGGGCTGTTTATTTTGCCTCAGAGGAGAATGGATCATAATTTGAATGTTTCCAGGGAAAAGAAAATAAATTCTTGAGAGATGTGATATGTTTTCACATCTTTTCATTAGAGCTATCAAATACAAGCCTAATTAAAATACTAGGTTGTAGAAAACTTTTTCAAAACTGTGTAAAGGTGCATTTATATTTTTAACATTAATTCTGAAAAAGTTCTACTGAAAGCACAAACTCAGTTTTGGAAAAGTTCACATATGTCTACTGAATGTCTCACAGACAGTTAAATGAGGGTACAGTATCTACAGGCAAGAGACTTCTGGCAGAGCTTATTTTTCGGTGAATCTTGTGTTTTCTGGTGTTGTTTGTCTGTGGGCTTAGTTTTGTTTTATAAATTGTGGTGTAGGCATAGGGCAGCATAAATACATTCCTATGGTTCCAGACCTAAGAGTGAGTTCCTTAACAATATAGATCACTCAGTCTACCAATTTTAGTTTAGCTAGCTCATGTATTTCTGCTTATTTAGGTGCAGCAATCATGTTCTTGGAGTCATTATCAAAAGCAGCAACAAGCACTCTGAGTATGGAGTTGCATTCCAAACACCGGCCTGAGGCTTTTAGGTCTCATGAAAAATAAGACTATTATATTCTATTTTGTCATCTCAGTTTGATGCACACATGAATGCACCATGAACAAAAAGCAAAATTATATTAGTCATTATTGTAGAGGAAGATGAGATATTTGGGAATAAGTGTTAAACTTTGGGCAGTTTTCAAACAACCATGTCCTATTTATATTTCTATACCACAAAAAAAGCAGGTGTCAAAGCCAGACTCTGAATGTTCTATTTGTTCTACTATGAGAGACATAAACGCACTTAATATTTGAGGATAACAACCAAACATTCTCTGGTTTAATACCTAGGTACATGGATTTGAAGGGATACATTCATATGACATTATAACATTATATATATTCCTATAACATTGTAACATATAACATTCTTTCTGATATCGCTATCTAATTGTTACTGTAAGCCGTATTTAATAATAAGGAAATCATCATCATCATCATAATCCAATGATTTACTAAGAGTAATGTCCTTATCATAATAGTTACTTTACAGTTCAGTACCAAGCCTCCTAGCAGAATGACATAAAACTTCAGCATAACAGAATAAGAACTTTTCAGCTGAACAGATCACAGACCTCTTTATTATCTGTCAACAGGAAAAAAGAAATATTAAGTAAAATTTAATTTGATTAAGTAAAATTTACTTTAATTTTAGGAAAGAAAAATATTATTTTACTATGTAGAATAAGATTATGCCAAGAAGTTAAGCTGTCCGTGACTATCCTGGGAAGCAGTTTGCTGAGCTTACACTTTATAAGATCAGTCCCATAGAAAATACTTTTTTTTTTCCTAGTGAATTATTTGGCCTCCAAACATCTTAACTAGCCAAAAAAAATATCAGTAGAGATCAGATCCCATCTACACACATAACGTATAGATCCACACAAACTTGTTACATTAGTTGTTTTACAATTTATGCTTAAACTTTTGCTGCTCTTGTTTGCTCTTTAAAACTACAAACATCCTTAGTACTCTTAAAGTAATTACTATAGCAAAAAAAGTTCCCTTAACTAGTCTAATTAAAACTGTGTAATGTTTACTCGATGCTTATACTCTGCTGAGAAGGCACTATGCTACAGAAGTGATGATTCATTCAAGAGAAGCAGAAGATTTAAATTGGAGAAACTGAGCTAAACTTTCCAAGCATCGCTCATACCTGAAACAAATCCCTGAATTGTGGATGTAATGACAAAAGCCAGTTAGATCCCTGTATCCACGTCAGAAAAAGAAGAGGGCAAATGAAGCAAAATGGAGAACACCTCTGGAAGATCTGATAAATAGGAACATGTGGCTTGGCATTATTGATATGTACAGTAAAAAGTCAGCCAAGGTCCAGAGCCAACTGAGAAGCAAACATGCATTCCACTTAGCATTACAAGGGAGTTCTGGAAAGCCAAACACATAGAGAGGGAAGTTTGTTTATAGCTAAAATAACCATAACAGATGTCTATAAAAGAATTGCTTGTATGAACCATCACTGCTAGAATACAGCTTGCCTTGCTTGGAAAAACACTTAAGTGGCATTTCTCACAGGGTTAAGAAATGTAATAATTTCTTTGAAGATGGAACGTAAGGTCTACAGCTGAGAAAGCTCTAATTATTACCAGCTATGGTGACAACATTGCATGGCCTGATCTCTCTCCTTAGTGTACAGGTCTAGGAGGATAGTTCTCAGTCCATGTCCAGGTTTGAAAGGCTGACCACTGCCCCAGCTGAAAACATGGCTAGAGTATGCATTTTATGAACCCTTCATATTAACCACCTTAACTTCTTTTCCTTCATTTCTCTCCACAACCCTGAGGCAATTAAACTATACCCTATAAAAATACCCAGCTATTTACATCAATACTTACTCGCAATGAATCTGATAAATTATTGTAGGGTTTTAACTTGTATGAAAAGTAGTGAAACCTTAGAATCAACCAGAACTTGAATGGACTAACTTCTTTAAATCTGATCCCCAGGGGTTTCAAAATATCCAAGATAGAAAGTAACCATTACAATAGTAAGAATGACTCAGGAGTTTTCAGAGAAATACCACATACTAACTTTAGTCTGGCAAAGAAATTCTGAAGGATGAAACAGGTCCATTTAATCAGGAATCTACTCTGACCTATGTGTTAATAAAAATTGTGTAACTTCTGCTTCTACTACCTGAAAAGGATAAGGAATCCACATATTTTTTATGCTCTGCACAAGATAACTGAACAAGAAACAACTGGGACATCAATTACATATATCTCTAAATGAATGAATGAAAAGTTTGTGCTGGGCAGCACTTGATATCCATTAGTGATTATGCATAATTTTTCAGGAGTAATATCTGGTAAATTAAAGAAAGAAATTGAAAACTATATGAAGGAACCATAAATTCAAGAAAGCCCTATCAACCTTGGAACAAAAGAACCTCTTAAAAATATATTGAAAAGAAAAAATAACTGGGAAAAGAAATTGAAAAGGAAAGGAAATTACTAGATGTTACTATAACTGGGACAGATCGTATGAGAGGATTATTAGAATTTGGAGGAAAACATTATTATTTTCTAAACTGAATTGGATTATTTATTACAGTTCTAAGAAGTATTGAACACAAGGAAGATTCCAAGCAAATATTAGATTAGAGTGGGAAATAATATAAATGAAAGAAGTGGCTCTGAGATAAATCTCTATACAAACATTACAAATATTAAATTCTCCTTCATGTAGCTCTGATCTGATAAGAATAGCTTTACTTTTTCTAAATACCAAGTCCTGTAGTTCTAGTCACTACTCTTGTAGGAAAACTATTAGCCGCTTTCTGATTGCAGGAAATTCCAAGTTCAGTAGAAGTACTACAGGGAAAGGATATTTTTCAGTCCTAATTAGGTCCCATCTCAACTTCATTCATACTTCACAGGCCTTCTGTATGAACAGATTCTTTATATTCAGTAGATGAGAAAATGGCATGCAATTGTACTCTGTTCTAACATTATTAATTTTCCCATATAGACATCACTTTTATAAAGATGGGAAACTGGAAATGTGGGAATCCTGATAGTATTTCTTTAGGTATTTTCTTTTGTTAATGCTTTCTTAACAAGAACTCAGAGGAAATTTATAATAAACGTTAGAACTGCACACTCATGGTAATCATTAAATGCATGTCTGCAGATGAAAGATCATAGTCATGTGTGAATGTCATTTCAAAGACATAAAATGTACAGTTTGTGTCCAGCTTTTGTGACTATTATTTGGCTCAAGAGCAGTCGAGGCTCATCCTACTTATGTTTGCTGGGTGCTTGCCATAAATATTAGGAATCAGAGAATTTGAAGTTTGAATAAATCCTCTGAACTGATGGTAATAATTAGTAGGTGAATCCTTTCCTTATCTGGATTTTGTATCACATATCAACTCATTATTCAAGTATTTTATGAGTATTTGGAGTTTGTAAATATTATCCTCCTCATTTGATGACAGCATTTTTTCTCATATACTGTATTTGTGACTTTGTTATCGCTCTTTTGCCACAAAAGTGTTTTGCTATTCAAGCAGGCTTTTGAATCAACTATTAGGTTAAAATTATCATAACCAGAGAAAACATCTTGTCAAGAATGACATCATGTGTCTCTTAAAAAAAAGAGCCCATGCTACTTACACTTTGGGACATGACCCCAAGAGTGTGAACTGATGCCACAGGTAAAGCAGCAAAGCAGGAGTTGGACACAATGAAACCAGACAGAGCTGCATTCATTATTTACCCTTCTTTACAAACCCTACCCCCACTCCCTCTTTATCATGCTGATAGGAGAGAACTGGTCACTTGGAAGCAAGAGAGGGAATTTTTAATTCTGATCTAAACTACTTCATGCAAGTCTTGATGTCATGGTAAATCAAGAGCTTCAGGATCTGGGTGTTGTAGTGTTGTGGGGGCAGGGAGGGTGGTGGTAGGGTTGTGGTTTTTTGATTTTGTTTAGTAGAAATACAAAAAGTGCTTAAATCCCACACTGGAACTATTCTCAGGACTTTTGACAAAAGAAAGAAAAAAAAGAAAGAAAAAAAAAAAAGAAAGAAAAAAACCCAACCAAACAAAGAAAAACAAACAAAAAAAGCTGTAAAACCAACGAGCCAACCAAACCAAACCAACAATGGTGAACACACACTTATTTTTAAATTATTATTTTAAAGTGCTTTCTCCTCAAATTAAAATGCGTCCTAACAAGGCAATTAAAAGATCAAACCTCTTTAACTCATAATATTTGTATGAAACTTCAAATCAGTGGATAGACAACTCCTTTCTCCCTGAGAAAGGCCACTGAACTGCAAGGAGAGAGCAGACTAGCTTCCTTAGCCGGGGCAGACTGGGCTCAAGGAGGACAGCCCTAGGTAATTCACAGACCCTGAGACCTAATGGTGAAGGAGCAGGCACAGTGTCACTGCACAAACCCTTCAGACACCACCACTAATTACCAAAAAGATACCATGTGAGGGCCCTGCAGGTGTGCTGCATCAGCACTGAAAGCCTGCTCTGCTTTGCAACCTGCCTCTGTCCTCATCAGCACTGTCAGAATTTGAGCATCTCATTAACACCTGTGAAGTAATTTAATCTCTGAGCTTAAAAAAAATGATCTTCCCCACTGTGCAGACAAGATTGCTGCTACTCAGGGCATAAGGATCAATTTCCTATGCACAACCAAAACCAAAGTCTTTTAGTTAAGGCAGACTCTAAATTTCAGAGGAAGACTGTGTCAACTAAACAAGCTGAATACTTGCTGGAACCTGTATCCTTACTGACCTCCCTGGGGGACATCTCTTTGTGTGCTTGTAAGGCTAGAAAAAAGCCTCAGGAATTCTCTGTGTGCTACCGTTTGACTGTACACTTTAGTCCTGTCCTGATTAAAATTTTAATGGTCATTACTTTACTTAGAGGGCAAATAAGTTGGTTACTTAACAGCCATAAAGTAGGTCAGATCCTCAGAAGGATGTAGGGAATGGTAACCTGACAGTAGAACAAATTTTGTAGTTTTCTCCTTCTGAGGGTCCATCATTAGATAAACACATGGAGGTACTTTTAAGGCTAGGGGGTTATGACAGAAGAAATATTTACTAAGTTCATTTTTATTAGTATTCACAAATATGTGATACTTATTTACATTTTTCTTTTACAATAAGAAAGGCTTATTTCATCTGTCTGGGATACCTCTCCACCCATTTATTGAACTTTTAATTACATCATGCTTCATCCCCACAGATCCACCTTTTCCCTGTATGTACCACATTGTCCTTTATTGCCACATCTGAAATATAAATGGAAAGTGAAATTTCCAAGAACCTAAATGAGTAAATTCACGCAGAAATCCCAGAAGCTTTTAACTCATATGTGCTTCTGAAAGTTGTATTGAAGCTCTGTGGCACAAATATAATTCTTACTACATCTTATATATTTTTGATGTTGTAATTGCAAATTGTAACCATTTTTGAAAATGTAGTTATTGCAGACATAATCAAAATACTGTATCCCTAGTAATCTACAGCTGTCCAGAACCAACCAGGATCTTATCAATGGAGTAAGAAAAAATTTATCACATTATCATTTCTACTGTGATGAATACTAGACAAAAATTTCCTCACTGATCATGAACCTCAACTTTAAAATCTGTCATTTAATATATTGAGAAGAAACAAGAAAAAAAAATTAACTACTGCCCAATTACTTCTATTATGACATTGTTTCAGTCAACCAAACACCAACTGCCCCTTAGGAGTGTTATTTCCAGTGGTAAGTTCAGGAGTTTCTGATAGGCAGAAATTGCAAAAGTATTTGTAGAAGATGGAAAAAATTATGGAGAAAATGATGATCAGGGTTGTTTTTTTTTTTTTTAATTCTGGGTAAGGTTCATCTTATTCCAGACTACATGTGGGGCTGGAATAGAATAGCATAGCATAGAAAACCTCAAAGAGGCTGCAAGTGTACAAAATGAGCCTAAAGATGAGAAGACTTATTATTCTTTAATGGTGTGCAGCATACTAGCTTAAAGGGATGGAACACCTCTTGCATGAGGAAAAGCACGGGTGTTGTTCAACTAGGAGAAGAGAAGGCTCTGGGAAGACTCTCTGAGCATTTTCAGTACTGAAATGGGGTCTATAAACATCTTAGCATGGCCTGTTGCAACAGGTTAAGTGATGAATTTAAACTGCAGATTCAGGTATAAGGAAGAAACTTTTTATGAAGAGGTCCGTGACACACTGGCCCAGGTTGCCCAGTGAAGTAGTAGATATCCCATCACTGGAAATCAGAGCTCAGAGCAAATTCTTCTAGTTGAAGGAGACCCCTCCCATATCAGACCAGATGACCTCAAAAGGTTGCTTATAACCCAAATTATTTCATAAATCCATGAAACTTTCCCCTGGATAACATTGGATGGACCTCTTCTTCTCTAATTTCCTATATCTGCAGAGGTAATAATTACACTTCAATTTGTTCCTGACAGTCAGACAAAAAGAGGATGCTTTTGATGCCTTTTCCAAAACATGCAAAAAAAGCTAGAGAAAATGTAGTTTGCAGATTGTCAAACCTGAAAAATTCTGCTCATTTTGAAACTGTTACCAAGAATTCATTTCCCAAACATAAGATCTTTTTCATACAGAGCGTTACAGTTTTAAGGGTGCTTCTGGTGGGGTGCAGTTTACAGTAGGAAATTGATAAGAAAAACTAAGAAAAAATGAGGCTCAGAAAAATAATGTAGTAGACTGAATGACTGTTCTCTGTCAGTAGAGAGGAGTCCAAAATATGAAATATTCTGGCTAGTTAAATCCCTTTCTCTTAACACATGTTTTTCTCAGACACAAAAGGTTCTGTTTCAGTCTTGACACTTTCTAGAAAGGCAAAACCACAGACCAAAAAAGGGATGTGGTCAGTATTCTACTACCAGTAATCTAAGCCTTATGGGAAGCTGCATCTTTCCAGTTTACTGTCCATTTCTGCAAAACACTTGTGCCAGCCTTTAGAGGTTACTATACATCAATTTACTTAGATCAGTGGCCTCAGCGAGAGTCAATAAAAATAATGGCAATAGCATCAATGTAAATGTACCCAGATTTTCTCAAGATGAGAATACAGCATGCAAAAGATTATCAGCATGGTAAAGAGTCAGGTGTAAGTCAGGTTGATACTTGATTTGTGAATACAAAAAAAGCAGTTCCTAAAGTAGCAAAAAAAACTGGAGTGCATTAAACTCTATAGTTTTCTACCAAGAAAATTCTTATATTAATCTTACAGCCATTTCTGATCAAATATTTTCAGACAAGAAAGACAAGATCTTTCAAAGTCTCATTGAAGTTGTATGTGAAACACCCTCTTGATTAGAAAGGTTTTCTTCTATGACTAGCCCATTGTGACACATCTCTATCTTTCTTTAACACAGTACTTATACATTAGAAAAACGTGTTTTCATTTTCTTCCAGCTATACTTACAGTTCTATTTATATATTCAAATTATATATATTTACATTTGGTATTTTATGCGTATTTAAATATGCATATCTCTGTTTATCTCTATCTTCTATTACGGACCACTATTATTCCATACTCTGAAGGCTGAAACAACATACTGCCTGGAAACTGTCAAGTTGAATGTACTTGACTAAAAATTCACTAAATACCTAATATTTTATTCTTGGTTAATTTCCAAAATATCTTGTGCCTGTAGTAAACAATTACTAAGACTCACCATCTAGCACAAAAAAATTCTCTGCTTTCACTAAAGTGAAATTTTGTGCCTAAAAATAATCAAGCAAACTAATAAAATTTTTGTTAGAAGCAAGATAATGACAACTATATCACAGCCCTCTGTGAAAATAAATATGCATATAAAATAATTTTATCATAGGTAAAAAATGTATATTTAGATATGCACTATTTTTTTCTATAATAGAGCTTCATGTTGTGTTCTTAAGAAACTGAGGTTATGAACAGGCCTTCAACAGGGGCTTGAGGTTGACCTGTGTAGCTCCAAGCCTTTAAATGCAAGGTCACCGTCTCAACAATACTCCTTCCTTTTTCCTAGAATTATTTGTAGACATTTTATTTGTAGACTGAACCCACATCCCCACTCTCTGATATTATATAGGAAATACTTAACATGACACAATGTTTTCACATGCTACTCCTTCTTCTGATTTATGAATAAATTAAAACATTTAAAATACATAATAAAACTACCTTCCTGTGTCCCATAACTAAATCATTGCAGATTAAAACAGTAGAGATGATTAACACATTTTCTGCAAAGCCTAAACATAAACAAAAATATTTAAACAAAAAGTATTGCATTCTCTTATTTTCCTTATTGTTTGCATCGGATAAGATTTCAAATTCCAGTTCCATGCTGCACAGAAACTAGAGAGTTTAAGTCACAACAAGTATGCATAACATTAATTCAAGAGTTATGATGTGTTTGGCAATAATTTAAAGAACAAGAACATCACATTGTTTGAGAAAGGCCAGGTAAAAAGATTTCTGAAGCACGACAGGGTAAAATTAGATGTGTTAAGAATCAGTAGGGTGGCCCATTTCAGGTTTTCTGCTCTGAAGCAGTCTTCTGACTTGATGCAGAAAGGTTGTTTCAACTTGTTTTGAGCACTTCTACAATGATAAAAGTTATAAATATATTTACAATTATAGATTATAGAGAAAAAATACATTCTGTTGTCATGGGATTTAGAGATCTTTGGTATTACTTATGAACCACTAATGTGTATCTTAATCGTGAAGAAGGAGGGAATAATGTGCTGCTTTTACAACATAATAATAATCTCATGGGGCTTTACAAATTTTAAATAATCTTCCTCATTTTTTAGAAAACAGTTACTTTTAATGTATTCAAAGGAAAACTGAGAGCAAACAGATAGATGAAGGCCAGAATTTTGCAAATGGCTAAGAGAAATAAGGGAAACTTCCACTGGTCTTTTTAAAATATGTGCCAAAGATCTTGCAGGAACTTTTCTAACCATGTGATACGGAACATTGTCATCTTACAAGAGGTAATGTTGTATGACACATGATTCATGAAGCTAGTGTCCCCTAATGGCAGAAGAAATCTAAAAATTCCAACAAGTTATTTCACAATTTCAAACAATTTTGTGAGCATTTTCAATAGTTTGCCAAATATAGTTATCTCCTGGCTGTATAATAATGTATAAAAGAGAAATTTTTCACTTCTTCAACGAAAAGGTACTTGTTTCCTTGTGGTTTTGTTAAATTGAATATATTCTCCCCACAATATAATGAGTAATTTTTTGTTATTAAGCAAAACATGTATAATTTTTTCTTGCAATAAGAGGCACTAGTGTAGAATTGAACTGTGAAAATTAAAGGATTTAAAAATTTTTCAACACTAAGTCATTTATTTTACCTATTTATTAGTACATTTTTCAGAATTTTAGCCACTTAATGCCTTTATTCTGGCAATTTACTCTATAAAAATGGACCATGTTCAGAAAGCTTGGAAAATTCACTGCCCTTCCTCTGCTGTTCTGTAGAAGAAAATTAAGACAAAATGCTGCTGTGAAACATACCAGCCTCTGCAGGTCCATCTATCAGCAGCATAGAAACTAACATACTAAATCTCTTCATCATCGAAATGAGGTAACACAGCATTTGAATCCAGATCACTGTGTCAAAATTTCATTCTATGCATGATTCCCTCAATGTGTTCCCATGGGACCAGAATGCAGCTACAACAGTTCTGATTCAAATTGGCTTCCTAATATTAAAACACTGAAACATATTATACTATTTCTTTCAGCTTTTTATTATATGCAAAAAATAATTTAAAAAATAAACTTAAGGTCCAAAATCAAGAAGTAAATAACAACATAGCCAAAAAAGTGGGATATTAGCGTTTTATTCCATCTCTCTTTCTCAATACCAATATCTCACAACAGAACTAAAGTAATGGAATTGGAGGGGAAGGTGGATTTAACAGTTGGATAAGGAAGAGACAATCAAGCATAGACCTTCTGATTTTAACTCAAACTATTTAGAAAAAAGGAAAGTGTCAGTTTTTATCTTAGTGCACACCAATCAGCTTAAAGTATTGCATTCTCTGTGTATTGTAGCTCTGTGATCTCACAGAGTGTTTCAATGTGTTTAAACACTTAATTTTTTCTTGAAACAGAACTATCTTCCCTCATATCCCAATGGTTATGTCTCTCTCAGCATATGACTTTTTTTTCTCTCTCTGGAGCATTGCCATAATTCATCCTTGCCTTGATCCTGCCTATGCGGACACTATATTAGTTCCTTAAATGTTTTAAATATTTACTTCTTCCTAAAAGACCTTTATCCTCTCAAATTACCCATGAGTAATTTTTTTTTCTTTTTGGTAAAAAAAAGAAAGACGCAAAAAGCCAAATAAGTAAGGAGAGTGGGAGGGTGAGGGTTGTTTGCCCAAACACCTCTTAAAAGAGCTCTGGGGTATCTGTGTAAGCAAAAGAGGTACCCACAAATTCCCCTTAATTCAATCTTCTTTTCTTGTCTGTTGAATTACCCAACTTAAGCTGCTGCAGAATTACCAACTTTCCTATTCCATTTTTCTACATGAAAATGAAAAAAATTTAAGAGTCTTTTTCATTTCAGGTTAAGTGCAAATACCTAGATTTTTCTGCTTTTAATGGTTTCCATGACTGATGATGAACAGATGGCAAAATTTGTTAAATTCTTAGAGAACCAGAATGTTGATTAATAATAGAACAAATCTGGCACAGGCCTAATATCCAATTTCCCTTTGCTTTTTTTACTCCACTGATTTATCTTATTCTAAATCTACCTTCTGGATCTCTTTTTAGCTTGCCCCTTTCTGCTTCTGAGCAATTAATTCTGTTCTGTGCTGCAATGTCAGGGAGTAGGAGTTGGACTCAATGATCCTGATGGGTTCCTTCCAATTCAATATATTCTATGGTTCTGTGGTCAATGGGAGGTAAAAAAAAAAGAGAAAACAAAACCAAATCACACAAAAGCGACAACAAATCAACCAAATAAAACCCCACCATAAAAAACCTTTATCAGTTGATGTCTTTCAAAACAACATGGAAAGAATGGTTCCATGCACACACCCTTGCAAACACCTCAGAGGGAAGGAGTCCACTGATCTTCCTGTATCATGCAACTCTCACATTACTGACCTTGGCCAACAGACACCCAAAATAACCCTGGTCCCATATGTGATCCTTGCACATGCTGGATATTTGCATTTATTTCCCTATTCATCTCATGATATCCCCCTCCTATTTCATCTTCCTTTTAAGTTGATATTACCAAGTTTTGCCTGAGACTGAGCCTAAAAATATATTTTTCTTCTAAAAATTAGTTTAAAAATGCTAATATTAAAGGGCAATGAATAGGAACATATTTCAAACACTTTGGTTCTTTGTATACCACACATATTTCTGGTCTTTCAAAGTCACACTATACTAACTGTAATTGCTAATTGTTACTGATTGTGTTCTTTTTGGAAGCAGAACAGAGGTGCGGGGACTAAGCAGGAAGATTGGAGATGTGCCAACCTCCTTTGAAAACTTTGATGTAAACCAAACACCTAAGAGAATGGCACCCATTTAAATTATCTTTCAGCCTTCAGGAAGTCTGTCCTCCTCTCCTCAGGCACAAAGAATTCCCAGAGTTGTATAACAGGAAGCATAAAGTGAATTTATAGATGAAGAAATGGTAGAATGGCAAATATTTCAGAATTTTTTTTCATAGATATTATTAAAATATAAATATGCATTAATTGCACAAACATTTTAATAGTGAAAATATATGGTCAAATAGGGCTATAAATCAGAGATTAAATCTGAAATGTATGCTTCCAGTTGTTTCCCAGTACTAGTGATAGGTTTCCTAGTACTGGTAGGTTGGTTACTCAACCCTGCAATTAATTGTACAAGTCCACATCAAAATGTTTGGAGCCTGAAATTATTACCTCAACATGACTCACAGAAATTAGAACAAGTATTGTCTCTCTAAAATTTTTTAGAACTGCCAGAAAATAGGGGAGTAAATTAAGGAAACATTGGAACAAAAGAAATAAAAGGAAAAATGTAGAAAGAAGGATGAAAGTATTTAAGGTTATTACTTTTCTTTTTCATTATTTTCTTCTTTTTTCCTTCTTTCATATTCTTTGTAATCTCTGAAATATTGGTCTGAAAATATAGACTTTTCAACATATCAACTATTCAAGAAGGCACTACATGGTTCTCTCAGTTAAAAATTAACAAAAACACAAAACTGTAGTATGATAACTTTTATTTCCTCTTGACCCAGACTTCACCACTCTCTTGAGTATAAATTACAGAACTCTGCCCATATTGAATGCATTGCACATGTTCCAAAACAAGACATTAAAATCAGAACTATATCAACAACCAACTGAAGTTGGTTTTGTTTCTGAATTTGATTCAGATTGTGATTATCCTAACTCGTATTCATATCTAATTCATAATATAGAGTGAATGCAAGCACAGTTTTAGGAATCCCCTAGCCTGGCTTCCTTTTCCCATTTTCCCCAACATTTTCCTGTGAAATATTAAAAGCAATGAAAATTTAACTGATAGCATTGGTGACATGAAGACATTTTGAAAACATTTAATATGCTGGATCAGATTACTGGAAAAGTGCCTTTGAAAAGGTCTGGATAATTTTTACAAATGTTTACTGCCATTTGAAGTTACTTTAAAGTAACAACAGAGAAGTAATAACCAAGGTATTGCTACTAGAGCATGTGAAGAGAGACGTTAGGTGTCTGAGCGTAGGTGTACTCCTCACCATCTGACCAGGAACTTCACAGAGACCTTTATGTTCTTGGGTGGACTTCCCAGAGACCTTTATGTTCATCTCCACAGACTCAATCTGAGTTTTCCTGTTCTATTTGCCAAACTGAATTTCTAAAATACTATAAACTCTGTGCATATATTCTCTTCTCTTTGATGCTGCTTGTACTATCAAATCTTTTTCTTCCCTCATAATACAATTATTATTGTCATATAAAAAGCATATCTATTACAGACATTGCTTTTATCATATGTAAAAGTAACTCTATGTCAAGAATTATTTTATATATTGGTATTATATCATGCTTGGGTAAGGGGGTCTAAAGAAAAACAAGCTAGTATGACCAATGCGTATTTATTAGCATGAATTTATCTACAGAGTTATGATCAAATCCACACTTACATTAATTTTCTTGCTTACTCTATTTTCTTGCATATACAAACACAATTGATTTCCCACACTCTAGCATTTTCCTTTTACTTATCAGTTTCTTGTCCTTTGTATTTGTACAGAGGGATTGGACCATGACTACCCACAGGTCCATGAAATAGCCCAATGTTCCTTTTCTCTCATCACATCATAACTGGTTGAAAAAATGCTGGCACCACTAGTGAGAATTAATGGCCTGATAGTCATTTTCCTTTCCTTTGATTTGGGCTCTAATCCAGGATTTGGTGGTTCTGGAGTCACCTGGCACCAGTGGAGCTGTCTGACAGAGACTCATTAAAATAACCCTGAGGGTGACTGGAAAACCTAGCAGGGCCCCTGGTATTTACTGTGCAACAGTGATTTTAAAGAGCATTAATAGGGAGATCTCAGGGTACCTATTTAAGATAAGAATTACTGAAATGTGAAGTACCATGTTGATCCACTAGTCAAGAAAATATGTCAAATATTAAACAGAATTACTGAGAGGAAAACAGCTGTTTGTTTGGGGGGGGTTGTTTGTTTTTTTCTTCTTCCTATGAAGAAACCATTTCATAAGAAGTAGTAGAAGCAATGGATTCAATTTAAAAATAAAAGTGTGGCAATATGGCTCTGTCCCTGCTTTGTAAAGATACAATATCAGAATTTATGCTGCAGAGAACAATCCATGCAATAATCAAAACCATCATCATTAATTAAGACCTGAAAATCAAATCTTAGGAAAACAGCTCTATCAAGCCAAGATTTATAGCTTCTTTTCCATTTTGTCCTTGTAATGATTTTCTTACACTTTTTTTCCCTGTCTATTTACATAACAACTCTGTTTTCTGCACAGAATATCATAAATTATTTCATATAATTTCAGTATATGCCTAGGATGAATGACAATTTTTTCTGCTGTGGAAGGCCTTTCACTTCTAGTCAAGCTCCATTTCCTGTTCTTACAGATTATGCCATTATCCATCCTTCCATACAAAATTGTCTCAAAGGCATCCCACAAATAAAAGTATGCAACTGAGTATATTGCAAATTCTATCTCACAAGCTGAGGATTAGACACATCAAGATGAGGTTTGAGTCAGACATTGTCCCCAGTTCCACCCCAGAGACGTTCTAGAACACAAGCACTTAAATAAAATGTAAAGTATGCAGCATGACTATGGAGTGATTTTCTGACTTTTTTTCATAATTGTTGGCCTGTATTTAAATTAAAGGTACAACTAGAGGTTATGTAATTATAGATGTGCAAAAAATAATTCTCCCAGCTGTAAGCAGTTATTCAAATAAACCTGGCTAACAAGATACAATCTATTAACATGGAAGAAGAGGAAGTACAGCCAGTTCTCTTTCTCCTCTTTCCCAGAGGCAGTTGTTCAGTAGAATTTTGTCCAAAACATTTGTCTGACTTGAGGTTCCATCTCTCAACTTTATTTCTTAACATGTAGTCCTCAAAAAAAGTGAGAAATTTAATTGCCCTAGGTGTTCTTCTCTTGTCAGCCCAAATTCAATTCCATCCTTCTAATCAGAAAATTATGCAAAGGCATAGTAAAGAGATCAGCTTTGGCATGAGAGACTTACCACATTGCTAAGATTTTCTCAGAGCAACTGGGTGGATAAACTTATAAAGCAATGCTTCTTAGAAAGTGTAAGAAGTGTTTTCGCTCCTCTTCACATTGTCTTAAAAGATTACATATGATTCTAGCAGTTAATTTCTCTTAGTGTATGAACAACAGAAAAGTAAAGTATAATTATTAGTTAATGTGTGATTACGTAATTCTTTATAATGGAAAAAACCTCTCTTACAAGTTTTAGCCATGCTCTACATTATAAACACTGGGCCATGTTGTTAGCAGAAACTCTTGAAGGGGCTCCAGCACACTTTCCCAGAAGTGTTTCTGCCAGTCTGAGTATCAACCTTGTCACTATTTGTCATGGCAGAGAATGTGCTTTTCCAAGAAGACAGATATTTTGGCCAATAAAGAGCTGTGAATGGAAGGCCTTGTTTTTTTTTTCATCAGTCCATCTGCAGAAACTTTTCACAACCTGATACTGTCAGCTGTGCTAGCCAAGAGTGACCTCCACACACTCAGGTGGACTGCTGCCAGATGCTCAAAGAGGAAAATAGGTAGGATTTCTCTTCTATTTCCATGCAGCTCCATGAAATTAGAAATTTTGGTCTCAGTGCTTAGGCTTGACACAAATCAAGGGGTGTTGGTTGACAGTCGATTGAATATGAGCCAGCAGTGTGCCCAGGTAGCCAAGAGGGCCAATGGCATCCTGGCCAGTATCAGGAATGGAGTGGCCAGCAGGAGCAGAGAGGTCATTATTCCCCTGTACTCGGCACTGGTGAGGCCTCACTTGGAGTACTGTATCCAGTTCTGGGCCCCTCACTTTAGGAGAGACATCGAGTTACTTGAGCGTGTCCAGAGGAGGGCAACAAGACTAATAAGGGGCTTGGAGCACAAGCCATACGAAGAGCGACTGAGGGAGCTGGGGTTGTTCAGCCTAGAGAAAAGGAGACTCAGGGGCGACCTCATCGCTCTCTACAACTTCCTGAAGGGTGGCTGTGGTGAGCTGGGGGTCGGCCTCTTTCTCCGGGCGATAACAGATAGAACAAGAGGACACAGTCTCAAGCTGCATCAAGAGAGATGTAAATTAGAATTAAGAAGGAAATATTTCACAGAAAGAGTGGTCAGATACTGGAATCATTTACCCAGTGAGGTGGTGGAGTCATCATCCCTTGAAGAATTCAAAAAAAGACTGGATGTGGCACTTGCTGCCATGATCTAGTTGAACAGTTAGAACATTGGCTGGACTTGATGATCTTATAGGTCTCTTCCAGCCTTGAACTTCTGTGATTCTGTGAAATCCAGTAGGATATGTGAAAATTATGAGTTTTAGCTGAACTGTCCATCCAGCTTTAACAGACAAAGTATTTTAAATTATTGTTACTCCAATTAACATCTATATTTAACTTAACATTAATTCAACACAAAGGTAAACATGCAAAAGAGCCACATTCTTTTCTGTGGGCATTGGCTGTGACAGAGCACTTTTGAGGCTCATCATGCCTGCAAGGACTGGACATATAGAATTGTCCTGTACGCGCCTCCCAGGATTTATGGAAATATTTTCATTTTGAATAAAACAGAGTTTATGGAAATCCTTGGGTGATTCTGCTATTGCTTATGCTTCAACTCTGTAACAGAGCTTCAATTCTGCAACAGTACTTCAACATTGCAACAGTGTGCATTACTACCCTGAAGCTGTTCCTGTCATATAACAGAATTTTGAATTACATTTTCAGGCTCCTTCTGAAGGACACAGCAATTTACTGATATCTACCAACAGCACTCACAACAGCCACTAATCTGGCATGGAGCCACCTACTCTAACCAGCTCTGTGCCAATGCCAGAGACTTCAATTTCTACAGCAGATCTGGATATCAACTCTATCAGCTCTTAGCTGTAGGGAAGTAGCTGTCTTCCTTGCCACCCACAGGTGGTGAATTTACTCTGTAATTCCCAACTCCAGGAAAAAATAAGGTAGAGATAGTAGCAACAACTCTATGTCCACTAAAGCACTTTACTAAATAATTATAAAAAACAAAACCTAGCTTCAAATTTCTCACTTGCTGGTTTCAGGATATGAACCAACAGTGAAGGCATTTTGTATCTTTTGCACAGTAGGACAGTAATAACCCCTGTAGGGTTACACACAGTAGGACCCTGTAATAACCCTCAAACCAGACCTCAGCAAACTGTACCCAAGAATCCCCTTCAAATGCTGACAAGCACAAAGATCACCAGAAATTAAACTGAATGAGGTTTTGGATAGCTTTGACAGTTTTCAGGTCCTTCAGTAGCCAAATATCTGAAGATGAGACAGCTGACTATCTCTGTCCCTCGTAGTGATGAACTCAATGCTCAGATTACTCTTCTTCAGTTAAGAGGTGAATTTTTACCCTGTATGAAACTATAAAAAGTTGGAGTAGACAGCAGTCTCAATGTTTTTAAAACTATTACATTAATATTATAATTACATTATGTTACATGAATACTTTTATAAGTTTGATGCAATTTTTTTGTAGTCACAATAATTTCTTCAAACATATACTTGCCGAGGCAAGCTTGCACTGTGGTTTGAACTTTTCTGTCACATCCTTCAGACATTTATTTTAGATGTATAAATACATGTGTATAGATACAATATTTTGACAGAGTTGACACAGATGTTTTCCAATATTGTAATCTTCCAAGTCATCAGTTATGAAAGGCAGAAAACTTCTGTGAAATGTTTCAGAAAACAACCTTGGCTCCTTTATGCATGTGTACTTTTTAATTCAGTCATATGATTTCTTTAAAATATTGCTGATCATTCTGAGTTCCTTTTTCAAAATTTAATCTGTCATTTTATTGGAGCAAAAGCTCCAGTCTGAAGCTAAACAGGGAAGCTAGATGAGCTCTGATAAAAGTAAGATTGAAAACCACTCTCTGCCAAAAATAAAAGGAGACTCCAGCTTCTTGCACTTAATGAACTTTGTCTCACAGAGCTGCTCTAGGAGAATGCCATCCATTTTTAAAGTAACCCTTATTCAGATAGTTTTGTCCAGTTAGAGATTGGATGTGCTTATTTTATTTGCTCAACACCAGATATTGAGCAAATTGGGTTAATACAGCTTTTCTTCTGAATCTACTGACTTAAAAAGAAGGATAGCAATGACACTTCTTGGCCACTTTTGCTCTATCAGCTGTGGAATATACAATGAGCAGTTGCTGAACAGTATTATTTTCTACCCATCACAGTGCAAAAAGCTCTGATAAATTACAACAATAAAGGCTTCAAGCATTACAATCAATACTTAATGGAATAATGTAAATCCAGCTTGTGTATGACTTGGGGATTGTGTTCTTTTGCAAAGAGCAAAAGATTAATGCACAGCAGCGGAAGTGCATCTTTTTTTCCCCTGCAGTCTGAGCTATGAGAGACAAAATAAAGTGCTAAAGTTGCTTTGCTTGTATTGCGGAGTTATTACTTTTTTTTTAGCCTAGTTTAAAAGGAGGCAGAAAGACCTTGTGTCTCCCAGAGCTCTGTAAAAACGAAGTTAATGGTATTCTGAGTCTTTAGACACATTTACACATCCTCCATCTGGTTGGGAAGAAAAAACCCCAGATTTCAATAACAAAAATTGTACAGATCTGCCTTCAGGCAACAGCAAATGCATGTGATAAGGGAATAGCCATGAAGTGTAAAGGAGTATTTAGGTCTTAACGCTTATTGACTGGAGACTGTAAAGGAGATGTGAAGGATGTGTGAAAAATCCTAAATAAAAGAGCTGGCATAACATATAATGTCTGTAAGAAAATGTGCTTGGAAGGGATGCAACTATCTTTAAAGAACTTGGTAAGAGGAGAAGGTGGGATGGAAAAAATTAATTATAAGAGTGAAGATAAACAGCATTCTGCATCCAGGGCTTGTTCCAGGAAATATACTGCATTCTGCAATTCACCTGGGTTTGTTACTATCAATAACAACAACACTCAGAAAGCACAAATTCAGCTCTTCTCCTATCCTCTGTCTCTATCAGGAAAATGTCATCTTTCCTGATAGAGACAGAGGATGAGAGCAGAAGACAAGGCTGGAGATTGCTATGTAAAGCCTGGTTTCCTGCTTCTTCAAGAAGGATATCAGAGTAACACCTTTCTTCCAGTTCTAAATCACACAATGAAAATGGGATTTTTCCTTTCTTTCTCACTAATATTACCACTGGTAACCCAGTAGCAATAAAGTTAGCAGTCATCTAAATCCTAGCTCAAAATCTATTCATGGACTACTGACACAAATTTGGGTTTATGCTAACACTGACCTTTATCTGACATTTAGCTTGGCAGGAGATTCCTCCTAGGTGTTTGACCTCAAAATGTTCTTCTGGAGAGCGATCCTGCCTCTTTTAGGCTAAACAAGCCAAAGTATTCCAGTCTCCCAAGAGGCTCTATCTTTATTTCAGAAGCCTTTCTACACATCCATTTCTGTACAAGCCATCTTTCTGGAGGAGAAGCAGCTAAAACTGTCCCTTCTACATTTCAGACAATAGGATCAGAAAGTCCACACTGAGATATTAAAGAATGGAAAGAAAAGGTGAGAACACTACAGAAAAATCTGTTCATTGCTGACTTATAGAATCAAGTCTTATATGTGCATCGAAGAATAAATTATATTTCATAACTTA
This sequence comes from Ammospiza caudacuta, assembly GCF_027887145.1. Lineage (NCBI taxonomy): Eukaryota > Metazoa > Chordata > Aves > Passeriformes > Passerellidae > Ammospiza > Ammospiza caudacuta. The sequence goes on along the minus strand of NC_080632.1, from coordinate 32,168,514 downwards.
AACCTGACAAGCCCTAAAGTCTGATTTGAGCTGACTGCTACTACTCAGAAATGGGATCTTTGAGAAAAATCAATACTTCCATGAAAATTTTAGTTGAGACCTTGGAAGCACACACACACACAAAAAAAAAAAAAAGTAAATAAAACATTAGAAATTACAAAAAAGTGGTAAAGAAATAATGAAAGAAAACAAAAAACAGAGAAAATAAACCATTGTATCAATCTGTGGCATGACTGCCTCTTGAACACCATAGGGCATGAAACTTTACATCTCAAAAAATGAATAGAATACCTGGAAAACATTCAAAGGCAGCAAGAAAGCTAATCAAAGCCTGCAGCATGGAAGAACAATTAAATAGGCTTATACTCATCAGCCTGAAAAGAACGCAAATGAAAGTGGTTGTGGTAAAGTTTTATAAAATCATGGGTGTCAGAAAGGCAGTGGAAATGGAAATGCTGGTAAAGAAATGGGAGTAAAATTTCTTTCTGTTTGGAGTGCTGGAGCAAGATCACGTCCTGCAGATATACCCTGCACACACCAATCTGTGCTATGCTAGCTTTTCTCCACTGAGAGAAATGTGTTGCTATGTGTAAAGTGAAATGGGATACAGCAAAGCTATCCAGAGTCTGTTAAAACAAATTTATGCAAAAGCATTCTTATACAACCCATATAATATTCAGCCAAGGCATTAACTGAGTATGAGTATGGGTATGGGTATGAGTATGAGTATAAGTATGAGTATGAGTAGCATACATACCACTATGGAACTTCATAGAGATGAATTAAATGCTGCCCACAGACATCTAAGTAACATTCTTTTAAATGTCTGGAAAGAACAGGGTAGACAATAAAGTAATAATAAAAAAATTAAAATATCTCATGAATATCTGAAGAGAAGCCAGAGATGTCTATGATCAGAATAAGATCTCTTGTTAGATTTCCAACTTAAAACAGTTGAAGAAAAGATAATTTTCAAGTGCTAACACTGCTGTATTTCTGAGCAGAGGAGTTGACACATGTCCTCCTTCAGTTGCTGACCTAAATTAACAAAAAGTCATCTCATGGGACACACTTTTAGTGACTCTGAGGACAGAGCATAAGAAGGAGATGATGAATGAAATCCTGCCATATGCTATAACATATGTACAATAACATTGATTGCTTGCACTGCAATGAATTAATGTCAACATCAGGCTCTCCAATTTAAGCATACCATGATAAATTGTAAACTGAGTTTTACCCAGAGAATAGCCACATTTAAATAAGATAAAACAAAACCACAAGAGTTGTTCAGTACCATCACTCTTAAAACATAACAACACCTAAGTATTATATTTTACTTTTAAATTCTGACTGTTTTCTGTTATAAATAACATTAATGCTACAAGCACCTAATGGTATAAACTACACTAGGTAAAATGCCCCATATCTGTTTGGATGACTTTTGGACAGGAGGGCCTAAATGAATTATTATTATTTGCCACTGGTACCCAAAGGCGCCCTCTAACCCGAATACATATTGCTTTCTTTCTGTTATAAATAGCAGGCCAATTCTGGTACTACGCAAAAGGATATACAATCATTCAATTTTCAAAGACTTTACATATGCTTAAAAAACAGTTTGAGAGGTTCAACTGACTTCACAAAAATTACAGATCTTTTCAATATTAAGTTATAGAAAGATCTTTGTGGGACAAGGATCTAAAATCAGCCTGAACAGATCTTCTGGGTTTGTTACTTTAGATCATCACTCTACAAAATCATGTTACAAACAGCATGAAGTGGGAATTGATTTAAACCTCTCTGGAAGGGAAAAAAATAGCACCTTACTTACACTTTATGGAAAGATGGTAAAAGAACATTTCTGAAACAGCTCCTTGTAGCTGAGTTTTTGCTAGGATTTTGAGAACTCTTAGAAATCAACTTTCTTACTTTACAACAAAATAAAATAAAATTTAAAAAGAAAGCCAGTATGCTACTTTTTTTAAAAAAAAGCATTGTCAATTTCATATGTTCAGTGATCAGGACAAAGAAAAGATAAACAAAACAGCTATGAATTCAAAGGAAAATGGCTCCAGAAGGTTGGGTTTTATTTCTAAAGCCATGACCATAAGTATAATGGGAAGTCAGCTAGAAGTACTATATGAAGTCACACTGAAACCACAGTAAGCTAATATTTAGAAAAAAATATGTTTCATAATAAGGTGTTTCTTGGAGATCATTTGAAATAAAGTAATTTTCAAGACCAAGGAACAGGGTAAAGGGATGTACACAATGACTAATTTGGAGAGGAATGTGTGGGGTGGAGAGTGTTAAGAGGAGCAAGAAGTTGATTGATTTTTTATGCTCCCATTTTTGATTATTTCTCCTGCCATGTCTCTTAATTTCACTCCTTAAATACAGAACCAGCACAGTTACATCAATGTAAATGTGATTTCACCAATGCAACATCAGGTAGCAAGCTGCAGAAATAAGAGTAAAAACTGTCATTCCTCTGACTTACAGTAGCTCACACTGAATTGTATCTCTGTGTGTTATATTTCATAACATAAAATATGTATTTCTCCATATTTCTCTGCATTTCAGAAACCGGTGAGTTTTATTTCTTTGTCACTACCAATGTGAGCAAAGATAATTTTGTGCAAAATGTACAAAGAGATATGAACACATTTCAAAGCCTGCTACATATATAGCATATTGATAGGTAGTAGCATTTGCTGCAAAACACAGAGAGCAGGAGCTCCAATGTCTTAATTACCAAGAACAGTACAGCACTATGCTCACTTGGTGCCTCACTGTCACTGATTTTAAGCTGGATTTTCTGTATTAATACTTAGAAAATCTCTAGTTTGGTGAAGGTTAGTTAATTCTTTTGCAATGTTGTGAAAGTGCTGAGTATGCCTACTAAGGGTTCAAGATAGGAAAATGCAATACATTTGTCCATGAGGGTCCCCTCCTTCACATGGATTTAACATAGTGAAAACTACCCATATGGTACAACATATGGCAGAATTCCAGTATCTCGTCATATTCCTGATTCTTCATTCTCAGTGTAAACAAATGGCTCTTTCACAGGGGGATACTGAATCAAATTGGGCCACAGACTGAATGATTTTGTCTTTTCCTAGAGCAGATTGACAAGGGAAAATTGATAAACCAAAACAGACAATAAATGTTTTTTCATCTTAAAGGGGAAAAAACCCAAAAAAACCCCACAATTCAAAGTACAGTTATGGTATATAGGTGTGCTGGTTTTAGATTAGCACTTAATGTTTTTGAGCTTTTTGGGTACATTTTAGAGGGTTGTTTTCTTGCATACCCCTTCTAACACCAATAACAATAATGGACCAGTAGATGGTAAGTTTTTTCCTAATTCTAGCTTTTTCCCCCCAAATCCTTTCAGAAACTGAACTTTATGGCCCATATTAGAATGTTCAGTTTCAAAATTAACTTAGATTTACCAAGCAAACCTCTGTGCCCAGCATTGGAAACACAATCAAATCTTCAGTTCCATTTCATCCCATTTTTAAGGTGAAGCTTAAATGCTTCGTTCACAGGAGCTTGTGATTCTATATACCTCTATACCATAATATGATAAAAATATACCAAAACCTCTTCTACGGCTTTACAAAGAGAAATACTGGAGACTGGATTAACTCTGAGAGAAAATAAAAGTAAAATCTTGTCTTATTTTAGGAAAGGACTTGCCACAAGGGCATTTAATATTTTCATAATTATCATAAAGAATGAATAGTGAAATCTTGACCAGATTTTTATGCAAAATAAGAATGGGACCCAAGTCATCTGCAGAACTGATGTAAATATCAGCTGCCTTGATTTATGCACATTACATACATATATGTTTTGAGTATCCAAAAATACAAACCTATAGAACTGACAAATTCAGTAGACTGCTGCTCTGAACAGGTATCTTTCCCACAATCAACTGTGTATGTTTTGCATCCAATAATAGATTTCAAAAAATAATATGAAGACAAAACCTTTGATATGAACAAAACCTGTACAGAGACAAATCAAGAAAAATGAGCTCAGAAAAGGAGTTAATTTCTACTCCCTTTCTCATTTGCTGACCTGCCTGGTCTCCTCTTGGTGCTAAAGTTAGGGCTGTGAAAAAGTTAGCTACTGCATTTGCACCAGGCTGCAGGTCCTCCAGGGAGACAAAATGGAAACACAAATTGGAAATGGCATCACAGAAATAGGGCTTCTTTTAGAGGTTTTAATTTATTTTTGTTTCAGCTCAATACCAGTGTACAGTGGCGCAAATCCAGTTGACCAAGTCAGATTTCTAGATGTGATAGGAGAGAACAAAAGCCCTCAGGATAACAAAGATTCTAGAAATTTAAAAATATTAAACAGCTGAATTAACTAAAACATAATTGTCTGTATACATATATATAAAATGATTTTCAAGCCATGTGAGACCTTTTTACAGTGCATTTTTAGTCAGAAATATCTCCTTCAAGTCAAGTGATTTATGATTGAGTTACAATATTTATTTCAGAAAGTTCTCTTAATTTCAGACCAGAAAGAATCCTGGAAGAATGCTGGTGGTTTTATTTCAAAGACCGCTAAACTCTTGAAAATTTGCTCCTTATATCCAGTATGGTTTTGTTTAGCTTTTTTCCTTTGGTTTATTAGACTCTTTATGGCCACTGTGTTAAAGAGAGAGGTATTACTGCATACTTTTCCCCATGCAAATAATTACAAAGTAGTATTAAATTAGCTTTCAGTTTTCATTCTGATGAATTCAAACATATAATTCTTTTTTTTTTCCCTTAAATTTATTTCTGTAAGGTATTTTTTCTCTTCTTTGGATCTCTCTGTGATCCTGTGCTGAATCACCTCCAAAGTTTCCATGAACTTCTTTTGGATTAGGAAGAAAAAAATTAAATTACATTGCTCTTAGTGTTTGAAAAACAGAGCACCAGTGATGACAACAGTGTATCACAATAGCTGTATATGCTTATAATAGGACAATGACAATCTAGTCATTTGCCCCCATCGTAAAATCAGCTTTATTGTATGCATACAACAGGACTGTAATCAATACAAGGCTGATGGAAAGGAGCCATTAGTAAGTGTTCAGTATCAAGGTGTACCAAGAATCCCTTGTTCATATGTTGCTTTATGTTACATTGGACTGAAAACTAGAGGTATTTCTTCTACTATTTTTAAAAGACCTCTGTTATAAAGAAGACCTAAACTCTTCTTAACCTGTCACTGAAAAGACTTTTCCATAGCCAAAAGCAAGTTAGTCAGAATTTATCTTCAGGTGCAAAAAACCATTCCAGAAATTATTTAGTGAGTTTGAAGACCTAAAGCAATGCAAAGTTAACCCATATATAAACATTTTCAACACTGGCCTGCTGTGATTGACAGCCACTGCCTAAACCAACAGCATAATCATAGCCTAAATCTTCAGGAGTCATAATTGGAGAGCACAGAGATAGAATGAAAAACAAAGGCTTGTTTGTAATAGATTTATGTGTACATAGGTGTGCCTCCAAACTACTCAGCCACTGACAGGTTTGACTTGAGTTAGGCTAATGAACAGGGATGAAATATCTAGAGTTTTCCCCCCATATTTCAGTCCTATCGAAGCAAAGTTCAATCTTTCTCAAATGAAAAAAAAGTTCATCAACTCTCTTGTTTGTTTTGCATTACAAGTTCCCCAATAAATTATTACTTAAATATTAAGAAGGCAAGCAACAGCAGGCTAACTCTCATTAGCATACATTTTTTCCCAAAATTTTTTGATCTGCTTGGTTAAGTAGGAAATCTTGAGAAAAACTTATCTGATAGATTTTTATGCCTGTGCAGTCAAGCAGAAAATAAAAGCAGGCAAAACTGAAAGAAACTAATAGTTCAGCAGTATTTTTAAAAATGTTTTGAGATTCATTGTACAAATATCTGAAATCTGCAAATGGACAGTGTGTCTGACACTGGTAGTTTTACAAATGAAATCCAAGTCAAAATGGTATGTTTCATGTACATACATGCAAATGGTTCTTCCATCTATGACTAATAAGAAAGCTGCATCTAGGAAAGATGGAAAGACTTCAGAGAAAATCAAAAAAGCCTCACAGCATAATGAAAAAAAAATATACTGGGAAGAGAGCAGGGACAAAGAAGTCATTAATAAAATCCAACTAAATTCCAGATGTAATATGATGATAAAACAACAGACAAAACATGAAATGACTGGTCATAAAAACAGGAGAATTATATTCCAGGAACTCCCTTTCATCCTTATATGAATGAATTTTTCTTTAATTTAGCCAGGTAAGAAGGGAAAATTGAAGTATTTCATTTATTGGGTGGCCCTTTCTGATTTTTAAGTGCACAAGTTTTTCGACATGGGATGCATGCAGGCTAGTAGCTAGATAATACTTTTGTTCTCCACTTTGCAGAGAGATTTCTGGAAGCAGAGTCACTGCTTTGGACTTTTAAAAATGTACCAAAATAAGCTTGCCTTCCTCTGTCTTTGGAACATGGTGGAGTATACCGTGGGCTTGTCAGCAGGGAGCATCTTTTACAGTTTTGTACGGTTTTTTCTATTAGGAAGCAATAGACTTCAATGACAGTATTGTATATTGCAATATTTTTTCTATCACAAATAGTTTCTTCAAGTAAGAGAGAAATAACAGTGTTCTGGTTTCAGCTGGGACAGAGTTAATTTTATTATCTGGTACAATGTTGTGTTTTGGATTTAGTATGAGAATAATGTTAATAATAGAGTAATATTTTATTTTCTGCTCAGTAGTGCCTACCTTAAGGCAAGGACTTCTCAGCTTCCCATGCTCTGCCAGCCAACAGGTGCAGAAGAAGCTAGGAAGGACCTCAGCCAGCACAGCTGACCCAAACTCACCAAAGGGATATTGCATACCATAGAACATCACGCCGCATATATAAACTGGGGGGAACTCGCCAGGAGGTACCAATTCCTATTGTGGGACAGGTTGGTCATCATTCAGTGGCTGCTGAGTTGTTGTATTGGGCATCTCTTGGTAACTTACTCTCTCTTCTGTTGTTGTTGTTGTTGTTATTGCTGCTCTTGGTATAATACCATAATATTTTACTTTATTCCAGTTATTAAGTTGTTCTTATCTCAAACCAAGAGCATTTTTTCCCCTCATTTTCTTCCCAATCCTGCTGCAGGGGGCAGGCAGAGGGGTAATGAGTGATCAGCTGCATGGTACTTCATTGCCAGCTGGGGTTAAAACACAACAGACAGGCAAACACTGTGTCTTAAAACCACCGTAGGGAGTCTTTCTGTAGATCTTTCTGATATGATAGAAGCAGCAGGAAATATCATTTTGGATTTAGTGTTTGACACACTAGCGTTTCTGACAGTAGTCTGAAAGCAATAAATGCCTGTTTGAAAAAATACATGATGACTTAAGGGTTCTATTTACTAGAGTCAAAAGCTACTTCTGAGAAATTTACCAGTTACCAAAATAAAGCAAGAGTGGGACAATCGTCAGAAATTTAATTCAACAATTTCAGAAAATGACACAGCAACAATCATGAAGATTCATTTAGATAATATAACAATACCTCCCCTCTTTTCTTTTTCATATACCATGAAAATTAACTAAGTCCCTGACTAAATGACATGAGCAAAGACTCCTTAATCTGAAGAATAAGGACAGGTTCCAGTTCTGAAGAATAAGGACAGGTTCCAGTTGTGACATGAAATGATGTGGGAGTATCCTTTGCTAAGATTCTGCAGGCAGTATTGACAAGTGAGGAATCAACTGAAATTTTTAATATATTTCTTTCACATGTAAATTTAAGAAAAGGTCAGGGTTACCTCACAAAAGAAAACTAAACGTTTGGACCTGGTTTGACTGTGTATTGAGTTCTGGACTGTGCAATGCATGTGTGGGTAGCTCAGGCTTCAGCAGCTACACATCTCAGTTTCAACCTTCTGGACTGTCTGTCACTTGCTAAGTATTTTTATGACAGATCCATAGAAAATGTGCTCTGGAATTTATTATTAATTATTCTGGTGGTGTAATGACAGCAGGGTCTACTTCAGCTCCTTCATCAACCCTGCAGTAAAGTATCAGACTTTTCACTTATACTTTTTAACAACAGGTTTTGTATGCTTTGCTATAGTGCATAATTTTTTATTGCACTTGAAATTTCTTTGGTGTGGCTGAATCTGCCTGAGAGAGTATTGCTAGCTATTTGGTCTGCTGTAATTTACTGCCTACAAACCCAACCCAACTTCTGTAACTTAACAGCTTAAATATCCTTCTCTTAAATACCTGTCTCATCTACCTCCAGGCATCTTCTTACTAGTTAAAATGTCAAGACTGAAAAATTAATTAATCATTTCTAAAATGAGCTGCAAAGCACAAACTGCAATTTAGTATGTTGTCTGTAAGTAAGAACCTATATTTTATATTCTGCCATTTTATCCCTTCAAATTTTGGATGTTCCCTGACTCTATACTGAGTGTATCTTTTTTCTCTTCCATTTGCACTGCCGGAATCTGTTTTGACTGTTAATAATTTTATATGTCCAAAAATTCCTTGCTGATCTATCTCCATTAGACAAAACTTTGAAAATTTGTGTCAAGACTAGTTAAAATCCTTATGCATACATATATATATATGCACACATACACACACAAACACACACACACACACACACACAGATATATATATATATAAAGAAAAACCTATGTCCCTTTTACAATGGATGAGCTTTTAGTTTTTTTACTTATAGATTAGCAATCAGTGACTGTGGCTGAGGGCTAGCTTATTCCTTTGACATTGGCTAGTAAAAATCCTACTACATAAATATATGTAATAAGCCAATAACTCTGCCTGCCTTTCTGCTGCTGTTGAGGGTATCTCAGTTCTGGCAAACAGACGGGTAATGGGAATTAGAAGGAGGAGAAAAAAACAGCAATAAAAATATAAATCACAAAAGGAAGGAAATCCATTTGGTCCTTGGCAGCAAAGACACCACTCAGCTAATCCATGCTGAGTGCAATCCAATACTCCTTTATATAATCCTGTTCTTGTGGAAGAAAATTAAAGTTTAATGCAATAACGGCTGACACAAATCACTTTTGTTGCCCAGAAGCAGATTAAAGAACAGTTAAAATCATACAAATCTAATTTATTTTCTGTTGTTGTTGTTTTATTTTATCCAGTGACATATTTATTCCTTAATTCACAGCATCAATTTTTGATTCTTAAAGATATAATCCCAATATAAGAAAGATTTTGTGATGCAAAGAAAGGAAAAGAAAATAGTGACAGCCAAGAAATTATTAGTTTTTAAATGGTACATGTTAAGGTTCTCTCAAAATTTTGTAAATTTTTCATAAATTGATATGGATCCTTATCTTTAATAAATCTGTGTCCGGGGGACTTTAAAATACGCATAAAGGAAGTGGAGAGCTATCATTCATAATTGGAACTGTACAGGTCACTCCCATTAAATAACACTCTTAGTACATATGCATTTGTTGTTCTGCAACACATCAGAGATCTGTCAGCAATGGACAAACTGGGAAATTCTGCAAGACAAACAGCAATGTAAAAGAATTGTGACTCTGATCTTCCATTTTATTTCTCCAACCATCACCCTCAACATGCCCTTCATCAGCAAATTGGACTGAAAAAAAACACCCACAAAACAAAACAAGGTGAAAATATGCCCTGGGCATATTATGCTCCATACAATACATTCTTTCATGACAGAAAAGGTTACAATTTATCTGCAACGTTGATCAGACTCATGACTGTGTTGAAATAGGATCAGGTTTTTCATTTTCTTTGCCTTTGTCCCCAGCTCCAACATACCGTCTCTCACGAATTCCTTTGGGAAATTTCCCTTCCTACACTTCATATTGGTGGTACAACATAACCACAGATGTATGTGCAGAGAATGCAGGAGACCAGGTACAGTTACCATTTTTCCCAGAAGAGCTATCAGAATATTACCCAAGGCACTAGAGAAGTTTGTGAAATACAATACAGAAGTGGAAAGGTTGCATAATTTCTCCAGTATTTCTCTTCTTCACAGCTTTCTGCAGCAATATCTCTGTAGGTGTATCCTTAGAGAAAGAAGGGGTTACTTTTGAACAGGAGTTAAAAACATGCCTTAAAAACATGAACAGGTTGTTTTTAATTTTCGTTGTATTATACTGTCGTCACTCAGACCGTAGGTAAGGAAAAGCGAACACCTTGTGTCAGTTCAAGGTCTCATTACTGTTAGATTTAAGGGTATCTTGAGAATAGGTTCATGAGCAAGCTATTTGCTCTGGAAATGCCACTTTACTAGGAAGAAGAGAAAGGAAACAGATCACAAAAACCTACAAAATTTTATATCCTAGGAGTACCCTATGGGAAGACATTAAAATTAGTAGGGTTTTATCGTGTCTTAGTGACACCCAGCTAACTCTTTGACAGAAGTTATTTCGTATCATCTTGACATATGTTCTTGACTTACATCTGTTCTTGCCTGTGTTAAGAATTTAGCCCAATCAGATGCACCAGCAAGGCCAAAGTAAAAAAGGTAACTCAAGAACCAACTCCTTTCTGAATTTCAACACGCATGCCTACTTAAAACTGGGTTTCTCGGGCTGCTGTAGTCATAGCATTTTTTAGGCGTGTTTTAAAAGGACATAGCATGAAATCAGGCACATTTCTGTTGTGTTTTGGGTTGTTTTTTTTTCTTTTTCAAAGCACAGATTCTCATTTTTGGCATATGAAAGCAAGTCTATAGAGAGTATATGGGAAGAATTGTATACATTTAGGAGTACATTGTTCTAAAAACCAATTTTTAATTAGAGATGGTGCACTTTAAAAGACTATAAAATTTCCAGCATAGAAAATAATAGAGTCTTATTTTTCCTATTTACTTATTTTGTATATATGTGAAGAATGCCACAACAGCATATTTTATGACCCTGTTATTATTGTGATCTTCTCCAATTTTATGGGATCAATCAGCAGAGACAAAACTCAGCCTCTGGCCTCTGGAATGCCATTGGATATGTAGGTCAAGTCCTAGTTTGCGAGACTACTGGTTTTGTGTTCTTGGTGGAAAAGTACTAAATGCAGAAGTGGGGGATAGGGCATGGGGGTGCATATTTGTGTGCGTGCCTGCTCCCTAATCCCTTTGCAGCCTGCCAGCCTTCAACTGCAAATGCCATCATCACGAAGGCAGTACCCGAATCCAACAGGTGGGGCAATAAACCATGACATTTCTAGTAGGTTTAATTGTAGGGGGTGTGCTGGAATACTTTTCAGTACAAACATGGTTTCACTTGACGTCAACATCAAGATCACTGACCTAGGTTTTACTCCAAATCCACATGAGCTTGGGTGTAAAGTGCTCACCCCAGTAGACTTTATGACCTTCCAGGTGCCTAAACCTCTGACCCATATCATTCCCATCTTTGCTGGTTCAGCGGGCACATGGTGACAACCTGCTAGACTTTGTGTCTGGTCTAAAAGTGATTTAGTGCACAGTAGAATTAAAGTATTAGCACGATATTCCTGTCCATCCAACCTGAAAGGGCTTTTTGATGGCTGTAGAAGAGGTTCCCTGGAGGAAATTGCAATATACAGGGATTTGTTGTGAGCCTATTATTGCCTAGTGCTAAGGCACTTCATAAATTTACATCTATGACATCTATGCTTCGATTTTTTTTCATTACTGCTCTTCCTTATGACAATTTACTAACTGCATTTCTCAATAAAAAGCTAGTCTGCGATTGAAAAGTAAGATGCAGACTTTATTTCACTTACAATTTTTTCGTGATTCTAAAGTATAGATATAGAAGTTAGGAAAACAGAGCTAATTAAAAGACAAAGTATACTTTTAAGACTCCAAATTAGTATCTCATTTAGATCACAACTGTTTTGCTGTCAACTAATTTATTTTGCATTCATACCAAATTAAGGATAAAAAGACCAAAATGTGCCTAGCTTTCTTTTCAAAGTGCTACTACCACTACTACTACTATACATCATTATTCTATAAAACAGAAAGTATATAAAAGTTATTCTATTAAATAATCAAGTACTGAGGGTTAGCTTCTTTGAAAAAAATTACCTTTCATTGTAAGATATTGTTATTATTGCTTTGATATGACTATCAAAATTACATTAGTACTTGTAAGCAACGTGGCAAAAGACAAATCAGATATGATCTAGCTGGAAACAGCTTTTTCTGAACAAGGAAAATACAAAGATGGTGAATTTGGGGAAATAGGGGAGTAAAAAAAGGGTTAAGGCATAGATACAGAAGAAGAATGAAACTAACTTGCAAATATCACAGAACATATTTCTAGTAAATTATGTTACATTAAATATTTTTCTCTTCTAATTGGATATGAACTGCAGTAATTTCAGTGTCCACTACAGGTTATGCCTTCTTTTCTTTTTGGTGTTGCAAATATTCAGGGTGTTTTTCTGGAGTTTTACTTAGAATGCGTACCTCAACACCTGCAGGATTATAAAAGAAAATTTTAATATCTGTTTGCTACTGAAGTTAGATGCCACTTCTTAACTGTAAAATTACTTAAATTCCTATAAATTTACTTCATTTTGTAAGACTTTGCATACAAAAGCATAAATTTAAGTAAATAATTTATGCTCACCTGGCAAAATTAATGTCTTTTTTCCCTTTGTTTCAGTTACTCCTTTCTTCTGTCCTGCCAAGATTATTACAGTGTGCTCCTCAAGAACATATTAGACACTTCCTTGAATAGAATCATGCAAAGTTAAAAATAAAACCCATATTTGGGCAAGTTTAACTATAATTTCCATTGATGTCAGTGGCAAGGCTTTTGCTGAATTTATGAAAAAAAAAATCATAACCATAAAGTGAAAATGTTTTCAATATTGCCAATCTTTCCCTTTGATAAGGGCAAATCTTTACAAAATCAGAATCATCAGAAAACTAATAGGAAAGTCCCTGTGAAACTTAATGAATCCACTCAACAGCTCATGATATAGCAGCCTATCTTCACAAGCGTCATTTGCTTTCAGCTCTAAAATAGGCATAGATATCTGTCTGTGCAGTCCTTTACTGCTAAGTCACTTTGACTTCAGTGGTATCAGTGTTATCTAACAGAGCGTGGTGAAGAAAAACTCTGAAAATTCTGTGTCAAACAAACTGCAGGGACTGTCTTCTCCAGTTTGTAGGCAGTCTGCCACATGGTTATAAATGACATTAAATTTTTCAGGTGTGAGAGCCAAAAAGTATCTGATACTCCAGACATCATTCTCCTGAATTCTCTTTTCTTTTCCACATCTCAAACACAAAAGCCTAACCAAGTCTCTGGCTCCCCACTGACAAATATAAAATGACTTTGCATGTTGCTATTTGAGGCTTCTGCTGGACAATGATAAGCTGAAAATGTAGGGATTTCACAAATATAATAAATATTTTTAAAGCTCAACAATAACTGATAGTGTAACAATATAAATTGATTTCAACTTGCGTATTTTATAAATAAGAGAGCACATGCCTGAGGAAGGCCACTAAGAAAATGAGGCCAGAGTACTGACTGGATGCCAGTTTTATGTCTGAGTGACTATGTGACTTCCTCATTTCCTTGTGACTCTGATCTCCTCCAACACCAGAAGGCCTGAGCAGTCCATTGCACACTATATCAGAGTGACCTCAAATTCCATGTTACCTTCAGAGTGAGTGTAAAAAGTCATCCATTCATCAACGTGAAGATCTCATCAATGACAGCTTAAAGTGCCATTCATATTCTTTAAGGACCTTACAGTACCCAGGGAATAAAAGCTCTGAACAGGCCCTCAAATCTCAGACACACAGTGGAAAATGGCTTTTAGCAGGAGCATGGCACCTGCTGTTTAGATCCAGTCAAGTGTATTCCAAAATTGGCTGTTTCTAAAAGACAGTTCTACTGAATAATTCCATGCCAAAATTGTACTTTAACTAAGAGGTAAAACATTAACTGGTAAGGAACATGGCAAAGAATGCAGAGAAAGAACATTGTTTCATGTCTGTTGTGCCACGTTTTGTACTCTAGTTGTGCTCTATTCTTATTTTACAACACAAACACATATTACGGGCTCAATCAATTCTCTTCAGACTGTTTTTTTTAGAGGTTATCCTGAAATCTCTATTGTTTTCAGAATTGAGCCTCTGCTGAGTAGAATAAAGTTGGCACATTTTTGGTATAAATCTTAAATAATAATTGTGACTTTTTAATTAAGGCCTGACATAGTACTTTCAGCTATTTTAACTATGCCAATAGCACCAACTCGGGTGCAATGTTACAACAATGCAATAAAATACTTCCCTATAATGCAGAGGCACAATAGTCTTTGAGTGTGTTCTTTCAAATGATGAAGACATGATTAACTGCAATCTAATACGTGAACTCCATCAGTTTCACTGATGGCATTTTTAAGGTAAACATTGCCTGTTGTTGCTTTTTCTTCATGTCTCAGCTTTCCCCTGAACCCAGTAGGTTTTTTGGTCTACTTTTCTGTAAACTTGAGTGTTCAGTAGCAATGCAGATATACAAAGGTACAACTGAGTGAGTCTCCATCAGTCACCCCGTATTCCTTACTCACAACCTCAAACTAAAGAAGTTTAAGCATTAATAGAAACAGTCTGTGTCCAGCTGCTTAACTACAGTGAAACCATTGAGTTCTCAGACAGATGACATTAGCATGAGCAACACAACATACTTCATGGCTGGTAAAATTTTCCAGTTGTAGATCCCCTTCTTCAATGGCCAAAAATTTTAACAGATACTGCTGATATAACTGTTTCTTCTGGATTTTTGTCAACAGCAGCTCTAGTTATAAATTGCACCTTACTGCCCCCCTGATCAGCACAGCTATATCAACAGTGTTTATGATATAGACAGTCTTTAGTTTCTGGTCTAAACTGGAATTTCTTTGCTCTGTTGCAACTGTGAACCTGACTCCAAAATTAGATGAAGCTTATTAGCCAGTTTCCATCAAGACATCAAAAATAAACCAAGAGAAAACCATCAGATGATTAATCCAATCTGCTCTCAGAATGTGGCTGGTGTAATCCCAGTGTTATTGGAGACCTGAACTCTACTTTTGCAATGTGTTTGCAAGTACTGCAATATTTTTAGTTTTCTTTACTGCATGTTTATCTTGACTCAGTGGTGATTAACAGACTCTTGTGCAGTAAAAAACAAACAAACAAACAAACAAACAAAAGACATTCTTTAAAATCTATGTTGTTTTAATATGTACTTAAGAAACAGAATGTAGTATGTTGAGTTATGAGTACCTGGCCAGAGTCCAACTGGCTATCAACCAAATAGATTACCAAGGAAGAAATGAGGGGGAAAAAATCCCAAACCTCAAAAAATAAATAAAATTTTTAAAAAATCAGACATATAAGACTAGATGTTACGTGAACTGTCAGGTATAAGGTTGCTATGAGGTATTTTAAACAAAGAGCTTGATTTAAGCTCCCAGTTAAACTCTTTAGGAATTTTTTATCAGGCTCAAAGTTGTTGCAATAATAAACATTCTTGTCTGTTGGTTTCTGTGTGCACAATACACAATGTTTTGAACAGCTCTTTTTGATAGGTCAGGACATGTCTCCCTTGTTATTACATAAATGGACCATGAGGGCATTTCAAAAGTCTGCATAGCAGGGCCCATTTTACCACAGCTCAGCCTAGTGTACTCCAAAGAAGAAAGGACAACAGACAATACAAATTCATACAATTCAAGCAAAATTTTTTGCTAGCCAGGCTTGCATATAAGATATGTCTAAGAAATCATTGAACACAGGAAGGCAAAATTTTTAGCAGCACAGTATGCCAGAAGCAAGAAAACGGTACCCTAATGTCCTCAGATTACTTAAAATGCATTATTTTCCAGTGTCAGGTGCTCTGACTCTGAACTGCAAAACTTCAGGAAATTACTTTTCTACTCTGTGGACATAAATACAAGCATATTCTTTGTGTCAAATGTATTCAGACTACACCTTTGGAAAGACATAGACCTTATCAGATGCTGAACAATCTTTCAAATTGCAGAATTCCAGCCAAGAACCTCACTTATAACCTGATGTGATAAGGTAGAGAAGCAATAAAGTTACAGACAACAGCTAAGGCAATTTGGTAAAGAGCAGTTGCAATGCTGGTATAGGCAAATGGACACGTTACAACAAATGGGGACATTGATTGTATGCAACTGATTCATTATAACAAGGTTTGTTACATTTCTAAGAATATGCCCTCTGTGACATGTTGTTGTTATATTTCAATATACAATAGTACTCTAAACTGCAATTATAATTTCTATCCATTTTAGTCTACAAAGCATTCACAAAACCATCCTATCCTAAAAAATCACATAAATATCACTAATCTCTAAGTTACAAATAGCGGTATATAAACAGAAAAATGAAGAAACCTGGTGAAAACAGCAGCAGAAAAATCTGTTGCCAGGCCTTGTATAAGAATGTAACCACGTGCCATGAGCTTTAGTCTGTGGTTGTGGCTGAAGTCAACAAAAAAACTAATTTTTAAAAATCCCACCCTAGAGTTCACAGGTTGTGAGGCCTTACATTCAGACTTCAACAAGTTACTCCAAAAATTTAAAAAAAAATATCCAAAGGTGTGTTTGCATCATTTTTTTGGGTTTTTTGGTTTAGGTTTGGTTTGGTTTTTTTGGGGAGGAAAGAAGTTAAAAATAATGTGCCAGAGCACACTAAGGCAGCATAAACTATGCAACATTCCTTTCAAGCTGATGGTGTGTAACTGAGGTACTGCTTAATAATTTTAACTGCAAGGGACAAGGAATACCTGTGAATAACAAGTATGGAAAGACAGGTATCCAGGGTCTCTTTTAAAGTTACTGAATTGACAGAACCTTTACTCTTCTAATTCAGAGTCTAATAAACATATTGCAGAAAAATACACTCAAATAACTGACAGAGAGGAAGAGAGACAGATTGTAGTGAGCAAATACACTCCAGGCGCAAGAAATCTCCACTTTCCTTCTAAGGCTTGTTAAAGTTTTGAAGTCATAAAGCCATGAAGAAGGGCTGTTCTATTTTTCTAGCCATGAAATCTCCATGTTGGCTCTTTCAAAGGGAAATGATTTCTGATCATGACATAAGCTTAACCTGCCATCTATTGTGCAATATTGTATGGAGCATGAACTTGGATTTCAGATTTTGTAAATATTAACACATGGTATATCAATAAATCCATTATTTATTGATACTAGAAGAACTAGCTAATTTTGTAGTTCTTACCCAGACAAAACACACCTACGTAAAGGCTACAAGATTTGGGAACTCTAGCTCTACTTTTTTTTCCTCTTGAAAAACCAAGGCAAACAGGTTTCATTTGATTTTATGCATGCCATTGGAAGGAGAAAGGAAAGAAATGGGAAAATAAGAAATTGAGTTTAAGGAAATAATTATTCTTATCCTTCCTTCCTAGGCCCACACTACACAAAATCCACTTATCCAGGGAATCAGTGGTAAGGGTGAGGGTGTAGTTCCTGGGAGACTTCAGGATACTCAGGTGGTCAGGAGGTTTCTTATGAAATTCATTCCTTACCCACTACAGTGATGAGACTGGAGCCTCACAGGTCCTTGTTCAATTCCACAGTAAGGTAGAAGACCATTGGTGTGCACCTCCCAAAGCACAGCCAAGCTTTCCTGTGCCTGTATGGCAGAAGTGTAAGCTTGAGACAACAATTTATTGCTAAGCAAACTAAAAGTTTGGTATCAGTCTGCTGCACCCCTCTAATAATCTCCAGTGTTAAAATAAAACTGAGATCTTTCAAATTAGTTTCAAGGAAGAAGTTTTCTGAACATGAAATAGCTAATCAAGAAGAAAATGTGTTTAGTAATTCATAAAATGCTAAGTTTCACTGTAAGACATATAATACCAGTGATTTATTAAGCAATATTATTCTCATGATTGTAGTGCTCTATTATTCTTACATTGTCAAGCAATCTGTAGAAATTCGTTCTGCTTCAGGCAATCCTTACTCTTGCCATACAACTGTTGTTATGTACATTTTTCTCATTATAGTAAGCACTTTGATCTCTCAGAAAATGTTCAGCGTCTTATCAACTGTAACATAAAACCTACACAGAGCAACATGATGGCTGAAGAGATCATAAGAATCACAACTGTAGTTCTCAGAAAACCCAAAAATACACAGGGGAAAAATAAGGGGGGAGGGGACAAGATTTCTTTTGACTGTCAGTAGAGATTTAAATTCTTTTAAACATCAGATTATTTTCTCTTTTAGAGATGCCCCTTGGAGATCTGATTTTTACTGTCATCATAAGCCAGATTCAAGTAAAGCAGTTCCCCTGTGATAAAAAAGCAGCCTTCACAATTCAGAACTCATCTTCCAGAGAGCACTAACCACAACCCACATTACCGAGAATACACCTAACCAAGCACAGTCATGAATTCATAAAGCCTGTATTTCAGTGCTTTTAACATTAAATCCTGCAGACTGTTATCAATTTGAGGCATAGTTTAGTGTGATTTATTGTTAGCTGTAGGTCAGCCTTTTCTATTAATTCAAAAGATGTGGATTCTCATAGAGAAGAGACTCAGAGTGTAGCCAAGATGTGGATGTGTGAGGTTCCTGGGAAGCAGCACAGTACCTCAGTCATTCTTCCATGATTTCATTCATTCATTTTCTTCCTGACAAAAGAAAAAAGCATTATTCCTCATTGCAATGCATGAAAATTAGGTTGGCCCAGTTCGAGCAGGAATCTCAGAATTAAAGTAGTTTTCAGAAAAGTAAAACTTGTTATAAGGTTGACAATCAGTTTCACTGCAGTGCAAAAAAAGCTTTAGGTAGGAAAAAGACAGGATTTCTCTGGGCTTGTCATCTAGCACAGTCTGGGCTTGTTAGAAACATGGTTTGAATTTTCCTTGGGAGAAATATTTCTTTCCTCTCTTCCAGCTTCCTGAGTTTTCCCTCCCCTTTCATGTCTCTCATCATTTCACTATCAGTAGGTATATCTAAACTCTGTGCTTCACACAGGCTTTTCTATGCAAAGGCACCTAAGGAGGGCTTATAAGCACGTGAAAAGAAGCTTAACAAACACTGGCGAGTAAATGCTGATAGATAAAGAGGAAGTTTTCCCACAGATAAAAAGGGAAAGGATAAATAACCTTCCAAAAGGGCAAAGTGCAGGAGTTATAACATTTTGTCTATAGTGTTTTACACCTGGGGAGACAGTGCAGACACATACTAGCAAAGACAGAAAATTATCTAACCAGCACAAAACCAAGAAAAAAAATCACTTTAATCAGAAGTTATAGTGTTCAAGAGCAAACCCTCTAGCTTTATAAATTGCTGTTAGTAGGGGCACTACAGTGAATCACTCTTTGCAGTAGTTGCAAGGTCTCAGCCTCTCTCAAAGGCAGTGATGAAAACAAACTGCAAATCCAACACATACCACAAAGTGGCCTTGGCTGAGAAGCTCAAGCCTGAACTGTCACCTCTGAGGTGTTTGAAAAGGCCATTTTGGCTGGGCACCAGCTCTGTGACTGGGTTTGGAAGATCATCTGTCTAAGGTATTTCTTCATGCTTTTGCTTCCATGCCTGTCACATGAGACTTGACCGCTAAATATGAGACACATTACTTTTGTTAATGCAGGAAACTGCTAGTGACAAATTGATTTTCCCTGTTATTCTACACTTATTTCAGCACAACGTTAGGCATCTGAAAGAAAACTACTGCTATTCCATTTTGTTTGGGAAAAATAAAAGTTGACTTATGAAACTCATTTTTACTAGTCTGCTATACTCTTAAATGCGATGATGTTCTTATAGAAAGGAAAGAAAGTGTGTCTCAGATTCACTATTTCTATATTAGTGAATTTGGACCATACGAGGAACATGGTTAATAATGGGGATCTTACACAAGTAAGTAGGGACAAACAGATTAGTTCCAAGGGCAAGTACCAAGCCAAAGAAGGTATGTCAACATTTGCAGAATATTACCTAAGAATCTATTTCCCAGTGAGACTGGAAAATGCTCAATATTTAATGGCATTGTAACATATTCACTCAATTTTACTTTTTTTAAAAATCAGAATCAGTGTAATATCATTCCATAAATTGAATGCAAATATATTCTCCCACAAAGTGGAGGAGAGAAGCATGAAAATAATTTTTAGCAGGGTGTCAAAATGGTTTTGCATACAACGCTGCATATATTTACTGGAAGTTCTACCCTCAGTCCAGAATCTGGTTTTCATTAACATAATCCTCCAACTGTGTGTGATGTTGGTGTTATCTTCACTCTCTGATTTCTAAAAAGACCTGCAGTGACCCTCTATGCTCTCTGGCTGGGGTGTTATGATCTGGTTTAAACACAGAAGAGCAGAGGAAACTAATTCTCTGTGAAAAAAGTGGATCAAACCCAGAACAGTTCAAAATATACCCAAAAGACATGATTAAAACCAGATGAGGTTAGATCTTGGTGCCAAAAAAAAATTATATATTTTATTTAATAGTAAAAGAGGCAAAAAGAAAGAGGGAAAGAGCTGAAGAAAATAGAAAAAGGAGTGTGCATAGGGAGTAGGAGGGCAGGGAGAGAGTGACAGGGGTAAGGTAGACACATATCAACCCTCTGGGGATCCCAATGATGTCTCGTTGCTCTCCTCCATCTGGTCTTGGTGGTGAGGGTCCCTTACTGCCGCACTTCCACTGCATAACACCCTGGCACACGGACTGTATGGAATCCCGGGGATGGATGTACCTGTGGGCAGTGGGGATGTCCGGTGCCTCCCTTGCAGGCCCGGTCTGAAGGCGTCCCTTGCGGCGCTGCGGCTCTGTCGCACGGCGCTGCCGTGCCCCGGGCGGGCTCTGGGAGCCCTCGGGGGATCCTGTGGCAGCCCACGGCACCCCGGGTCCTCGGTGTGGCTGCGGCTTCTCCGGGGCGAAGGGGCCCCTCGGCCGAGCCCTCTGCACAGCCGGCATGGGCGGCCACGGCCTCTCAGCAGAGGCCTTTTCCCCACAGCCCAAAGCCTCTCCCGCAGCTCTGTGTGAGCCCTGTGCGGGCCTGGCAGCTGAGAGCCCTGGGGCTGTGCTTTCCCTTCCCAAGGTGCTCAGCTTGTGCGCTGTGAATTGATTCTCCTGCCCCAGCCTTGAGTTTTCACTTTATTTATCTTCATCAGCAAACAGTGTAGGGCCTCTGACAGGACCCCATTTAGGGTGTGGGGGTCTTCTCTGCAGCTTTTGTAACACAGTGTTTGCTATACTAGGCAAAGGTTCTTCATGAGGATGTTTAAGTCATAAACTGTAATATTTCAGTCTCCAACATGGAGTTAATTTGTTTTCTAATCTGTGCTAAAAGTACTCCTAGATACTACTATCAAAAATTTACTTTTGCCAGCAGACATAACAATATGCATCCTTTCAGGAACAGGAAAAGACAATAAAATTTCAAGTAACTATTATCTGGCTGTAAACGAATGAGTTCATATTGACATCCATTCCCAAATACTTCATAGGGAAAAAGGGATAAACTTTCTTTAATGTTTAGAGAATGCTTTGGAGGCTTTAATAATGAGTATTAGAGACACACATGTGTGAGTAGCTATGAAGGGTTTTAGTCTTTTCTAGTTACTCTCTCTCATGGATCTCTTTTCAGCAGTTGTGGTGGGTTAAGCCCAGAAAAAGCCATTCCACCCCTCCCATTTACAACTGGACAGAGGACAGAAAATATAACAAAGACTTCATGGTTTAAGACGAGGACCAGGAGAGATCACTTACCAAATACCATCAAGGGCAAAACACACTTGCATTGGGGATATTAACTGAATTTATTACTAAAAAAATCAGAGCAGGAAAATGAGAGATACAAGAAATCTTAACAACACCTTCCTCTCATACTTCCTTCCATCTCAAGCTCTACTTCTTTCCTGCAGCAGCCCAGGGAGATAGGAAATGAGTGTTATGATAAATTCATCACACATTGCTCCTGCCACTGCTCAGAGAGAGAAGTCCTTCCCCTGCTCCATTGTGGGGTCCCCCTCACAGGACACAGATCTCCACAAACTTCTCCAACATGAGATCATGCTACATGCTACAGCTCTCCACAATCTAGTCCCTTTCTCCATTAAAAAATGTAATTAAAATAGCAATAGGTGAACTAGCAGCTTTGGGTTTTTATCTGGTACATGGAATTGTCAGCTTCTGGAAAGTAAGGCGGATATAAAAGTAATTTCATATAATTACATTTAATGTAAAAAGAGAACAGAAGCATGCTTCATGGCGCAAAAAAGAAACTTTCTTCAGTGGACCAAGGCAACAAACAACTCACAGTGCAAGTTTCTTACCCAGCCTATACATCTCCATTAGGGACACATATATGCAGCAATTTATAGGCCAACATGAACTTGCCCTACCTATATTCCAGTCAGCTCAAAGCTGCAAGACATATTATGAAATCTGAACTAGAATACTAGCTCTGCGAGAGCTCTTGCTATGTTCAGGCTGAGTCAGTACTAACAAGGTTTCTAGCTGGTTTGGAGCACAGAAAAAACTAGCTCATGCCCACCTGAGAATGACCAGGCTCAATGTAACCCACGATTCAGAAAAGGTACCTCATCCTGGAGGACTGCTTATGTCTCTTTGGAAGAAAACAGGCAATTTTTTTGTTGTGAAACAGCAGTGAACTGAACTTTTTAGAAAAGGCAATAAAGGACCTGAAAGCACCCTCTCAGTTCTTGGTAATTATAGACAATGAAGATGGTATTAATCAGGGTTCTTGACAAGAAACACTAGATTTGAAGATACATATGTGTTGTGATTGAAAAATAAGGACAAAAGTAGCTTCAGGAATGTTTTCATTAAAGTCAAAATTAGTAAGAAACATCAAAAACACACTCTAACATTAGTAAACAGGAATGCTGCCACCTACACACATGCATGCAATACTTAGTATCCTCAAAATTAATCAGACTTCTCCCCAGATCACCTGCTCACCTGTGCTGCCCAGCTAGCAGAAAGCCAGCACAGCCAACCCTGTGCCAGCCCTTCCCAATTCATCTGGAATACACAGGAAATGTGCTGTAGACAAAATGCCTTGTGCACCACAATCCCTGATCAATGGGTTTCAGCAGGTTTCAGTCAGTGTGGGGAGGCTGACTATTAAGGAGGGGGCCAGGTGACTCAGAGCCCTCCTGCTTCTACAGCCTACTACTGTGTTTAAGGCGCTTTGATCTGGCCAGCTGATTTTAGCTGTCATAATTAAGCCACTGTGTGACACCCAGTAACGACCTCCGGACCAGGAAGAGTTAACTTGTAAAATAGCACTTTGTGAATTAAACCTGGCAAAAGCTCGCCATGCTTTCCTTCTCAGGGATTACATCTTTACTATGCAAATTCTGACTGTAGACAGGCAAATGGATATACTGGAATAAATCAAACTTCAGCACTTACATTGCTAAGAACAGTAAGAGAATATAATAAACCAAGCAGATTTATATCTGATTGGGTAATCTTCCAGGATTTCCCTTGCTGAAAAGTCAGACCCAGTTTATGTCAGAAGCAGTCAATAATACAGAAAATAAAACATGGAATTGAGTGAGTGTCAATTTCTTAATTCATAAAGGGAGAAAGTAGCTTTTCTTTAGTAACCTCACCTCCCTCAGAAGGTGGTGCAATATTTCTGCAGCAGGAGGGTAACAAAAATTAGACATTTTAGAGATATGTGTTACTCAGCTAAACAAGCACTATCAAAGCAAAACAAAAGAAATGGCAACAAATTTCTGTCAAGATTGACTTGCATGAGAAACAAGGTGGGGTCCTCCTCTGAACCTTGAATAGAAACATTATTTTTACCTCCACAAGAAGCCATTATCACTCTTTCACCAAGAGGAAGGTCATACCATCTTTCACAAAAGATTTTCCTGCTCATAATTGCCGCCTGCAGTGTACAGACAAATGCAATCTTTTAAAATGCTAACTGTGTTA
Organism: Ammospiza caudacuta; assembly: GCF_027887145.1. Classification (NCBI taxonomy): domain Eukaryota; kingdom Metazoa; phylum Chordata; class Aves; order Passeriformes; family Passerellidae; genus Ammospiza; species Ammospiza caudacuta. The sequence goes on along the minus strand of NC_080632.1, from coordinate 32,144,509 downwards.
TACTTGCACCCGAGGGATCCAATGGTACAAATGTAATGTGGCCTAACCAGTTTGTCTTAGCAAGACCTTACAGTGCTGATTTGAAACAGCTGAGCTAAATCAACAGTTACCTTGAGCCAAAGGCCTTTGGAGAGCAATTAGAGTCAAAGCTTGGGTTTTGAACCCAATATGCCCTGTCAGTCTCAATGATTTGTGTTTGTTGTACTCAGCCTCATTTCCTGCGTGAAATACGAGGCTGTATAAAGAGGAAAAATTCCCAAGATTAAAAAATATTTGACCTCAGTGCATTTGCAAGCATGAAAGTACACATGTCTAAATGACCATTTTGGTTTGTAGTACAAAGTTCTATTGATGTTGGCAGGCTGAGCTTCCCTGTCTCAAAGCCACATGAATGGTTTCAAGTTTCAGCCAAAAAATGTTTTCCACATGCTTTAGTGTGGGCCAATTTACACAGCAGATTTTGCAGAGTCTGTGGCCAAGTGCTTCATAAAGGGCTGCCTTCTTTGGGATCAGGGAAACCACAACAGACACATTGCTAATGCAATCTAATTATCTGCTTGAATATTTTTCCAGATGTATCCAATGTCTAAAAATACTGCAATAAAAAAGGTATTATTTGGCTCCTTGGACTGAAACAGTGGCATAAAGAACCTGCTTGTCTACAGGGGAAGTTATAACGAAGTCATTCTGTGACTGCCTTTAAATCAGTCAGAGAAAACTGAACAGCCCAAAGGTAGGCTATTTCTTGACTCATGTTTGGAATTAGCCTCCCAAAGAAAACCATGGATAAACGGGAGCAGGATTTTTGTCGAAAACTGCATCTATTTCTTACAAAGCAATTTCCGTCATTTGCAGATCACAATTTGATATTGGGTAGGCTCATCTAATACAAAACATCTTTTCTGCAAATGAGATGTAAGACAAAGATTCTGGGCAGTGGTATATGGATAGTCATGTCATGAGTTATTGCTTATTTTTATGATTTTACTAGAGTTCACTACAGGTGAACTATTAGATGCACAGGCAGGATCACTCAGTACCCTCAGTACTTCCTAGGGGACTGTCACTGGATACTCTTTCCTTTCTTTCCACAAATGTGCCTGAAAAATCAAAATGTGGCATAGGTTATTCAAACAGGAACTGACAATTCAATAGATTTTTCTGTAGTTCTATATTTTGATCAAGTAATATAAATAAAAATACAAATTTAAGATGAAGCAGTAACTTACATTTATTTTCTGAGTATTCTTAGCCACAACCACAAAAAACCAAATCAAACAAAAAAAACCTCAAACAACAAAACCAAACCAATCCAAATCAAACCAAAGGAAAAAACCAACCCAAAGAAACAAAAAACCCAATGCAAATCAAACAAAAACAACAAAAAAACCCCAAAACACACAAAAAACCCACCAACCAAAAATAACAAAAAAAAACCCCTAACTGATAAACACACAAAATCCCCAAACAGTAGGAACAACAACCTTGATTTCCCACAAATCACTAAAATGAAGGAGCACTGGTGCCAAGGTTAAAAAGGCTGGAGCTGAAGCTGTGGCTACTGAATCTGAACACAATATAAGAAGAATGCTGCAAACCACATGGGAGACCAGGAAGAATCTGCTTTGGTATTTCTGTAATTTCAGTGTAGTTCTTGAATTATTTGAGCTATTTCCATGCTCAAATAATAATGTTTGTCATTTACAAGAGTCTGTGGTTATGTGTGTACTCTTAAATACTTGCATCAGAAGAAGAATTTGCCAGTCTTATGACTTGGTTTATTGGATAAGGAGAGACAACAGTGGAATAGAGAGATGAGTCCAGAAGCAGATAGATAGGCACCTTTCTAGTGGTTTAAATCACTGTTTGTATGTTTAAGAGAAAATAAACTTCATCAGGTTACCTGTCTTCTCTCATCACATTGGCTTGCCATAGCTTAACATGCTTACTTTTATTTTCATAAAGCAAATTCATTGGCTTTTCAAATAAATTCCAAGAACTTGAGAAACAGTAGAATATGGAATCTATACATTGTGCAAATATTTGCAGTACAATGATGTCATATAACATTGAAGAAATGTTAGTGAAGAAATATCATGTATAAGTACATTCATGTCCATCACACACATGCAAAACAATCACGTTATGAAGCTGTCAGTCAGTATTCAAAACTCTAATGTTTTAAACAGGTTATAGAGGTTGCAAAAATCCTCAGTTAGCAGTGCAGATGAACAGTAAGTGATTAGCAAAAAAAGTATCATTTGCAACTACCTCTAATTAAAATGAGTTTCAAAAGGCCTGCTAGGGACAAACTCCCTTGACAGCATAATTTTTAATGCATAAAGCATATTGTACGCTCTATTGCATTTTGCAATGCAATGGTTCTACACTGAGACCAACCTAATAAGGCAAACAGTTCTGCAAGTTAAGACATACATGCCTGTAGATAAAGATGTACATGAGGCCTGAATCACACAGATTGATCTGTTATGTTGCATGAAATAATGAGAAAGATTCTTCTATTTGTTGTTTCTTTCTCTCTTATGTAAAATAAGAGAGAATTATGTAATATGTTAATCGTGTTAACATTGGTATAAGGAACTTTTTGAGGAGCAGCTCCCCCTAATTTTTTCTGTAGCAAGGAGAGATTGCAAGAGGCATTTAACTGATTTGCATTCCAGTTGGGAAAAAAAAAAAACAGAAGCAATTTTGTGATTTTGTGAACCGACTTAGCTATCAAAAAGACTTAACCATCAAGCAAGCTGAAGTCCCAGTGTTACTTAAAGACACCACTATATCTTTATACTATGCCATACGTACCACATTGACCTAAAGCACTTGCTTTCAAAAGTCAGTATTTTCAAAAATATGTGGGACTTTACATTAGGCGTGCAAATTTCCAGCAAAATACTAATGTGTTAAAAGCTAAGCTACATTTAAAATGTTGTTTTCATTGCAGCTAAACCTGTTTAAAGATCGCTGCTTATAACCATATGTGAAAGGTTCTCTTTCCTGAGACCTGTTGGATAAGCACATATGAAAGTTTGTCTTTGGGCCATCTCTGACAGAATGATCCAGATTTTAAAAATGCAATTACTTTAAGTATTTAAACTAATCTAGACCACACTGATACAGTAAGGAGAAGGAGTGACTTCACTGTTATGCTCCAAAGTCCAGTAGTGAAGATTGTGGGACCTCCTGACCTTTCAGTCTGCATCTTGTTTTTTCTTTGTTTCCTCATCCTTTTTCTTTGACCTCACACCTTTATTTTCTTCCTTTAATCACTGGTATTTCTGTTCCCAAAACCGACACATTTTCAAAGACAGTACAGCTTTGCTGAAGCAAATCATGGGTGAAGTTACAAATTCTCTCTTTTTCATGAAAAAAGGATGGAAAGAGTAAAGGACAACTGAGAGGTCTGGTCAACAAGAGCAACTGAGAGATCACTCTGCAAGAAACAACTGGGTAGCATCTCTACAGAAAGTGCAGAGCACAACTGAAACCTGTCAGTATTACCATAATGTAAACATGACCCTATTGATATTAATATTAACCATGATGAAATATCAGGTGCATTTTAGTGTCCTCTCTTTTCCTCTAATATTTTTTTCTTTCTAGTTTGTTTCTGATTTTGTTTTTTCTGGGTTTTTCCAGTGAAGGAAATTGTCTCTCATCTGCTTGCTACCTTTCCTTCCTTTGGCCTTTCCTTTTACCAATTCATTTCTTTCAGTTTCTTCCAGTTTTTTGCTTTGTCCCACTTCCACAAGTCACACTCCTACTAAAGGCTGACAGATTTCTACACAATAGTAAGGAGCAAAGAAGTAAAGGCACAGTGGCAAACACCATGAGGGAGAGGGCATTTTGCAAATTTCTACTCTTATGTGGCATTACCAGACAAGGAAATATATTTTCCACGCAATCGATAAAAAATTACTATTTGAGGCATTGTTTTTTTTTTTTTTCCTCAGTAGCTAAATAATACCTGCATAATTCCAGATACAAGCTCGGGGCTCTTGGCTAGTTGCACATTCTAATGAAATTGAAAAGTTCCTATCCAGCACAATATTAGTAAAAGTTGGTTATGTCAGCACCACTGGGTATTAGATACTGCTGTGGGAAACCATTTACCTTTGCTCCTTGCTACTGACTATAACCTGTAAACAACAATCATACTCAAATACAGGCGTGTTGTTTTTAACATGAAAGAAGAAAAAAAAGTTGCTTTGGGAAGTCAAGAAAAATAGAGAATAATTTCTAAGTTGCAAAACAATTACATAGGACAAACTCAGTGAGACTCATAACTTTTCAATAGTTTTCCTGAAGCTGCAAATGCTTCATCTTATGTTACTATTATTGTGGGTGCCACTGAAAATACTACTTCAGCACACAAAAGTGCTTGCAAATAAATTGAGAAAACCTAAGAGCAAACACAATGTTAGATATTCTCATGCTGATGTTTTGTAGAACTTCTTTTCAGAAAACTGTCAGCCTCATAGTAGAAGAAGATTTTTCAGGATTCACATAGTTCTGGGAAACCTGTCAAGGAGGAAATGAAGACTTTAAAGAAGAACAGAGAAAGGCAGAAAGATTTTCAGACTCTTCAATCCCTTACTGAGGTAGCACTTGCTGACACAACCACTCACATTACATCTATGCACACACACTTGCAAGAAGTGCTGTGGAAGGTTGACCTCAGTCAGGCCAGGGTTCTCCCCTGCTCCCCCATACTAAGCAAGCTAGTCAAATAAAGTAACATATTATGCTTTGTGTTGCAAGTAATTCCCAATAATAACACATAATGATATTTTGAATTTGCTCACTCTGTAGAAAGTTACTAAGTTCACAGCATTTACTTGTATCTTAGCAGACTACATCTGTCATTTCATTCAAGAGCAGGCCTATGGGTAATCATTTAATCAAAACCACTGCTGTGATTGCTGCTCGTAAAGAAAATTACAAAGCAGCAGCAGCTTCAAAGCCAGGATTACAAAGATTAAATAGGAGCCGCTTTTTGCTAAGTGTTGGGTAAGAATAAATTGCAGTGTCCTTAAATTTGAAGGAAGGTAGCGTGGGAGAATTATTCATTTTGCCTCATGAGTATTTCCTAGTTTTCATTTCCTCTCCTCACAGTTACCCTAAATTATAAAATTGAAAATTCATGAAAAACTGCTTAGCAATAAAGAGATAGAAACTCTAATGGTCAAAATGATACAAAGACACTTTGTACTAGATCTATAACTTGGAGTAATAAAGACATTTTATTTAATGTTGATTTTTTTTTTTTTTAATACACTCTTGACATTATTATTACAGGTTACCACACAGACTGAAGTCTGAAAATGTACAATTTTATGTACTTTCCTCATAAAAGACACATCACTGTACACAGTATATAGATTCATACCTAGATGTATGGACAAGCATGACCAATTTCCAGATGTAGGGAGATTGGAGAAAAAAGACACTTGTCAGACTGGAGTTCTGATTTTTAAACATGCTTATAGGGAAAAGAACGGCAAGCAATTCATTTAATTTCAAAAGACTAAATTTCATTGTGAAACAGAATACTTAAGTAAAATTAATACATCTATTTATCAAAATAACTGACCTCATATTGATAAAGAGACTTATATCTGTATTACCTCTTGACATCAAATGTATTGCCAAGTGATCTTAATTACTACAAAATCATGTCACAGACACCTCCCAAATACAGTGCCCAAAAGTTAAGAATGAAAGACAGAGACAGGGTTAGACACTGAATCAACAGAAAAGCTTCATTTCAAAAGGGTTGGAGCACATGGATAAAAGAGCTGCACTACAAATATATTCTGTCAGCCAACTGTTTTTCTTATTTACATTCCTTCTTCCAGAAGTCTGCTATATCTGGCTGCATGTAGCTTCTTTTCTAGAGCTGGCTGAAACAGCTGTGATTGGAATATACGTCTCATTAATCTTGGCCTTTTCTGTTAAAACACAGGCATACAGCAGAGGCATACATCTAGTCTGAGTCTAAATATAATTTCAAATTATATTTTTATTGTCATTCCTTCCTTGTGACACACCTCATTCTTATCATCTTACTGAAACTATTTAAAGAGACAAGAGGAGGAGGAGGAAGAAGAAGCAGTGCAAAATGCACAAAAAGAAGATTATTAAGGTTTACTTTACACAAGAGATACACCCAGATGTACTTTGTTACTAAATTCACTATAATGTGGACAAGCATTAGAAGAAGCCTATGGCAGTTTTAAGGACTAGGAAAGTGTGAACTTGCAACACTATTTTCATGTCCCAAAAACCATTTCCATGTCTGAACTTCTAATTGATTTCAAAACATTGAGAAAATCAACGTTATATAGTCCCTATTCTATCAACAACAACTCCTTAAGGGTAGAACAGTTCCTGGGGCTAGAAAACTCTTGAACCTTATTTCCCATAGAGACTGTACAGTCAGGGTGCTCTATGTGTTACAGTAAATCCTAATTCCCTTACAGTTCACCCCATGTGCCCAATTCTTAGAAACTCATTTGTCATCTCAATGAAATGTGACTGTGGTGGTTTGACCAGGAAGAAGTGGGAATTCTGGGATGTTGTGGTCAAACCAATGGGTGCTTGGATTTTGATATTGGCACCTGGGGTAGCCAGTGGGTTTTAGGACACACCTCCGAGAACACCCAGGGGTTAAAAGCAGAGCTTCGGCCCTGGGAGGCTCTCTTGGGACTTCGAGGGACGGAGGTCGGAGCTCTCCCTCGTCCAGCCGCTGCCGCTGGGCGGGGGAGGGGCAGCCATGCGGTAGGCCTGGGCCTGGACAGACATGGGAGTGAGGAGGCCCTAGAGGATGGAAGGGTGGAGGAAGAGCCCCAAGAGACATCGGACAGCCTTTCCCCCCCCCCCCCCCCCCCCCCGGAGACAGAGAGAGAGAGAGTGCAGTCTGTGTCGTTACCTTGAAATTCAGTAAATATGTGCTGGCAGCAGGCAGCCCAGCTGAGGAGATGGGGGGGGGGGGGGGGTGCAGCCAGGAGTCCAGCCGCCTGGAGGAGTTTTTAACCCCTTTTGGACAATGAAAACCCTACAGAACATTAACCCTTCCTAGACGTGTGATAAGAGTGGAGGAGGACGAAGGAAATGAACCAGTGATGTTATGAACAAAAACTCGGTTAATATTTTTTATGAGAAAAAGTTTCAAAAAGGCAGCCGGACCACTGGCCCTGCCCAAGTTCTGTGTGTTTTGTTATTGTAATCACGGGTCGTTGTCGTTAATGGTTGTTTTTGTATTAGTAAAAGCCCTGGCTGGGGCGAGGTAATGGCCCTTCTCCTGGGTGGGGACCTTGCCCGAAGCTAAGTTTTACCTTTCTCAGAATAGAGAAGATACCTGAGAAGGTGGGGGGGGTTATGCAAAGTGACTCGCAAGACCAGAATGCTTTGTGGGACCCCCATCTCCAAACTCATGGAGAAACCCCAAAAACAACGAGCCACCTAAGAGTTGAGAGACTGGAGTGATGTCTAGACGTGAGGAACCAAGTGCTGAGCCTGCAGAGATGCGAGAAACCTTCATCGTTCCTCACCCTGTCCTCGAGATCCCCCGAGCCAGGATTGGGGGCGTCTGGAGACCCAGACCGAGGCACCATCTTATGGGATCAAGCCCTAAAGGCTCCCAAGAGGATCTGATCCCCAGCTCTGCCCCTTGCAGACAGAGCTGTGCATATCCTCCTCCTCTGAGTCGCCCTGGGAGAGACGACGGGAGACTGCAGCCCCGCCGAGCTACCCAATCCTGAGCTGATCACTTTTAATAAAGGCATTAAACAGGAGAAGAAGTCTCCTGGCCCTTGTTTATTTCAAATGATGGGGGTCTGGACCGGAGAGAGAGAGAGTAAGAGATGTTGAAAGAAGGGAGAAGATGGAGTGGCATTTTATGCTGGACTCTTTTGTGTAGCCATGGACAGAGCCATGTTTCCGTGAGATACAGAGACTGAGTCCAGAGGGAGAAATGTCCCAGTGCCAGAGAAGATTCAGTGTGGGTACCCCTCGGCCCCAGGGGGTATATAAAATATGGGGGGGACGGATGTCCCAAAGGTGAGAAGGTGAGATACTGTGTTTTTCTGGAACTGGACAAAGCATCCTTAAAAAAAGACAACCCTGGAAGCAGCCCTGATCCCTGTTCGGAGCACCGGAACAAGGACGGAAGAGGCCACCATGACACACAGAAGGACTCCCTCTCCTCTTGAGGAGCTGAAAGTCTGAGCAATCTGAAGGGTGGTGTTGGACCTAGAATTGGTGATTTTGGAGGATGTATTGTATTGGGAATTTAGGGGGGAGGAGGGGGGAGAGTGTTTTTTGTGAGGTTTTCATTTTCCTCGTGTTTTTTTTTCTCTTTCTTTCCTCTTTTGTGTGTAGTTTAGTAATTGTTTGTGTGTAGCTTAGTTAATAAAATTTTCTTTATGTTTAAGGTTGGAGCCTGCTTTGCTTATTCCTGGTCACATCTCACAGCAGACACCGGGGAGAAGGTGTACTCATGGGGGCTCTGGCTTTGCCAGGCCCAAACCATAACAGTGACCTGCATCACAATAATGAAATATTCATTCAGCACACTTTACTGCAATACCTGCTAATTTCAGAGTAAGGCTCTTGCTTTAAATTCATGATTAAATTTTCTTGTGACACACACATTCAAGTATGACTTACTCAGGATTACACTGAAGTAAGAAATCAGTGAATTTGCCTTTATCCGAAAAGCGCATAAGGAGGCTTCAACATCAAAAGAATCCCTAAGTTGATTTGATGCTTGTCATCAATATTTTTTTCACAGGATCAAAATAATTTTGAGTGTGTTAAATAATACTGACCTCTAATACTCCTTAATCTTTTTGATTTCCTCCAATACTTGAAGGAATTTATATATAAGGTAACATAAAATAGGCTTGTATGTATGTCCATTTTTATTCTTATTTTTTAAGAGACAAGGGGGAAAAGAACAATAAGCCACTCGTGACAGTTTTGGGTTTTTTACTATGTCTGTTTCTAGCACATGGAAAATTGAGTTGAAAATAATTTACATCTAAAATTCCTATTTTAAAATGCCTATGAATTTACAGCCATAAAATCTGATCAAATGTATCTAATATTCAGTGTATAAGCAATTGCTGCTTTATTGTTCTTTTACCCCATCATAAAAGCATGACTTTAAATGATCTTATATTGACATGGTGACCATGTTGCAACACACTTATCAATATTAAACAACCAGTCAAGCACGTCAGCAGGTGTTCTTTCTATATACATTACTTATTTTGTGTACTTAACATATTTGTTAAAATGTTAAGTATACAAAGATATGCCAGAGTACTATTTATATATCAACTTGATTAACCTTTAATAGCCACAGTGTTCTGCATTTCACTTCTTTATAATAGCATTTCTGGGCTAGATGGCAAGGGAAAATTTTTAAGCTTCAGGCATGTGAAATACTAGTCCTACTTGTAAATATCTGGAAACAGCTCCACTAACAACAGTGCTTGAAAAGCTGTAAGCAGATTTCATTGTACTCTCCATCCTTACAGCAGCAACCTCCTCAACCCAGCACCATACACTAACATAGTGTTAGCTAGTTTCCAACATCTCTCAATGGAAGATCCAGTGATACAGCCTATAACCAGCCACCCTTCTTCAAGCAGATGGGCTCCTGTCATTACATGAGCCACCAAAGGTCATGCACAGGTTAAGGAGCCTCTCCCTGCTCCTAACAGCAACAGTTCTGCCCTGGGCCAAGGCTACTGCTGGAAAGAGGTACCACCACAGGTTTACTCTCAGCACAGACTAAAAAGTTGTTCCTGTTACATCTGTGAGGATGTAGAAAGTCAGTTCACGTGCCACAGATTCTCTCTGTTCACTGCAAAATATCCCTAAGAGTTTTATCTTCTCTAATATCTACCTTGTAAGGATACTATGCTTCTAGAAGGCCAAAGGTTCATAAAGTAAGAACTATTGGATACAGCTCAGGTAACACTTATGATGTGTGTTTTTCATGGATTCTGTTTATATGGAAGGGAGTAAAACAATTTGTTTCTCCAAGGAATTATTCACCCTGTTGCAATTTAAAAAAAATAAACTCCCCATCCGAAGTTTAGGTGTTTGATTCTTGGTGCACAAATAAAGTTGAAAACACCTTATGAATAAAATCAGAGAGAGACCATCCTGCCACAAGCCCACCAACAAATTTAGTTGTACCACTCCCTTACCTTTCCTTAGCAGATACTATGACTTCACTGTTCAGATGAGTAATTTTTCAATACATAGAGTTAATTACAGCTGCAGCTGTGCTTTTCGTGGCCAAGCTCTAGAGTTGGTCCACTTCGTTGTCCTGCTCTAGTATTCACACCACCAAAAAGACAGGAAAAATGTTAGTAAATTTGAAGAATGACTGAAGAAAGATGTTTTTTTGATATGAGGTTTATAAGATCTCAATTTATTCATCTCACAGAATACAGACTGAGAAGTGTCTTGATGACTGTGGGTAAGAAATCACAAAAGGAAAAGACAATTGATACAGGAGAGCTTTTCAACCTTTCTGTCTAGGGTGTAATAAGATTCAACAGCTGGGTAGTGAAGTTAGATAAATCGAACTTTGAAATAAGATATGATTTTCTCACTCTGAGAGGAATTGAACAGAGAAACAGGGGACTATGAAAAGTCAACATGAAATGGAATGTTTTGAGATAAAATTAAATAACTTGTAAAAGTTTCCTAATTTAGATCTGGAAAAAATTTTACATTTAGAAAGCATAAGTCAGTTAACATATAATTGTTGACTTTTATGGTTGTCCATTTGCTTTCCTAACTAGGAACCTGTGATTTTAATTATATATGATTCACATTCCTGTGAAATACAAATTTTCCTAAAATTTTCCTCATGATATCATGGTCATTTTCAATTGTTTAAGGCCCTGGCTGTCTAGGAGTTTCCCAGTGAAAGAGCAAATTGCATTGGTAGATTGCTAAACAGCATATGTGACCTAGAAAAATTTCATCACCAATCTATACAGAGTTTTTAGAAATAACCTAAAGTGTGAGAGCCACAAAACAAAACACTCACTGATTAATACTAAAAATAATTACTATCAAACGTCAGGTGGTCACCTGTAAGACTACAGGTTTACATTCTTTTGGTCTAGGTTTTTTTGTTCCTTTTCATTTCCCTCAGTCATGTTTTGGTAAAGGGAGTGAGCAACATCAGTAAAAGGGTAGAAAAAATCCTTTTCTGAGTTACTTGAAGATCAATACTGCTTACACCACAGAGCCAGCTTAGGAGTCAAAGGGAAATGTTTCCTATGTTACAATTGGATGTCTCTTTTTTCCTTTACAACTGGGAGAATGGTCAGTCTCCTGGTGCTATCCCCACCTACTTCACTTCCTTTTGTAGGAATCTCAGGCATTGATGACAGGAAGGTGTTTCCTCATTATCATCAGTGGCATATAGGAAAAGTAAAATGTAATATGCAAAGTAACCATCCCACCATGATGGGAGCTGACAGAGTGCTGGGGATCCTCCTTCTAGGAGAAGTTTTTTTGTGTACATGCATTGAATGGCACATTCCTCATGATAAAAGCAACACTATGCTTTTTCCTAGTCTTTGTGACCCTGCAATCTACCTCAGAAAGGCATAGACTAAGTTAGCAAGAAGTAACTAATGTAAAGCAGAACCTGCCGTAGAGATGCCACCTTCCTGTCTTATGAAGGTGCTCAGCTACAGTGTTGCCTGAAGAGAGAAAGCAAAGCCTAACCTGTAAAGAAATACAAAACCATTGAGAACTCCTACACCTGATAAGATCAGTATTATAAATGTATTTGTTTTGGGAAATGCTACTGCTATCACCAATATAATTTCATTTTCAAAGCAGTTAGATAAAAAATGTGAGACCTACCAGGTTATATAGCTTTATTTAATTGCACATATTATTGGTCAAATTAACAAGTATTCTAACTGAATTCTGGACTCCATGGAAACAAAACCTGCAATTCCAAAGAAAGTTGATGCTTTTGAGCAAAAAGGGCCTATTTTCACCAAGTTTCTATTGTGCTTATTGTCCTTTGAAAAGGAAATTACCTCATGAAGTCTTTATTAAATACTACAACAGCTTTCCCAAAAGCAAATGCTTATGCCCGTGTTTTCATTAAAGTACTGCTAAATGAATTAAACTTCATTTGAGATTCCCTGTCCTTTAACTTTTTTCCCATTCTGTCAGAAGTTTGAGTAGATTCAGACAGATTATAATTTGCCTGTTCTTGCAGTGGTTATTGCTGGCTGGACCTGGGGAAAAAAAATAAACTGGATAAAGGGCATAGTTTCCCTTCTTCCTTCATTCCTCAAGCTCAGCAGTGTAGAGCCTGTGCACAAATCCATACCAACTTTCCCTTGATAATAATGACCACAAGGTGCAGGATAGGACCAGGAGTATTAGCATTACCAATAACAACAACAAAAAACTACATAAAAACACCCTTGTGATCAAAGTAAGGACCTGAAACAGGGCTATTCAACCTGCTTTACAATGAGCAAATTCATTGATGTGAATAACCACATTAAGAAGGTTTCCAGAGCCTGAGCTAGGTCAAATATCACAGCACATAGTACCGGACAACCACATAGACATTCTCCTGTTCATAGCTTGCAGACAAGTGTGTTCATTGTTACACTCTGAATTCTCAGAGCTGCACAACACTTCCTTTCACAGCTGCTCCTGACTTCACAGCACAGAGGTGTCTAAAGACAAAATAACTTTTCTTTTTAAATAAAACCATTGCAGTTAGCCAAACAAGCAAGGAAATAATCAGGAGACTTAGGTCTCACTGTGATGAGTTATAATCTTGAAGTTTTTTTTGAAAGCACCTCCAATCAATGCTATTCAGCGTAAAGGATTTCCTACTGAGTAATCTTCCAGAGTTTTTTCTCTTGGCATTTTGATGCCAGCTACCAGTCTTTACTGAACGTACACATCCCTGCATCATAAGCAAGCACTTTAATAAAAAAAAAAAAAAATTAAAGAGAGAGAGAACAAAGAAAAAAAAAGAAAAAGTGAACAAGAGTAAACAAGTGAATTACTTGTTTATACAAAAATAAATGGGATTTATTTTTTAGACTCCACACTAACCTCTTAAAGAGGCAGACAAAAATGTTCTAAATTTCAAGATTCTAGTTTTAAGTAGAAACTATAATGGAAAGAAGAAAAGTATTACAGGACATCAAGCATTTCTTCTAAATTCACTGCTATATTTCCTTTCCTCTTCAGCACTGGGTGTCCCAGAGCTGAAGAGGAAAGGAAATGCAGCAGTGAATTTAGAAGAACCCAGAATTCCAGATGAGGTCCAACCAGTACCAAGTACAGGGGAGCAGTCATTTTCTTCAACCTGCTGGCAATGTCCTGCCTGATGCAACTCAGGATGTTGTTGGTTATTTTTCATAAGTGGGTGCATTACCAGCTAACAATCAGCTTTTTTTTTTGCTAGAAGTCCCAGGTCTTTCTCAGCATAGTTGCTCTCCAGCAGGTCTCCTGGGGGGGAAGGGGGTGTCTACAGGTGCCTAAGACTGTTCCTCCTCAGGGGCAGGATTAAATATTTTTCTTATAGACCTGCACAAGATTATTTTTTTCCTCAGTTCTCTATCATGTCAAGGTCCCTCTGGATGGCAGCACAACCCTCTGGCATATCAGGCACTCCTCACAATATTATGTTGTCTGAAAGCTTGCTGAGGGTAGCCTCTGTTTCGGTGCAGAGTTCATTAATGAGGATGTTGGGGGATTGGCTTTGATAGAGTCCCCTGAGGTAAATTGCTGATGACACCTTCCAACTGGACTTTGTGCCTCTGATCACAACACTCTCGGCCACTGTGCCAGTTTTCAGTCCTCCTGCCTGATTAATTATCTAATCTGTACCTTGTTAACTTGTTTCTGACGGTGTCAAAGACATTAGTATAGTCAAGGGAAACACAGTCAACTTTCTTCTTCTCATGAAGGCTACCAGATTTGTTAAGAGTGTGTTCCTCTTCATAAATATATGCTGATACTGATAATCACTTTTTTTGTCCCTTGTGTTTCTGGAAATGTTTTGCAGGATTCTCTGTCACCATATGAGGTTGTAAAATGACACCAAGTAGCATCCAGCTTAAGATTAGAATGACATTTTTTATTTTATGGGCTGCAAGAACCTCTCCCAGTTGCCACAGCCTTTCAAAGATAATCAAGATTGTTCTTGTAATGGCAATGAAGCAGGCTTGCTTCATCAGAATTGGTGAGTGCAACCCATCAGCCCCCGCAGACTTATGTCCACATTTTCCTGTGCTCTCTCTAGGCTGACACTGTCTTCCTTGTTCCAGACTTTCCCTTTGGTCTGAGAGCCCTGTCTTCCCTAAGGCATGTGTTAGTAGTGGTGAATGAAATTTAAAAAATAGCATTAAGTATCTTAGCTTTTTCTGTGTGTCTTCATCAAGTGCCTTACCCCATTCACCAGTTTTCCCTAGCCTTCCTTCAGGAAGCTTTCCATGAAAGCTACAGGCACATCAAGAGCAACTGCAAAGAATTAGAATTGTGATTAAGCTCCTAGTTCTGCATACACAATTACAAAATCTAAAGCCCTCCAATAGTTAAAGACAGGATTACACAAGGACAAGATTCCACAAACACCTCTGTGTGAATTGACACAGGCAGGTGACCAGAACAACCACAAAAAACCTGCAGCTGAAATGCAGAGAATAAGTTTATTCCATGACCTCTCTAACTGGAGGGTCCTGAAACAAGGCTGGGCAGCAGTGACACGAGTGAGGGCACAGGCACCATCAGGCTCAGTCCAATCCTGGCAGCGGCAGGGCTGCTGCTGTGCCCATTTCTCCAGGGCCTGAGCACGCGGAGTTTAGCACCGTGCAGTGGCCTCCCTGTGCTTTTTATGTTCTCTGCTTTGATCTTTCTCCCAACAGGGAGCTGAAGCATGCCTGGGATAGGGCCTACAAGTCTCTGTAAACATCTTTATTATCTCTACACAGAAATTCTACTTCTCCAAACAGACAGGGGGTAAACAGCAGTAGATTTAATATATGGTTTCCCACACTGATATTCTCCAGGCCTTGGTATTCCCAGCTGCAAGGTCACTCAAGCATATCTATCCTCCCCTCCACAGTCTTCTGCTTTCAACTCTTTCCTCCCAACAAACGACAATGTTAATTGAAAGTTATGTCAAAAATCCAAATAATAACTATTCAGAAATTTTGGGGAGAAATATTTTATTTTTATCAAGTGTCTTCCAGTCATAATCTGAAAAAATTTCTATTAATCCATATGATGCCAATATTTATGTTTCTTTCTCCAATATTCTTTAATGGAGAGTTAAATTCTGTCCCAGTTAGCACCAAACTGGTACGAAATTCAATGAGGTTGCAGCTGCTAGTTAAGATAAGTAAAATATCCACATGCATTAAATGTATCCATACCCAGACATTTGGCCTAAAATTTCCTTGAAAGAAAAAATATGGATTTTATATATACCCAGCCATTTGGCTACAATATCCTTGAGAACATCCTGCAGACAGGATGGTTTAGGATTCATTAGTATTCAACAAAGTTTGCAACTCTATGACCTCTGATTTGGAAAGACATCAGAAAGAAGCATGTTTCATATGAAAATTCCTGCATTAGTGATCCAAAGACAAGAGCATAAGCAGTAGCTTAAGTCCTATCCCTGAAATAATGCTTCTGCCCCGCTGCACAACTCTTAATTATAATTTCAAGAGATTTTTCTCCCTGAATTAGATTTGTGACTATTCAACCATAACCACCATCGACAGCCTGTTCCATCCAACCCCAAAAATGTCACAAGGCTTCAAGGTTAAGCTGCTTCTTCAAACAGGTTTCCTTCTCTGCAGATCCAGGAGAGGATGCAATTGCTGAAGTACTTTTTTGTTGGCAAGCCTGTCCTGAACATCTTTGTCAGTTTTTATCATTTCTGCTGGCTTTGAAATATAAGAGGTTCCACATAACAGCCTGCAGTTTTGTGACTGCTTCTCACTCTCTGATTTGCCATATGATTAGTACTCATTAGCAATGCTTAACTGTTCCAAAGGAAATGCTGTTCCTAACTTCATTTTTGAGATCTACTGCCATCCAGAATCTGTGTGCTACATCCTGCACACATGTAAGAGCTGATATAAAAGCACCCCACTAATTTGAACATTAACTTTTGGCTCCAAAACTACTAAATGTTTAGAAAACTAGGACAAGTTGTATCCCTTACCTGCACCCTGCAAATCTATAGAACCATTGAATTTGGAAGTGGGAAGTGCCTTCCACAGAGATTCCTCACAAATGAAACAAAACAAATTAGAAACAGATCCTGGAGTAATAAGCTTTGGCTATATATCCTTAAAAAATTAAAAAATACAGGACTAATATGAAAAATGTAAAGTTATGCAAAACCATAGCATATCCCCTCGAAAAGATAAAACACCAATAAAACCATTCTTAATATTTTAGTGGTTTTACTGTGTCACAAACATGTTACTGATACAGTACTTTTCTAAAGGACACAGGGTAAAGGGCCATTTCCTTTTAAGCTGTAAAATTACTTTCAAGCAAGCAACAGATAAAATTGCTGATTTACAAAAGCTTTTATCAGACTTATGATGGATTTTACAGAAGCGGAACTCTATGTGACCCATGTGATTTGTTTTCATTTACAAAGGTGGAGAGGCTTTGAATTTAAAAATGGAACTTTTTCTTCTCGTGCCAAATGTAAACAATTTAACATCCATTTCCCATCCAAAGATTTTAGCAGTTCAAAAGACTTCATATGAATCTTATCTGTATTATATTTCCTGCTGATTGGCAGTGCTTCACACTTCAAATTGAAAGCCAAAAATGTGTTGGCTCTGAATGGAGACAGGAAACAAATAACAAAGAAAACTGGGAAATAAACATAATGAGTAGTTACAAAGTGCTGAAAACTATACTTAGTGTTTGAGTTCTTGTTAGTTCTTGAGAATCAAATGCTGCCATATTGATTTATGTCTGGGAAGCCTTGTTTAGAATAAAAGCATAAACAAAAGCCTTTCAGTATTTTGTCAACAAGAAAACATAGTTTATATTATCTTCAAAGCTCATGTCTATTCCTGACTTGACTGATTCCATGCTCCTTACTGTGAAGCACTTTGTTATTTCCATGAGAGGTGCATGTTGCATGCAGTAATTACTTTTCCCAGGGGTAGTGCGTGGATCTATTACTAATAGTCAGTCAAATGTTTCAATGAGACCAATGTTCAGCTTAACCAAAAAACCTGTCCTGGGTGACATCATGACTGGAAACAGAGTTGATGCATTCTTCCGTAGCAGGCAGTGCAGCCACTGGGAAAAAAAAGATTAAATTCATTACCCCTAAAGAATATGAATTCTTCATATTCTCCCTGTAAAGTCATGCAATTCCCAGTAATTTCTCAAGGAAAAAAAAAAAAAAGGAAGAAAGAGGACAGAATAATCACCTGTTTTATAAAACAGAATCTAGCAATTACTTCATATATTGCAACTGAGTTTTGTATTATTTGTATAACCTGATCATATCTATCATGACTCAGATATAAAACACAGAAAACAACACTGTATGGCAATACTTCAAGAAAATCCATATAATGCTTCTTTTTAATGAGGGAGTTCACCGATCATAAAGAATTAATAGATTTTAAAACCAGCAAACACTGCCGTGACAAATCAAGTGGACACAAAATCCAGATACAGCGCTGCAGCTGGTATGTTCTGTGGTACAGTGAAAGTCAACTCAAGCCAATGCTTTGTGTTCTGCCTTACTAAGAGTTATTCCTTCCTTCCTTTCTGCCTGCCTGCCTCCCTCCCTTCCCAGAACTTCCCTTCCCTTCCTGGAACTTCCCGGAACTTCCCTTCCTTTCTTTCCTTCCTCCCTTGTTCTATCCAGTTGTTATAAAGGTGTATAATCCAGAATCCATACATATCCTCTTTCAAAGTGCCAGACATGGGCATTTCCCCATCTTCTCTTTCTTAATAAGCAAGTTCAGAGAACTGCACCAGGTACATCTTAAATAACTGACATTATTTCTTTTGTCAAATGACAGAGATTGCAAACTTCCAAATTGTCTTTTTTAAAGTACATGGTGAATAAGTTAAAAAAAAAAGAGTTCTACAATGTATCACATTCTTTCAATATGAATGGTCACTTTACAAGCACAGTCCAGACCTCATTCACCACTAATACAGTGTAAACTAACATTGGCCATGGACACAAAAATTTCCCTCGGTACTCATGAACACTAGTGCTTCCTGCAACACAGAGGAAACAGACTTGTCTGTTTTCATGACATCCATGAAAACCTACTTCCTTCTAAGTAAAGAAGACTTATCTTCATTAGCAGGTTATAGACTTTGGCTCTAATTCAGCAACATCATCACGTGATGAATGCTGGATCAAATTCCTACTGGAGAATGAGTCCTCTTTTATGTTATCAACAGTATCTTCACAAAAGCAAAAATAGTGGGCTTACAAACTCTGGGATCTTGCACTGTTAACATTCTCTTTTGCTTCTTTCTTATTACTCTTTAAACATTATTAGGTAAAGCTTCATTTAGCTTTTCCAGCACCTGCATAATGATTGGACCCAATGACCTTAGAGGTCTTTTTCTACATAAATGATTCTATGACCCTATCTTTTCTTCTTCAGTCCTGTCGATCTTAACCAATTCTCAACTACAAATTACTATTATTATTATTATTATTATTAGCCATCTTGACTTTGCAGAAGCTCAACTATCCCTTTGAAACAAGTCTATCAAGATTTGTGCATGGGGGAAAGGAGGAAGAGTACTTCTTCAACTGTAAAAGGGACATATACCATTAAGCAATGTTTCTGTTTTTCCAAATGCTGTTGTTTCTTGACTTGGCCTTTAAGCTGGAGTAAGGCTGAGGCTGATAGAGTTACAGCAACAATATAAATTATGTTCAAGGACTGTCATTGCCCAAACACAAAACTATACCACTAGGACAAAGATGGCAACAATACATGATATTTAGAGGGAGACAACAGGCTGAAAACCCATGGATGGGAAGGCATGTAGCAGAGGAGGGGGTCTCCCCCTTCAGATTATCTCCTTTATGCTCTGTGCTTTCATACAGAAGTCTGTGGGAATGAATCAGGTATTTTCTGGTGGAGAATGATGCCAGTCCTTCACTCTCATTTCTAATACAGTTTTTCCCAGACACACAACAAAAGTATTACTAAGAGCTGGGAAATATTAGAGTACCACTGAGGATTTAGATATATTTCCAATGAGGTTTCTCTTTGTACTGCCCTTCAACCTTCCTCAAGAAAGGAAAATATGCAGCCCAAATGCTTACTGGCTATTAAGTATTGCTACTGTGTAAAGTTCTTGTGAAAAGGTCGCAATTAGCTTTTATATATAAAGTTAAATTTAAATTCTATAGGTCTACTTAAGAAGAATTTGAAATTCAACAAAGGCAAATGCAGGATTCTGCGCCGGAGAGGAATAATGCCAGGCACGAGAACAGGCTGGGATCTGATTTGCTCAAAAGCAGCTCTGTGGAAAAGGATTTTGGGAGGCTAGTGGACATCAAGCTGTCCATGAGCCAGCAGTGCTCTGGTGGCCAAGAAAGCCAACAATGTCCTGGGGTGCATCATGAAGAGCACGGCCAGCAGGACAAGGAAGCTGATTCTGCCCCTCTACTCAGCCTTGGTGAGACACGCCTGAAGTTCCATGTCCAACTCTGGGCACTTCAGTACAAAAGAGACAAGGAGCTCTTGAAGGGAGTCCAGCAAAGGGATACAAAGATGATTAAGGAACAGAAGCATTTCTCTTACAATGAAAGGCTGAGGAAGATGAGACTTTTCAGCCTTGAGAAGAGACAGCTGAGAGGAGGATCTTGTCAGTGTAAGTATTTGAGGGGACAGTGTTGAGGATGGATCTAGGCTCTGCTAAGTGGTGTCAAGCAAAAAAACACAACAGGCACAAACCTATGGACTGCGAGTTCCACCTGACCAGGAGGTGTGGAGTCTCCCTCACTGTGGAAATGTAAAAGAACAGTTTGGACACAGTCCTGTCTGTGCTGGGTGCTCTTGATGACCCGGCTTGAGCAGGGAAGTTGGACCAGATGACACTCTGTGGTCCTTCCAACCCTATGCATACTATGATTCTGTGATAGCTCATGACAAATTAGAAAATAATATAATTGCCAAGAATAGGGAGAGGAGTAGAGGAGTGCAGATAAGCATCTTTTGTAAGATTTATTTCCCGTTTTTTAAGCCTTATCTTCTCAAGCAACCTGTATTTTGAAACTGAGTGGTTTGCATGCTTGTTTATGTACAAATTATGTCACTGTACTCATAACAAGAAACTTGAAAAGTTGCATTGCCACCACTCCTACCCACAGCAGAGATGATACTTTTACTCTAGAAAAGCAGTTCAAAAAAGGCACAACTACAGAGCTGTCACACATTTTCATGCCTATAGAATTGTAGAATCTACTTTAGGAATCTTTCACTTTTAAATATACATATATATTTATTCATTTCAGGTTGAAGCAAAGCAATTGTATTCATCTTTAGGCATATGGGGAAAGAACAATTTTTGAAGAGACAGGGAGTTTAATTATGACATAGCATGCAGAAATTTAGAAATATGCATTAAAATATATGCAGAATATCAGTAAAGAATCAACTGAATTTGCTTGAAAACAAAATAAAAAGTGAAACAAAACTCCAACACTTTTTCACACAAAACTATATTGAATAACCTCCCAGATATCAGTTTGGTTTAAGTTTTCAACATTTTGCTAGATTACACCTGGTAAAGTTTGTGATCCCCACTTACATCCTCCGGTTCTGCTGCAGTAGTGTGAGTTACTGTTCACAACTGACATCTCACCAAAACACTGAAGCCTTTAGCTCTCTACGAGATGTGTTTTTACAAGACTCTGAAGACCTATGCATCTCTAACTTCTTCTGCTAGGAGTCTCAGAACTGCGTAGGCTTTTTCCTAACAACAATCACTGCTTAAATTTAAGAGAGCTTGAACTTTAGGATGCCAAAAAAAATGTAGATACATAAAAAGCAAATAATTTTTTTATGTTCTTGATAAAGCCATTTAATACAGAACATGCCACTCTTTGTCTGTAGTAACATTATGTACTGATAGTCGTTTGTTTAAACTTAAGAAAACTTTCTCCTTTAACACACTTAATTTTGGAAAATTATGTCATTACAATTGTCCTATTTAGGAAACTGTGGGGCAAAGTCATATCCTCTGCCTTCTGTACTATTTCAGTGTGAATCAGAAGTTTCCAACTTACTGAGTGGAAATCCCCAGGTTGCTATAATCATATATTTGAACAGACCAGCTTGTTCATAAACAGAAAGATCAAGCCTCAGTCACTGAACTTTAGGCAATTATGTACTTTCCTGTCTAGTAAACAGAGATTTAGCCAGATAAAGTGTTGTAACTACAAAGTAAGCTCTCAGAGAAATGACTCCAAAGATTTTTTTTACTAGAGATCATAAAATAACTTCTCATTTTGATTCCATAATTTGAAATGTGAATTTTAAAATGTCATTGTTCAACTCCTCAGTTTTTAGAAGAATTATGGGCCTTTCCTTTCCTAATTATAAAAGTTATGAAATAAACAATACAACATATGAGATTTTTACAGAAAAGGGCTTAGTTTAAAAACGTGATATTTAACATGTTGACAACACAAAAAAAAATAGTATTTCAAAGAAACTCTACACAACAAAGCTTCTCCTCCTGGGTCAAACTTAATTAAGTGAACAATTTGGAGTTACTGTGACCTTTTTTGTTGATAACCTATGTACACGGATTAAATTATTTCAACATGCTATTCCTTCAGCCATTACACAATTTAGTATTTTTTACAAAATCCACTAGAGATATAAATTGGAATTATCTTAGAAAGAATATTCACTTTATTTTGCTCTAAACTTCTCCATCCCCATTCTCTTATTTTCAAGAACCCCGCCTTTCAGAACATGTAAAATTTAAAGAGCCACATTCGGTACAGAAATTAAGCTACTTCCTTTTGCTGTGTCATAAAATTATGGGGCCATGTGTATGTCTCAGCTCTGTGCTAGAAACATACCAGCCAATATAATATAAATGAAAATAAATTAATTATGCTTAGATATCACACCTCAACTTTATCATCTAGGAGAACATACACCTAGCTCATTCATTGCATCACAGAATGGCTTTGGTTGGAAGAAACCTTAATGATTATGGAGTTCCAAGCCCCTGCCACTGGTAGGGACAAATTTCACTAGAGCAAGATGCTCAGAGCCCTATAACCTTCAACACTTCTAGGCATGGGGCATTCACAGCTTCTCTGGGCAACCTGTTCCAGTGCTTCACCACTCTCACAGTAAAGAATTTCTACCGAATATCCAGTCTAAACCTGCTCTCTTCAGTTTGAGGCCACCTCGCCCCCTAGTCCTGTCACTACATGCTCTTGTAAAGAGACTCTCTCTGTCTTTCTTGGAGGCTCCCTTCAGCTACTGGAAGGCTGCAAGTAGGTGAACACAAAGACTTTTCTTCTCCAGGATGAACGATCCCAATTCTCTTAGCTTTACTGTGTAAAAGGGCAACTCTATCCATCTAATCACTTTTGTGACCCTCCTCTGGACTTGCTCCAAAAGGAGATGGAACTGGAAGTTGGCTCAGAACAGCACAGTCCAACTCCCATAAGACTTTTTCTCAATCATAGTTTTCCTGTCACAATAGTTAGGATGTTTAACAAAAATACACTTACGTGCTTCTGCCTGGTACTCCACAGGTAGTTCTCATGGGATTCAGTAATTTGGATACACTCGTATTTTTATACACATAGACCTGTATTCTGTCTTGACCAGCTTCTAAAAGAAACACTCAGAGAAGAGTAAGAACAAGGCAAGCACAATATTTCTTCCCTGTCTCCAACTATTTTCAGGTTGGGGGATTCCCTGAACTCGACATGAGCCATCCCTTTTGTAATCCCCAAGGATACCTCATGTTTAACATGTATGCAAACTCCTTCACTTGTGTCTAAGTTTTCCTTAGATGTTCCAAAAAAGATGGCATTTCAACCCCAGAATGGTAGTAGGAGAAAGTTAGCAACATTAATAAAAACCTGATAAAAAGAAACCTGACAAATGTCCTTAACATATTTTCACACAATATGTTGCTAAATAAAGAAACAAAACCACAGTGAGATAAATTATCTTATTTTAAGACCAGGAACTTAAAGCCAGGATTGGCCAGAATTTTTTCAAAACATCCTAGTTCATCCATCTCCTGCCATCTCTGGCCATGTCTCCCACGGCTGGCAGTGAAACTTCCATTTACTTTCAAACAACCAATGAAAAAGCAAAATAATGGCTTGATTTTGAAAAGAAAATACCCAACGTACTAAAGCATATAATATTTTCTAAACTCCTTTAATTTTTTTTTAAAGTAATGCTGTTTTAGCAGCAGTTCTTCAAGATCAGTACTGCAAAATGCTGACTTCAACAATGACTTCTGAAGACTGATTTTAATTCAGGCTATCACCACGTTTCTTCTGGAGTGACATATTTCAGTAAAATTTAAGAAACTTCAGGACTTTTTTCAGCATTTGCCTTGCTTCTTTCCCTCAGAAAAATGGATATACCAGACATTCAGAAAAATCATTTCTGATCCCTTTTTAATTATCCTCCATAGGTCAGAATTATTTAGATTTGTGCTGAGTGATGGTATCAGACACAGCTCTAAATGAATAGAAAACTGTCCATTACACCTTATCCCATTGTACATTCTATTCTTCACAAGTTTTTGTTTCTAGAAAGTACATTACAGAGGAGAGAGCGCCTGTAGGGTACAGTGCATTTAAAAACACAATTAAACTAAACTCTTCAAGTGGAAATGTGAAATGTATTTGTATTCTATTAAAGCCTTTGGCCTTATCAGCCACAGTGCACTATATAGCAAGGTCATTAGCTACAAGCCACATGAAATGGAGAACATACATCAGCAGTAGAAAAACAAACATGAGTCCAAAACATCACAATAACTTCCTGTACCTGTTCTTGTTTGCTTGCTGAGCTCTCAAACATTGTGAGTCTCTGAAATACATAAAAGCATAACAGCTTGAGTCAATATTTGCCGACCAAAGTGAATGATTTTATTTAGCATGATGACTGGACTCCTTGAGCAAATACATCTTGTAAGGAAGCATAACTGCAGGCCAGCCTGAAAA
Organism: Ammospiza caudacuta; assembly: GCF_027887145.1. Lineage (NCBI taxonomy): Eukaryota > Metazoa > Chordata > Aves > Passeriformes > Passerellidae > Ammospiza > Ammospiza caudacuta. The sequence continues at coordinate 32,120,214 of NC_080632.1, read as the reverse complement.
CCAATCAGAAGCGTCCAACCACTCTAAATGTACATTGTGTCTGAGGAAAGCTTAGCAGCTGCTCCAAGATATTCCTCACAAATAAAAGATGAGATGATTCATTTGGTTTTCCATAAAAACCTCTTAGGAACATAAACTGGAATGATTTTATAATAAACTTGTGCTTTCCTTTTCTTGCTTTGAGATGGTTTATCCCTGTTTGAATTCCAAGGAATGAGTATTTTCTGATTCCTTTTCATATAGAATCCTTCAAAGAGTTCAGAGATCCTTTTTAATACCTTAACAAATGTCTATTTAAACAAGTTCATTTGGGATGTGGGCTGAGAGGTTCATAAAACATATTGATTTCATACCAATTACTACAGGAAGCAAATTGTGTTGAATAGGGAACTGCATCTGAAAATCAATACAAGGAAATTTCCCTTTTGCCCATGAAAGTGCCAACTGAAGTAAAGTCTTAATCCAATTTTCCTTTTTCTTCAATAAGTACAAACTATAGTTATGATATGGACCAGCTGATGATTATGTAGTGTTATAAAAAAACACACGTTTCTGTATCAAAAAAATTCTGCTTCCTTTCCATTTTTTCATATATGTCAGTGAAAAAACCTGTACCATATGAAAGTGCTGATAATACAAAATAGCTTCTTAGTCTGAAGAAAAATATTTTTCTCTTCCATTGACCTATGTCACAGTTATGCAGCTCCTCAAATGCAACAGAATCTAGAAAGATAACCTGTTGTGGGTGTGGGAGCAAGGTTTAGCTGTCACAAAAAACCCCTGTGTTGGGACTACTAAATTAATGTTTTATTCTCACTCGCCTGTATGAAGACAAGGTGTCTACACCATCTATTAATCTGTCTCTGTGCATGCAGACCAAAGGTCAGAATTGGAGCATTCCCTACCCAGCTGCCTTGAAAGTTCAAATGCTCTTTGTCAAGACACAAGTTGTGTACAAAAAAAAGAGGGAGCTTTCAGTATTATATGCCTATGATATAAGGCACAAAGAAAGCTAAAACTAATCAAAAACAAACCCTAGATCAATCTGAGGATGCGAGTGGTTATCTTAAGGGTAGTGTGGTATTAGTAGGTTTATAAAAAAATATTAATTTTGTCCAAAGTGATGATTTTATCATGCCTAAAATGTAATGCAGGAATAAAAGAGGTCTAAAATTTGCATGGTATTATCAACATATTTCATACATTAGCTGGGCTAAAACCTCCAGGGTTTCAACTGCTCTATTAGAACAGAACTTCTTGTCTGTGAAGACAGACAGAGGCCCACACACTTTGTAGGAAACTTTGTAGGCATGCTATGCAGGCTGCAGGTTGCCAAAATTCAAAAGTCATCCTCAATTTCTTCATCCATATAGGTGTATTTGCATTCTTGAGTTTTTTTAACTACTTGACAATGTGTTTATCCAATTACAATAACATTTCTGAGGTGAAATACACTGGGGGTAATGAATTATTATTTTATAATTGGTAGGCCAAATATAATCAGTTAAATTTGAGTAACTAATGGAAAGTACTAAATAAAGATGCCTAAGCTATTTCTACAAGTTTGTGTATTTAAATCAGAGTACCAAGTGTGCTCATTATTTCCATCCTAAAGAGTATACAAGATATGGGTATTTCTGTAAAAAATATCTGAAAGCTGCTCATGATTTCAGTACAAAATCCTTTATGTTTTTAACACATACACAGTAAAGAGGCTTTGATTAAGTAGAGCATGGCGCTAATGAAGCCCACGTTCATGGGTTCCTTCCCTGTATGAGCCATTCACTTTTAAGAGTTGGACTCAATGATCCTTGTGGGTCCCTTCCAACTCTGAATATTCTGTGATTCTGCGAAAAGTGGTGAAAATTTTGCAAAATACTCTAGCCCCTCCCAGTAGGAGAAGAGAGAGGACTGATAGCAAAAGCATAGCAAAAAGCTCAAAGAAAAAACTATACTGTTTATTTACTCATAACTTCATTTCCTCATATAGCCAAGTCCTTCTGCTTAGCAGCTGACCACTCCTATTTATCAAGAGACTAACACAGAGAGCAAATAAAAGACAAATAATTTATAGGATCTGTTTATGCTTCTGAATAAAGATACACCAAACTTCCAATTACTCAGAGCCTTGAATTCTTGAAATTTTCCAAAGCAAACACATAACCATATATTATATGGTTAAAAAAAAAAAAAAGAACTGCTGAGTTTTCTTAAGCACTGGTATATAAAACTCAAAAGTACAACTGTTCTTGAAGATTGTGACATGACTATACTTTCATAGGTCTCACTATAATACGATGGTATTTAAAGGTGCTATATTTGTTGCAATTATAAAGCTGAAAATCACAGTACTGAAGCCTTCTTGATTGATAAAAACAACCTATTTATTTTTCTTTGAAAACTTCTGATTATAGTCAAATTTTCATTTGACAGATTCACTTCCCATTTTTCTTTACATTTTAAAATTATGAATATATATCCTTTATCCAACCAGCAAAGTATTTCCAGGCACTTTTTAAAACAGCATGTCAAGTATTTAAGATCAACTTCAGCAAAGTACTTAAAGGTCTTGAGGTCAGAGTTAGCAAATATCACTGTCACACTAAGAACACCAGCCAATATCATGCTACGTGTCACAGAATCACACAATAAGCTGAGTTGGAAGAGACTCACAAGGATCACTGGGTCCAGTTCCTGGTCCTGCACAGCACCATCCCCTAGAGTCGCACCCTGTGCCTGAGAGCACTGTCTGAATGCTTCTCGAACTCTGTCAGGCTGGTGCTCTGACCACTTCCCTGGGGAGCCTGTTCCTGTCCCTCTGCGTGAAGAACCTTTTTCTAACATCCAGCCTAAACCTCCCTGAAATAGCTTCAGGCCATTTCCTCAGGTTCTGTTACCAGAAAGAAGAGATCAGTGTCTGCCCCTCCTCTTCCTCTCAGCAGGAAGTTGAAACTGCAGCGATGACTCACCTCAGTCTATTCTTCTCCAGGCTGAACAGACCAAATAACCTCAGTTGCTCCTCACATGTCTTCCCCAGGTTTTTAATGAAGACACTGAATAGCAGAGGGCTGAGGATAGGGCCCTGTGGAACCTCACCAGTGACAGGTCCCCAGTCTGCTGTCACCCCATTCACTGAGACCCTTTGTGTCTAGCCTATGGCCCAGTTGCTTGCCCACCCCATGATGTGTTTATCCAGCTGAGGGCTGCACATTTTGTTCAGAAGGGTCCTGTGAGAGATGGTATAGAAGCCATTACTGAAATCCAAAATGATTACAACCATCTGGCTTCTCTAGATCAACTAGGTGGCTTATCTTTTCCTTTCCTAAAAGAAAATCAGATTTGATAAACAGGACTTTCCTCCATGCTGGCTGTGACCAATGACTGTGTTGTCTTCCAGGTGTTTTTCAGTACCCCCAGAATAATCTTCTCCATAACTTTACCAGGCACTGAGACTGACAGACCCTCCTGGTTTCCAGAAGTTTCCAGGGCCCTCCTACTTGTCCTTGAAAATCAAGACAATGTTCATCAGCTTTCAGTCAGCTGAAACCTCTATGGATTCCCAATACTACTCAAATATTATTGAAAGAGGTTTTGAGATGACATCAACAATTATTTGAGGATTCTTGGATGAATCGCATCAGGCCCCATAATACTGAACAAGTAATGTTCTTACACTAGCTCTGTCTTCAAAGCCATCAGTGTACCTCAAATAATTTTACTTGAACTTGTATGCAAGCTGTGTATATTTACATCATAAGAGACATAAATAGTCTTCCTTTCACTATGTCAAAGTAAAATTGCTTTTATTTCACAGATGAAATATTGTCAACTCATCAAAAGTTTTACTCTCTTCAAAACCCATTACTCCTCTACTTTGAAGAGCTTTTAATTTTCTGTGCCTGTCATTTCAAGCCATTCTAGTCATCAAGAGTGGCATGCAGAAAAGAATACATGCATTATATATTACATCTGATGAGCAAGGTCTGCTGCAACATTTATCTTCATGTGTGAAGAGAAATGGAATGGCTCCGTGAGGGTAAAGCACCCAACCCTATTCATGAGTTAACCACTCTTGTCTCATTCTTGATATGTGAAGACAAAGGACATAATCAGATAGCACTCAATATACTGTTTATATAAAATATTAAGGTTTTGGCTTTGCAAATGTGTAGGAGAGAACCAGGGTAATCTGTATAACAAAGTCATGCTTTGGCAAAAGAGCTCTGTATTTATTTAAAAAAAAAATCTTCTTTCCAGCTTTGAACAGTTATTTATTCTTTCGTCCTTTAAACTTTGTCCTTTTTAAGAAAAAAAGTGCAATAAAAACTACGTTCCATGGACTAGGACATGAAGTGAAAGAAAAAGGAGTGATTAAAGGGTGAAGAAGTAACTGTCGTACATTTTTAAGGATCATCAAATGAATTCCCTGTCTTTTGTCATTTTAATATTTATTTCCTAAACAAATGTTGACACTTGCAGGTATTTATGACTTTGTGATATATTTTGAAACTCTAAGCATTTTCTATATGAAGCTCTATTAGTTCAAATTAGACTTAGACATGAACTAGTTCAGTTCAGTAGAATTAGACATGAACTTGTTCAGTTATCAATGAGTAAAGAATCCAATAGTTTTTTTAATTGCTAATTTGATTCCAATAAATCAACTGTATATTGCTATGGCTTATGATCATGTGAGTCATCATACTTATGTTCCTAGGCAAAACATTCCTTTATCTGAAACACAACTTCAGCTCTACCTCACTACCTGGTGAAAGATAAACAATTAAATGTCTTCTTGCTCTGCTGCACCTATATATGTCCCTCTGCAGTTGTGTCTCCAACACCAGCCACAGGCACTTGGAAAGCACTCCTATAGGAAGACTACTCCCCAAAAATGTAACCATCTGAAAGAGGAGGAAGAAGGGCAGGAGAAACCCAAGCACCAACTTCCCCAGCATGATGCAGCCAGTGACTGTGCCAGGTGGGACCAGGTGGAGCAAGAGCAGGAGAAGGAGGAGGAGAAGGAAGCATGCCAGCTAGCAAGGCTCACTGGTGGGCAGGAGAGGAGTCAGGCAGAGGAGGAGCAGGAGATTCAGACAGGTAGAACAGTTTCTAGCATGTCACTTCAGCATGCATCAGACTGAAAGATAGAAAGAATAATGGGAGGGAGGCAGGATGAATTTCAGGCTTGCTGGGTGATTCAGAAGGCTTGTTTGGCAGAATGGTCTAAAGAGAGAGTTTTGTCTATTTTCCTCACACAAACTATTATCACAAGTGTAAGCACATCAATTCTCTGTTCTTAGAGCTCACATACATCACCCTGTCTATCTTTGGCCTCTCTCTCTACTCCTACCTTCTTTTTTGCTCTCATCTTGATTTGAACTACAGGCAAATACTCAGCGAATGAAGCTTAACATTTTGGTTGCCTTAACTCTGACATTTAATGAGCACGATCTTCTCACAGAAGACCTCAAAAAAACCACTGAAAAAATCACTGTTGTATTTGTTCTGCATAAATACTAAAGACTTGGGGTAGTGATCCTAGGGAGAGGTGGAGGTCTCACTTCAGTCTCCAGTATTCTATATAACAGTTCAACCCAATACCTATGTAGCCTTTGTGTTACAGCTTGGGCAATGCTCTCACTGAAATGGAAGTAAGTACATCCAAACTGCACATTTCCAGATCTTGCCAGTCTAGGAATTAAAACCATGGTAGCTTAATACCACAACTTCTCAGTATCCCACTAAAATTGATCACAACTACTCCAAAATGCTTCAAGTTTTTAGTTAACCAAGTAGCCAAGTTTTTGAACAATATTTGATTAATTCCCATGTACCTTTCAACAATATTAGCATTCCTAAGTTTTCCATGAGGTAGTTTTCCACTGCCGCTGCTGCTATGTGAAGAGACAAGTCCTCTTCTTTTGGCAGAGCTTTAGCTCTTATTCTGTTCTTGTCAGAGACAGCCTCAGGCAAATATTGCCTGTGAACCCTCTCATGTGTTCTGCCTTCCAATCAAACTGTAGAACTCCTGCTTCTCTCCAGTACCCCTGCATCAGGAACAGGTCATGACACTACTGAACACTCCCTTGAGGCATCACTTCCACTACACTGTTGTCAGTCACTTCCACTACACTGTTTTCTCTGTATGCATGATACTTTAGAACTCTCTGTCTGTAAATTCCGAATAACTACTAATGACCCCACAGCTCCGAATCGGGTTTTGTTTGGTTTTGTTTTGTTTGGTTTTTTTTAAAAACTAGTCAACCTTAGTTTTCCTTAGTTAAGAGTTTCAGGAAATAAGAAAAAGCAACTTTTAGACCACCTTTTCTTTCTATGGTATACTCTTCTTACAGGTATAAAAAGAAAAGCTGAGTGTATCTTTCTCAAGATACCTCAAGGGAATGTAAGTGTTGATGAAGGTTTTATCTATATTATTTGTATATTTGGGGTTTTCTTGCAATCTGCTAACTTCCATTTCTGTCATAGATTGCTCTTGACTAATGTTAGAGGGTGGAAGTCTCCACTCAGTTCCCATCCCCTTATGTGTAATATTTCATATGCTTCTCTCTTAGCCTAGCTTCCAAATCAACCATGCCATTTAAGAACTTAAATCTCACTACCACATTTTGTTTCACAGAAGACAAGTCTTTTGTACAACTTGATCCAAATTATATTTCTACCTAATAAAGCATAAATCATGACAACTTGTCCATTTTTATCATTCCTGCAGGACTCCGGAGTGTATATATGTCATCAGTCTAAGAATGAAACTAAGTACATGGCCACAACTAAGATTCTTATAGCATATTCTATGATATTCTCACACCTAAATATAATACAGTTAATTTGGCTCTCCAAGCAATTAAGATTTTCTTAGTTTATTGTGATTGCAGTGTATAGGATTTATAAAAACTTAAAGCGAACTACTTCACCTGAGCAGCTTTTAAGCTTTTGTTCAGAGAACTAAAGAGGTTGAGTTTAGTGATTAAGTACTGTACTGCTGGTTTGATCACTTGAGCTGGATTTTTTTGAGACCGTGCTTCAGTTTAAAAACCAAACCACTTCAAAGCCAATTATTTAAGACTTAATACAGCACAATACATTTGAGCCAATAATGACCTTACTGTATTGCCAGTTTTCCAAGTGGCTTCTGGATCAGACAGAAAACAGAGATCAGCCTACAATTCACTCCCAAAAAAGCCAGTCAAAAATAAAATTAAGGCTCAATAAATATTCTGATCACCCCCCCCCCAAATTTTTTTTACCAATATAATTGCAATTTTATAATGTTTTCCTTTAGAATTCTCTATTTACCATAAGTAGAAAGACTCATTTTTTCAAGGGTCTTTATAATTATTCTGAAATTATGAATACAAAGGATTCATTCTACCCCATCCTTTAATTTTACTCACCAATAGGTGAATTCTTCTTACAGCTGGTATTTCAAATCTATTAGTAAAATTTATCACTCAAAGGCTTATGGAAGGACTAAATTACACTAATGAATTGACTATGAATTTGAAGCCTAAGATGAGGCCAAGTATTTTCTGGCTTCATTTCTGTATCTCAGCAAACTGCTTAATTTTCCCCTTACTTATCCATTACTGCTAAATTGTCTTGCTATTATTGCAGAAAATTGCAGCAAACATTGGCTTGCCCTTAGGCCTATACTGAATGAAGCAGAAATCAGGATTCCTGCAGAGACACTGGCAAGGTATGAAACCAATTCCTCCACTAATTTTGCTGAACTGAAAAAAAATGTGGAAGATAACATTCAATCCCTCTTTTTCAATTTTATTTAACAGTTAGTGAATTATTCCTATAGTTGGCTTTTCAAATATATTAATTGATTTTCTCACTTAAAGCCATGCAAAAAAACTAGATTAACAAAGCAGCTACATATCTTCTATATATAAAAGAAGCTAAATACTTTCCAGCTTCCGATTGTATTTGTTTTTCTGGGGAATGGGTGAGTATATGCATTTTTTTGTTTGATTTTTTTGTGTATTTTTTTGGGTTTCTGTATGAGGAAGGAATAAATGTCCTTATATAGATTAATCTTAAGCACAATTCCAATGCCTGATAGAAACACTAGGGTCAAATACCTGTGGTTTTTGCTATTAAAAAGGGGACAGTATAATTGAGATGTGATGGGGGAGAAGGACAATATCTGAGTTGTCCCTGGCATGCTGTAGGATGAGAGGAAAAGGCTAGAGGGATAGGGTCCATGGGCCCTCAGCTAGGGACTCTGAACATTACTGGCCACATTGCTGCAGATCTTCAGACTTACGGAGATGAACCAGGGACTCCCAAGCTGAGAAGCCAACAGGGAAATACCAGGAAAATATATGAAAGGAACTGAGGGGTGCTCCTCTAGGAAGGTGACATATCTGAGATCTCAGCTGCATTTATGTCAACATACAAACAGCAAAGGTTGGAAGCCACTGTGCCACTGTGCTGCTAGAAAGTTATGACTTCTTTGCCACTACTGAAACTTGGTGGGGTGGATCCCATAACTAAAGGGCAACAATCAATGGCTACATGCTGTTCAAAAAAGGTATGAGAGGAAGGAGAGGGGGAGAAGTTTCCCTTTGCACCAATAGCTGGATCAGGTGAGAAGAGTTGTCCCTGAAGAAAAACCATGAGCTGGCTAAAAGCCTGTATGAATCAAAGACTGAGGCAACAAAGGGAACCTCATGCTTGATGTTCAGCACAGGCCCTTGATCAATGGGAGGTTGCTTATGAAGCCTTCTTTCTCCATACAGAAGAGGCATCCCACTCACAGGCTCTCATCCTGGCCTTCAAATGTTCCAGCATCTACTGGGCAAGCAGCACACAAAGGTGTAGGCGACCTAGGAGACTGCCGGAATGCTTGGAGGATAACTTCCTGATTCAGGCAGCAGACAGACCTATCAGAGGAATGTGTTACTGGATCTGTTGGTCACCAGTGCAATTGAGCTAACTGGAGGCATTGAGACTGGAGACAACACAAGCTGCAGCGACCCTGCATTCGTGGAGTTTGCACATCTTGACAGATGCAGGGGTAAAGTTAGGCCCCTGGACTTCAGGAAAGCAAAATTCCAGATCTTCAAGGAGACAGTCAATAGGAGTCCCTGGAAGACTGCTCACGAGAACAGTGAACAGAGCTGGTAAATCTTTAAGGGAGTCTTCCATAGAGAACAAGACCTGGCAATCCCCAAGAGCAAGAAATCAGGCAAGACGGACATGAGATGGCACAGCTGAGTAGGGAATAGCTGGTCGAACTAATGAAAAAGTTCAACCAGCAGGCAGTGGAAACAAACAGGTGACCTGGGAAGGGCATAGAAATGAAGTTCAGTTGTGTAGGGATGAGGTGAGGAACAACAGCCTGGAACTGAACCTGGAAAGGGACACAAAGTGTAACAGAAAAGGCTTTTGCAGGTGTGCTAACCAGAAGAGGAAGGTGAAAGAAGATGTAACACCCTCTGATAAATATGGCCAACCAAGTGGTAACAACTGATAGGGAGAAAGCTAAGGTTTCTGATATTTTTGCCTCAGTCTTCAATGGCAACCTCTCTTCTCACACCTCTCAAGTGGATGGACAGCAGGATAGGGACTGGTGGGGGCAAAGTCCCTCCGTCGTTACCTAAGGAATGTCACTTCCAACCCAACCCACTCTATTATTCTACAGAATTGTATATAGAAGTGTCAATAATGCATTAAGAACTGCTATTCATGACAGGCTCCTTGGAGCTAAATCGTCTTTGTGAATTTATGTAAACTGATTTTTTCCACCTGTAAAACATAGGCGGGTAGGTTTTCCAGTGTTCTTAAAAAATATGAGACTTGCACAAATTGTTAGCTTGTTCATTCAAAAGGCAAAGAGTATTTTTAGGAAATTATAGCTAGGTAGATAGATAGATAGATAGATAGATAGATAGATAGATAGATAGATAGACAGATAGATAAAGTCCCAAGTCAAAGTTCTCACTTGGTCCTTCAGAATTCTAAAATACTGGATGTGTATACACTAAGTCTGAAGAAATAATCTAGCACATAAATAGTTCATATTTAGCAATTTCTTAATATGAGTAATTCTATTAATGGCACTCTGTGTCAATGCTTACCTTGACTCACCCCCTTGTTTCACAGCTGTCCTTACAACATGTGACATATTTACTGTCCTTCATTGCTGTTGACCACATGACTAATCAGAACCTGGGCTGAGACTATGAAAACTAAAATAGACACATATCTAAGAATATCTGCTTTTCCTGATATAATAGTTTATAAAGAGTTTGAATGTAACTTCTAACAGGGAATTTACTTTTGAAATTGAACACTTCGCACCATTAAAAATCTCTCATTAAAGAGGTCCAGGCAACTATTTGCCCTAGGAAGGCACAAGTCTTAAATTTTCCAATTCTAAAAAGCATAATTCATGCTCTGTTTCTCAAGTATTTGGATCTTCTTTTTAGTTCCCTCTTATTCTTTTCCCACTAGCATTTGAAGCCTGTGACTACTTTCTCTGTCTCTTGACAAATAGTCCTAACAGTCCCTGAAGTTACTGTGTGAATTGGACACATTACATTAGATTTCACCCTCTATTTTATAACAAAACATTTAACTTTATTTCACATGTATGCAAAGACACTCTTTACCATATTGAGGTCTTGGCATCATAAAAATACAGAAAAAGTTGATTTTATCATAGAGGAAAATAGGATTTATATAATTTACTTTAAAAAATTACTGTTTTACTATTCATTATAAATCTTTCTATATTACTGCATTACCTTCGCATATACATTGAAGATCACTAAATGCTACCTCACAGAAGTGATCACACCATACTGAAGGGGCAATTTTTCCCTTTTACACTAATTCCCAATAAAGTTATCAATCTGGCCTCTTTTATTTGTGGTTTGCAATGAGGGTTTTACAACAACATATCACTAAATCAGATACAAAGAGCAAATACCTCTCTGTCATGCCTACCTTTTATTATCCATTACCTTTCTGAGTACAAAATCCTACTAGCTCAAAATAGAAATTGTTCACACCTTTTCTGTGCATTTTTTTCCAATATAAATGATTGTATGCACACATCTACTTTGCAGTAACTGCCATAGAATAAAGCCATGCAATAGTGCTCTTTAGAACAATGCTGATTGTTCTAGATCAGGAATCAACCACTGACAGATATTCCTGAATGCCAGTAAATCCCAGGCTACTCAATCTAAGTTGTAGGTCTAAAACAGTAAAAAAGCAGGACATGTTCCATGTCAGAGTTAATTATGTTTCAAGAATACACAATATAGCATTACATTATTTGTTCTTCATCAGTATCTCAATGATAAACCTTTCTGCTGTGTTGCCTACATGTTGAACCTTTTAAAAATTTTTAAATAGTGCCCAGGGATGCAATATCATGGCATTCTAGCCATAATGCACAGGTCCAGTTACAGCAAGTGCTGTAAGTTCAGCAGGTCTTGGAGAAAGTAATGGATAAATATTGACTTCACAAAAAACAAAACTCTTAACATCACATCAAAAATAGCAGCAGGGGGATAGAAACTCATACCAACACTACACATATCTGCTAAAGTATCAGCCACTGTCTTGCTCCAGACAGTTTTCTGAGCTGTCTTCCTTCTAACATGTGTCAGAGAAGCATTAAGGATTTTTTATTACAGCTGTATACAGTAGTTCAGAAAAAACAAACTGCACGAACAAGTGGTCTCTATTGGCAAGACCACAACCAGAATGTCAATGGAAGTGACTATTCCCTTCTCTGCAGTATTTTTGTGACTACATCTGAGCACTGTATTCAGTTTCAGGCTTCTCAGCACAAGACAGGTGTGGACATCCAGAAGCATGTCCAGTTACCACAGGGGTTAGGTGATTGCAGCAAGAGAGAGAAGAGTAGGAGTTTGTTCAGCCTTAGGAACAGAAGTCATCAAATTTCCATCTCCAACTATCAAATTAGATCACAGCTATATAGTTACCTTATAGCTTATAGCTATAAGGTGCATAGTTACAAAGTAAAAGCCAGTAGCAAAAATGTAGGAAAATAGTAGCTTTTCACATAAGAAAATTTTTTACTGCATGAGAAGACTCAAACCCTGGACCATATGCTGAATGACATTGTAGAATTTCCATCCTTGGAGATGGTCAAAGCTCATCTGAACAAAACCATGAGCAACCTGCTTTAACTGGACCGGCTTTAATGAGGTTCGATTGAACGGCACATAAAGGTCCCATCCTAACTAAATTACTCTGTGATACTGCCAACTGACTGTAATAGAGAAAACATTGAGCCAAGGCACTTGTTAGCATTTAACTTCAATTCAATGTTCAAAAGCTGAAATTGCTATCAGCTCTACCATTATACCACTCACACAGTGCAGTTGATTGACAAGTGCTAATTTAAGGGACATAAATGAAGTTTTACTGCTTTTAGTTCCTGGTAGGTCAACCAACAGGGAGCCAATATAGCCAAATTGAGAAAGCTGGTTTGTATTCAGGCATATGGAATGCTGGTGCTTTGTGTGACACCAGAACATTATCAACCTTATTATGTAATCCACCAAAACCTGTGAAGCTGGATGGGTGTTAATCACAGAATACTCAAGGACTGGATATAAAGCAGAAATTTTATTATTTCTTGGAGTGGATGGGATGAAAGAATCCTTCATGTTCACCAAGGCTCAGTTGATTGTACAAACTAGAAATAGGCAGGGAAATAGTCTATGTATTTGCTTACATCATACTTCATATACATAGCTCAGAAAGCATTTCCAATCAAATGCTGTACATCATGGAAAGATTTTTATTATGTTAGTTTTTAAGACTGAAATTGCAGTTTGAAATTTTCTGGATGAACAAACAATACAGAAAACTCTTTATCATGTTTTCTTCATCACTTTAGCAAAGATGTGTGAAAGGAAACATTTTGCTCCCAAACTGTTAGTGTCTTGTGTACACCCAGTATCAAACCCAGACTTAGAATTCCTCCAAGTAATCTAGATAACTTTTCAGTTTCTTTCTTGTTTAAACACCATGTGGAAAGGGTACAGTGCAAAGGACATACCTGTGTAGAGCTGAACTACATCTGCAATGTTAGTGACACAAGAGACCATTTCCGTTTACATTGTAAATTTTTCCACTGATATGAAAGAAGTCCTGTGTTACCCTTCACAAAGTGCCATCTACTAAGAGTAAGAATGGAGGTTGAATCACTTACTAAAGAAAGGTTTTTCTGAGGATCTGTAATGCCTGGTATCACCTAGGTAAAGCGCCCTCACAACAGGAACTCTTCTATGAAGCCTCAATATGTGTATGTGTAAGAACACATTTCAGTCCTCAACAAACTGTTTACTGTTCAAACATTAAATAAATATAGAACTGTTTTAATCAGCTGAACAAATATTTAATATACAATCCTGTGTAAGAGCTATGTTTAAAAATATCGCTTATGCAGTTAAAGCATGGGGAATTTATGGAAACTAACGCTCTGAAAGGTAAAACAAATACTGTCTAAACAAAACTTGCACATAAAAACAAAAGTCATATCTTTTCAACATCTGTCTAATGAAATCTTCATTATTGACACCATGAGTCTTTTATGTTGAAGTGTTAGCAGGATTGGCTTACCACGAAAATGCTTTGGTTTTCAAGAAGTCATAATTGCAGTGCAGAAACAGGATTAGTTTCTAATAAACTAACTGAGGAGTGTAATGTTAATGTTACATTCACAGCAGGGCTTCCTCTGTAGAGTAAATGTTTGTTTACTCTCTGGGATCCAAACACTGAAGGTCATTCATTGCAGGAGTAGCTGGATTTCCGCCTACAGCTGTTAGAAAGGATTTGTAAAAAGTCTGACAGGAAATTACAACTTCTTTGAAAACACATGTGCCTGAATAGTTTCTGTGTAAATATAGTACAATGCTGGCAGAAATAAAAGGTTTTTTAGATATAATCTCTTGAAAATACATAAATGTGCTTCACCTTCGCTTTATCTATTTTCATAGAGTTTATGGCTGTCTTTATGTCTTTCCTTGGAATGAGCATGTGTCTGCAGGACGTTCTACAAATTATTATGTAGTGAGAAAGAGGTGATATTCCCTGAAAAACCTCAAAAATTGGAGCAGAAATTTAGTACCTTTACTCATTTTGTTATAGTACCATAACACATTTTGTTAACAAAAAACATTAGAACCTGTTGCAAACTCTTCTCTCATCAACTATTTACTTTATTGTACATAAATGAAATGCAAAACTAGGCAGAATAAATATTTTTAAAGAGTGCAGGTTAACTTTCAAATATGACACAAGTTCCCCAAGTGTGACCTTAAATGCCTAGTAGAGCAAGAAACAAAGTCAGAAAGCTTTCTCTGCCTCTTACTGAAGCAAGGAGTATAAATTATTTTTCTGTAAGGGTATGATAGAGCATGTTCGGGTCACCCAGGCATCTGCTTTACAAAATACTCCTTCCTTCAAATTACTGGTTACTTCAGGTGAGGACAAGAAGGTAGTAATCATTAAAAGCAAGAGAAACCTCCAACTCTACAAGAGTTCATTAAAGCTTTGATGTCTAGATACAAGTGAATAGAGAGTTTTATTTTCTGGGGTTCCTCGTGCACTCAAAGAAAGTGGTGAAATCAACCTGAAGGAAGCTAGCCCTTTCAAGGATTAAATTTGCTCTGTGCTGTTGTTACTCCAAACCAGTTTTATTTATCTGTGATAGTGGTTGTATGAGTCAGAATTTCTTGCACTTATGTCAGAAGAGAGACACTGTGCTTGATGAGAATTCCAAAGATGTATTTTAACTACATTTTTAATTGCTTCTGACTCCCTCAAAGTTGGTGTAACATAATTTTTGAGTTCAACATCACATGAGATTACTTGCATCATTTAACATACCATATGGCAGGTCTACATCTATTTTAAATAACTTTCTTAGATGAAACAACATTAATGCAAACATTAAAGATAAAATATGAGTCTACACATGTTTAGTTTTGGAAAAACAAAGAACTGATCCATTCTGTATGCACTTGGCTGGAATATATTTTGGAAACTGGGAAGATCCAAGATCTTCATCAATAGGTTTTTGGAGATTTTCTCCCTGAGAGGCTGCCTGGAGCTCCTCTGTACTGAAGTGAATAAACTCGCAGAAGGAAATATTTCTCTCACCAGCATAGCAGTTCTCTTCTGTCTAGCTGATGCATTGTGGCAACAGCACTTTGCAACATGGCACAAAGTCATGGTGAGAAGGGTTAAACTCAACTCCCTGGAATGGCAGCAAGCAAGGTGCCTGCCACATACATGATGGGTATCAAAAGCAGCTTTCCAGTACCACTTGGATTGCACTCTAAAAGAGCCCCAAAGATTAGGAGCTGATACCCCATTAACAGTAAATTATGGCCAATTGTCCTCTTAGCCTAGTTCCCTTTGTTGTGCTAGTTTCTGTCTGGATACACACTGAAACAGAAGGTAGTCCATGAGGACGAATTGCTATCAATGAAAAGTAACAGGTTACTGGCCTTCAAATTACACATTTTTCTCTTTTCAATAAAGCCTGTAAAATTTTTGTGTGTCCCTAACCCAAGAGGACGTGTGTGCACGGCAATGAGCAAGGATCTATATTTAAGTGGCGCATGTAAACTGTATCAGAGGAACAAGAAAAGACAATGGGCTATAAAATCTAACAACTAATTATTTAATAAGAATTAAATGAATCAGACCCTATTTTGGATTTCAGAGCCATCTGCAGAGCTTTCATTCACTTTAACTTCTCAAAATCAATTACACTGCCAGTAGGTCTTTGTTTTCAAGTGTTGTAGGGTGGCCTTATATGAAATTGCAGTAAGCATACAGATGTAGTTCAAGACGTGTCAACAACATGATGATATTTGGATTTGTGAGATGTTGGGGGTTTTTAGGTATTTTTATGATTAATTAGTCAAAAATTTTACAGTTTGCTTCATTAACTTGCATATTCTAAACACTATGTCAAGGACGCCACTGAAAAATATAACTATTTTTGGTTCAAATTAAGGTTCAAATTAAATGAACCTTATAATTTTGTATTTGCTCAGAGAGAGCTTGTGAGGAGATAGTATAGTTTTGATTTGCTTCAACAATGATTGTCTGAGGCATGTGGAGGAGTCAACTAGAAGAAGCCTTGTCTCTGTGAGGACTTCTGACACCACCTCACACCAGACGGGTGGTAGGAGACACTGAACTCCCCAGAGGGGCTTTCCCAACCAGGAAGGGTTGGACTGGGCCAATGGTCTCCTGTCAGCAGCCAGGCTTTTGGAGGAACCAGGGGCATAGAAAGCAGCTGTGTCACAACCCTGGGTGTGAAACTTGGTTTCTGAAGGTGGGCTTTTGACGTGGGCCTTTTTTGAGACTGCGCTTTTGCTTTCAATGTTTGGTGACAGGGGGGATGGGGTGGGGGGGAGGCGGGTTGTGGTTCTGAGACTTGCTTTGGCCTCGGGGCTTTTTGAGTCTTGTGCTTCTGATTTGGCTCCAGCCTCCTGAAGTCTGCTTCTTGCCCTGGCCCTAGCCTGGTTTTGTCCCTTCTGCCCTGGCCCCTGCCAGCCTTTTGGCTCTCCTGCCCTCGCTGGCTCTCGCTGGCCCTCGCGTCTGTGCTGCTTCCCTGAGTCCCTGGCCAGGCCCGGCCCGCTTCGTTCCACAGCCCTGTCCCTGCGTCCGGCCCTGCCGCTTCCGAGCCTGACCAGGCCGCTCCTGGCCGCGACCCTGCCCGATCCCCTCCCCTCGTGTCCCGCCGCCCTGCCCGGGCTCCGGCCCCATCCCCTCCCCTCGTGTCCCGCCGCCCTGCCCGGGCTCCGGCCCCATCCCCTCCCCTCGTGTCCCGCCGCCCTGCCCGGGCTCCGGCCCCATCCCCTCCCCTCGTGTCCCGCCCGCAGGGGCCGTGCCCAGGCCGGCAGCTGCACAGCGCCGCCTCAGCGGGGACATGGCCCGCACCTCCGGGGCTAACGCCCTCTGTCCCTCTGCTCCTCTCGCCTTCTCTCTCTACAGCCCCGCTTCTTTCCCAGTTTTCCTCCTTTGCTCTGACTTCTCTAGCCCTCTTAAGTAGGGTAACTGCTTTGATTTTGTTTTTTCGTTACCAATAAACGGTTCTCAGATACAACGCTTCTCTCATTTGACTTAATTTCGTTCCTGACCATCTATTTTTAAACTCCTCCCAGTTCCCCTTCGTGGAATGGTACAGAGCTGCTGAAGGGTTCAATTTAAATTTTGTGCAGAGGAAGCAGCAACCACACCTACTGTTTCTGCATCAATTTAGAACAGATTAAATCAGTGATAAACTAATAATGATAATCACCAACCAAAAAAACAAACCCCAAAACAAAACATAAGAAAAAGACACAGTGCAAACTTTAACTTCCCAGCTTTCCAAAAACACTTGTACTTGAAGAGTAGATTCAGAGTTTGACTACTATAAGGCCACCCTGGGTTTTGAGTCGCTGTTTAACCTCAATTCTGTAAAACTGTCCTAAATAGACCTGGAGGGTAATTTTTTTGGACCAGATACATTCATAATCCTTTAATTTTACTTGCAGTGTAGCAGGGCAGGTGCAGACATCCAAAATTCTTGAACTGAAGGATAATACTAGAAAAAAGAACACATCTACTGATTCTCACTCACTGCTGTAAATGAGATTATGCCCTTTCTGACATTCTAAGCACTTATGTGTCTTGCTATATGGGCAGGTACATTACAATTACTGCTACTTTTTCTTAACATGCTGCGATGATAGGCCCTATAAAAACACATCCATTTCTAAAGACCCACACAGTAGGTAAACACCCAAGGCAGACTGTCAGGCAGCAAAGAGAAGTCTAGAGAGATTTTATTCCTATACTGAAAATGTTAAAGGGTTGTAGATTTTAGTTTGCTTTAGATCATATTGCAGGCCACTGCCCTGGAATTTATTATTAATAAATCAAAATAGATGGTCTAATTTAAAAAAATTTATAAAGTTACATCAAGTTTCCCTAAATTCATCAATGTTTTTCTCAGTGCTTGTGAGAGTAAGATAAATCCCTCAGTAATTATTTGTTAATCTTTCACCTCTTTAACCAATGAGGAGTTTGCTTTTCAAGTGAATTAAAACAGGAATAGAAATTCTTTTATTCTTGTCTGGCAAATTAGAATTGAAGTAAAAGTCAAATTAGCATTGAAGTAAACACATTTGCTAGCAACTATTCTTGATTTGTATAATGATTACACAAAAATTGGCATAGTATGGCACCTGGTCTGTACATCTTACGTGATATCTGCAATCCTTAGATCATCACAGCTACAGGAAATGAGGTAGAAAGCATTTGTAAGCAACTTAGAATCTTTTATTTGAGCAAAGATAAAGTTCAGGTTAAAAAATGGGGTCATGTGAATCTTTATCTGCTGAAGTTATCTGCTAGCTGTTGGTGAGTTTTAAGATTACCCATGTGCCCTGTTGATAAACATTTGTACAATCATGAATTCTTGTTTATTTGTCAATGATTTGAAGTTACTATTTTTGGACACATCAGCAATTACTGGAGTATTCTTTGATAAGAAGGACTAGAAATTCCTCTCTGGGGTATATGCATTACAAAGATTGTTTATAAATAAATTACACTTTTTAACCCTGAGAATTTAATTATTCAAATGTACAAATATTATATACATTTAAAGATTCACTTGTAAAAATTGGCATATTTAAAATAGAATATGAAATATCTGTTCATTTTGTTTTACAGACAGATGAGAATTTTCTCCCAAATGTTCAAAGATTCCCCCAAAGATTTCATAGAAACTCACTAAGAAGAATGTGTATGGGTTACATAAGTGTGAAGTAAAATTTACTGAGCAGTTTTATCTCTGTGCAGATCTTACCTCCACTCTGTCCATTGTTAATGACAATACAGAATGCAACAAAACCTCAGTTGTTCAAAAAACCAAATAGCCTTTACAATATTAATGTAATACAATTGCAAGATAAACAAAATAGGTTGTAGATTTATGTACAGCACAAATACAGCATGTATTAAAAGTGACACCTCAATGACTCTTTGAAGGCACACAAAACCAGCTCTTCTTTTCTCCTCCTCAAAACCAATAAGAGACTATATATTAGACTAAGTATTTTGCTGCTAAGTGCACATGATAATCCCGGGTTTATACGTGTTTATGAATCTCCCTCCCAGATGGCTTTGTCTGTTCAAAGGTAGAATTTGGTGCAGTATATCTTGTTTTTACATCACATGTAACTATAATATTAACTTGAGTCCTTTGTAGCATCTTTGCATGAAGGAGTAGGGAGAGCAAATCACAAGCAACTATTATTCTATATTTTCTCTGCTAAATGCCAATAAAACGTTTCAATATATGTTCTTCAAACCTAGAAGAAAAAAAAAGATAAATATACCAATTTCCTCCTGTTTACTAAATTTTAACCGGAGGCAGCCAGACAACAATGAAATTGTGATATCGTGGGATCTTAGGTGGGATCTCCATTTTAGTCCAAGAATATAACCTTAGTCACAGTTCCACCTTAGAAAATCGTTTCTGCTTCAGAGATTTACCCCGTGACATAGTTCTTATTCAACAGGTACACACTGCCATCTAAAGGCCAGTCTTTGGACTTTTCTAGACCATTTGGGCTCCAATCTCTCCACTGATGCTTCTCGCTGTGTCCTAATTCTTACTTGCAAAAATAGAAAGGTGACATTTTGGAAGAAAATATAGGGAAAGATCTTATAGCTTAGGCTGAAATGGAAAGATGACACTGAGTCAGGCCCTGCAGACCTGCCAAGAGCAGGTGTGCTTCTGGGACATGCAACATGACTATGCAGCCCAGCAACTGACTCTTTTAATTGGAACCTTTCTGGTCAGTTACTTCACAGGGATGTTGCTGAAATGTAATATCCAGACCTCAGCCTCACTAAGGCTACTACCACTGCAGAAAATACTAAATGGAGGCCAGAATTACATTTCATACATCAGAATATATTCTTACATCTTTACCTATCACCTGTGGGTGATAGTGAAGTATTCTCCCATGAAAAGAGATTTTGCCTCTCTAAGCAGATGGTTGCCTTTACATGCAAATTCAAATGAATGAAATAATTTAGAATGGATATATTGTTCTCTGGAGCTCTGGTTTTAGCTGTCCATTTCGACCTCTATGGAAATTTTGTATCATATATCTTCTTCCTCATCTACACTAAAAAAAAAGGAAACACAAAAAGCCCCCCCAAAACCATTACATTCTTTCTTTTGAAGAAGCACAAGGTTGTCACACTTCAGGATATCTTCTGAGTCAACCAAAATATGTGGCTGCTTCCAAACATTGTCTGTTTCTTTGCTGGGGAATAGGCAGCTCAGTACATTCCCATCATCCTGAAGACCCTTTGGGACTTGAATCTATATTCATTCCTCAGGGCGACAAGGAATGAGAACAAGTGCTGACATATATCCTTTACTGGTGTTTATTCTGAGTCAATACAAGTAGAAGCAAAGAGGTTTTACAAAGCAACATTTGACCTCAGCCTATACCAGATGATACTTCCCGTTGGTATGATTTGTTAAGGAAATTCAGCAGAATTAAATACAAGCTTTCTCTGAATTTTGAAGTACAGACTTTAAATAACACCACATTCTCCAGCTACAGTTAAATGGTACCACATTATATAACTACTGATAGAGCTCAGAACACAAAGAAAGATGAAATGAAGATTCTTTTCTCTAATTATAGGGCTGCCTATACTTTTTTGTTGTGTAAAACAAACAGCAAAAAAAAAAACAACAAAAAACCCCAAAACCAAAATTCAAAGAACACCAGACCCAAACATTATTTTAATTGATCAGTTCAGTTAAAATAATATCTCAGTAGAACCTTCAGTCTCCCTGCTATGTGTATTGAAGTTGGGGGGTACAGAATGTCCTGTTTTAGGCTGAGATGGAGTTAATTTTCTTTCTACTACCTGGAACAGAGCTTTATTAACGTGTTGATAACACATTGATATTTTAGTTGCTGCTCAGTAGTATAAGGACTTTGCTGTTTCTCATGCTCTGCCAGCCAGCAGGTGTACAAGAAACCAGAAGGAAGCTCAGCCAGGACAGCTGACCCAACCTGGCCAAAGGGACCATTCCCCATTCTCCCCATTTCCCCATTCCACAGAACTGGAGGGAACTGGCAAAGAGGTACTGATCATTGCTGGGACACAGGCTGGGCATTGTTCAGTGGGTGCTGAGCAATTGACTTGTGAACCAACTGTTTCTCTTAGGTATTATTCCTCTCTCTTTCTAATTTTTAATTTTATTATTTTTATTTTTAGTAGTAGTAGCTTTCATTCAATCGTTAAAAGACTCTTATCTCAAACCATGTGGTTTAGATTTAAAAAAATGCTTTTTCCGATTGTTCTTCTCATCCCACCAGTGTATGGGTGGGAAGTGAGTTAACAACTGTGTAGTACTTATCTGCGAGCTGGTGTCATGATAAAAAAGAACAGAACAGCACAGTAGACTTAAAAAACTTGAACCATTGCACAGGGCCATCATAAGACTACAGTAATTTCTAGACTAGGTCTAATAAATAAAATTCCTTTGCTGGAAATGTTGCAAAGATAGATTAGCATCTTAGCCATGAGAACAGTGGTATCTGCAGGTATTAGCATTTTAAAAATCGATTCCTAGCATATCAATTTCATAGTCACAGCTTAGAAACCTAGAATCTGAAATTCAGCAAGGTAGATAAAGAGATGGCATGAGGAATTGTCTTTAGAATTGTACACATTATCTTGATCAAGGGTCCAGGTATGAGAAGTGTGCATCCATCCCCAGACTAATCAAAGCACGAGGAGCAAGACTGGTGAGTAACCCTGACCTCCTTCTGGAGTCCCAGGACTCATGGCAATGAGGATAAACAATCAATACTTCAGCACAAGCTATGAAAGCATTTTAGCTTCATATTGTCTTTAACTTTTATGGCAATTCTGCTGCTGTGGAGCTTAGCCAGAATACTGCTTATTAAATCAGCACAAATCATATTAAGTTAATTTTTACCATGGAACCAAATTGGTTTCAATTGACCTAAAAAAAGATTTATAAAATGCTCAGCCTTCAGTATTATATTTTGGATGGCAATGTGGTTTTAGAATTTTTGCTTTTTGGCATTTTACTCCTTGTTCTAAGAAATACATCAGCTCCATAGTGTAAAACATCAGCCCTTCACTTTTTATATAAATAATAATTATAGTAAAAACTAGAATAACAGTAACATATGAATGACAAGATATTGTATATTGTCCCACTGTTGCTAAATACATACTGCTCCTACTTTCTCACACAGGTAATTTATAGAAGGGACATTTCTGAAATGGTTGGTTTCCAGCAGTAAGGCATGATTATTACACTTTTTGTTGCTGTTCCAGTTTAGCAGATGAAAATTTGAGAATGGTGAAGGGGAGAGACATTTGTTGGTCCAGTTCATCTTTCCTACTCTTCTAGGTCACTTTACCCCAGATTTTAGTTCTGACCAACTATTTGTTTATAGTATTTGCTATAATCCTTCTGTGTCTGTATGTAAAATCATAACTCAGTAGCCTATTTTTTCTGCAAGGAACATGACCTATGTAATCCTAATTTCTTGGAGAGAACCTCCAGATAATTTAAATCTATGAAGTCTATCGAGGCCACTCTATCCTACTATAGCTAAGCGTTTAGATTTCTGTTTTGAATTGCCAATACATCTGTACAATCTGTTTACCCTTCGTTCTCCAACTCTTCCCTCAAGTCTACTCTTGCTATTTGCTCTGATTAAGAACAAACACAGCTCCCAGATTATGCACATTGTTTATCTCTCTTTTCAAAGGGAAGTTTATGGTTTGAAATTTCATCTCTTCATTAAATCCACTGAAGCACATAAGTAACTAGATACTTTTAAGATCTCAGAGTTCAGTGTCCAAATATGGAAGTTGAAGCTTCTAATAAATACAGTAAATACACCTTGTTCCAAGCAGAGGGCATATAGAATATGAAACAATGGCTATGAACTTTTTACTTTAGATGTGTGTGTATATTTCATACAGAGAGAGATAATATGCAACCATGGGGGAAGAAAAACTTGATTGAACACTAACTTTCCAAACATCAAAGAGTATTTATGAGTATCTATCTTTATATTTCAACAAATTTAATTTGCTGCAAAGTTGTTAACTATCCTGTTAGCATTGTCCTTGCTGATTGTTCTCCATTAGGCACAGTATTACAGATTTTTTATTTTGCATGTGTGCATAGAATAGGATGAAGTGAAGGCAACCTTCACATTTGTTTAAGAAATATGAAACACGTTTGGAAGGAAATTATTATATTTTTGTATAATTTTTCCTTTTTAAGTTAAAAACATAAGTAGCAGCTTAGTTACATCTAGTATTTCAAATTTTGAGGAAATAGGACAGAGCATCCACTAATCAATGCAAGAAGAGCCAGAATCCTGTGCAAGTTAATGATTTATTTCTCAAAACAGAATGAAGAAAGGTAGGTAAAGTATAAGGTAGGGAAAGTATTGTTCCTTTTCTTTAAAAAACCTTGAAATATGTTCAAAAACATTTTATGAGGTCACACTAAAAAAAAAAAGAGTAATTGGAAGAAAAATTCTGCTTGTCTAAGCAAAGAGCACATTTGTAGCAGTAGGCTAAATGTTTTATCGATTGGGAAACTGGGAAACTCAAGTCATTACTCACCATGGGCTAAAGAATAATTGCTAATGCTCTGGCGGAAAGATTAAAAACAGTTTCTGGAAGTATTTCTTACAATGATCAATGGTGTATCATCCCAGGCCATTGGATCTTCAATAACATTTTTCCCTTTTGGGATACAATCAATTTTTATAATATGATTCATTTGCCAGCAGGCATGCTTTCTTCATGCAATGAAAAGGCACTTATGCACCTTATATTGTTGAAAAATAATCTTATACATCCAGAGCCCAAGCTCTGATATGAAAGATTTTTCCAAAATCATATCTATTTTTACATGGGTTTGGGAAATAGATGTGTTGAATGTCTGCTAGCTTTTGTATTGTTTTCCCTCATTTGGTTTTAATAAAATTGCTTTTAAAGCTTTTAAAATAATAATCATTATTACAGAAGTGATGTGCAAGAAGAATTGAATAGACAGTAAAGTGAACCATTCTCTGACCTGTGGGTGGCTTAACTAATTTATTGCATGAACATTAATTGTAGGGGTAATTCAGGTCAGAGGTAACTATAATGCTACTCTAGCTCATTTCAAAAAATCTTGTATACCTCTACTGAAGTAACCAAATGCTGCACACTGCTTTGCAATTGTCTGATTTAATGAATAGCTGCTTAAATATTTAAAACTACCAGGATTTCAGAATCAAATATACGTACACACAACACAATTTATTTCTTACTCTGAGCCTGAAACATTTCTGAAAGGGAGAGCAGCTGTCACAGCAAACAGCTGACTTGATTGACAAACAAGACAGATATAAACCTAGACTCATTTACAGTTCCAGCTAAAATCAGAAAACTCCTCGCATCTGAAATAAAGGAGTATCTATGAGACAGAGACACATGTACAGTTGGGAGCACCTCACTCTTTTTGCCCAATGTCAACTGTACCATATTAAGGAACCTGAAAACTTTCAACCAAGATTTTTGTTTCCAATTGAGTTTTACATGTCAAGAAATTTCACAATAAAATTCTATTAAGATTTTCTTATAGGTATAAGAAACTTACATAAAACCGAGAGTGTAATTGGCTGCATCCCATAATCTGAGACAACCAAGTCTAAAATCTTTATACAATTTCTGCTAAATATTAGTTAGCAGAAAACTGCAAGTTAAACTGACTAACAAGAAGGCCTAATAGTGCAAGAGTCCTCATCTTTTTTGATGGAAGGAGAGAATGGCATTCTCTAGAAAAGTTCACAATACATACCATACTCAAAAAATCTACCAGTTGGCCAATTAAGGAAGGCCCTAGCTATATTAACATTAATGGAAGAACAAAGGATGAGGCAACTATCAAGCAAGACACAAGTGTTTCCTCAGTTTTTCTGGTTCAAATAGGTTTAAGCAAGTTTCACAAAAAACGTGCTCGTGTAACAGGCTACAGACAATTTTCTATCTGTGCATATATTGGCTTTGGCTGGAATGAAGCTAATTTTCCACACAGTATCCTTCATACTGCTGTGTTGTCCATTGGCAGCTGGAAAGGTTTTGTAACACAACAGTGTTTTGGCTACTGCTGAGCAATGCTGGCACAGCATGAGCAATGTCTCACTAACAACCTCCTCATCCTCAAAGGTTCAGTAGTCTAGAATGGGCAAGAACTTAGGAGGGGATATAGCCAGGACAGCTGACTAAAACTGACCAGGGATATTAGGAATATTACATACCATATGACTTTGACTCAACAATCACAACTAAGAGGAAGGCTGGGGATCAAGCAGGGATGGGGTGGAGTGAGCATTTGTGATTACAGAGCAAACTTCCTGCCCTCCTAAGGGGAGTCATAGAGTGTCTTGGCGGGCAACTCATGGCCAAAGTCAACCCACCACAGTGCATCATGCACCTATTAGATTAAGATTCTTTTGATGCTTTCATGGATTCAGAAAAGACACTCATTTGCAAAGACAGTGTTTAAATGAGAATCTGGTAAAGGGCGAAACAGTGATAACTTCTGTCGACGGAAGGAGACCCAGACATCTGTTTGATCATCACAGGCCCAATTTTATTGATTAGTACGGCGGGTTAAATACAGTTCATAATGAGCTTCATACATATTGCAAAAGTTGAGCTCAGGATTGGTCAGCTTACATATCAGCATCTACGCCTACTTCTACATTCCTATGGTTCTACTTTTGATACTTTCTACATATTCTTAGGATATTTCAGAACTAATCTCAACTCCCTATCCTCATGTTGCAGCAAGGTCACTGCTGACCTTTCCTTTTAGCTTGCTGACTGCTGACTTTTCTCCTTCAGCTTAACCAGCGGCATTATTTCAGCGTGGCCTTTCTCAGCTAACCAATTATTAATAATACTCTCCACATTTCCCCCGTTTTCTTCTTGCGCAAGGAGATTAGTTTGCCATGTTTTTGCTATTGTACGGCTGACCATGTTTTGAATACAGTTAAAGATACAAGGCAAAAGAAGCAAAAACAGTAAGATTACACCCAGCAGGCCTATAGCATAGATCACAATGTTCCTCAGCCACAGTCCAAGTCCTAGGCCTTTAAGCCATTCGTCAATTCCTAAACCGTCTTCTTCCTTAAGTTTGTGAAGTCCCTGTTGCAATTCTTTTATCTTAGTGTGAATGGACACCGAATGATCAGACAGATTCATGCAACACATTCCCTCAAACTCTTCACATCCATGCCCTTGTGCTAAGAGCAAAAAATCTACAGCAGCTCTATTCTGCAAAACAGCATGGTTAACACTTTGCACATCTGCAGTTAACATGTCTAGAATTTGTGATGTCTTGTTCAGCTCATCCCTTGCCCAGCATCCTAATTGTTTTGCTAAATTCATAGCTTTATTGGCAGATCCTCCTGGCAAGATAGTTGAAACCACCACCTGTTTGAAGGTGCCCCAAAACCGTGGATCTCCTATCTTGCTGCAGTCTAAGTCATGTATGCTACGTTTTTTCCTGTTTGAATTTTGACTCAACTGCATTAGCAAGGACACATTAGGGTGAAACAGTGACAATTTTCCCAAAAAACAGGGTCCACCCTGTGGTTTAGCTGGTATACCATTCCACGCCCTGTCTCCACAAATCAAAAATATTCCTGTGGGTAATTTCATTGGTGCTGTGATATCTGTGCTGTTACATTGACTGTAATGCTGTGGAGAGAATTCACTCACATTCAGGGATGAATCTAGGGTGGCCCATGTTTCTTTAGGTTGGTTTAAATTCTGAGCACCCAAAAGTCTGAAGCTAAACCATCCGCCAGCTGTAGTGTTAGATACGCTGGCATTTGTACTTCCAAAAAGATCCAATTCCTCAGGAGGAGAATGCAAAGAGGTGTTAAGTGATTGGATTAGTAAGCATTGACGATAGCCATCACTCTGACCTGCAGTATACCCTTGTTGTACTGGCAATGTGATGTTTGACATGTTAGACATACATAAGGTTTGATTGTTTATCAAACTGCAAAATTCTCCAGGAGACCACACCGGAAGTCCCACCAGGCATGTTCGAAATGGGTTAGTGACTCCTCCAAGACTAAGACAAAGTGATGATTGGTTAGTTTGATTAGCAAGTGTCACCCATAAATTTTCCCTTGGTTGACTAAAGTGTGTTATTCCTACTGCTTCACTTGCTACAGCATTGAGCAGCATAACAAGAACAAACCTCGTTTTTCTTTCTGCTTACTTTGCTTCTCTTTTCCTTCCTTCTGCTTGCTTTGTTTTTCCTTTCTTCGCTGTCTTTTCCCTGGTTTGCTAGATTGTCTATTGTAAGGCTGAGTCAATTTTTGAATATACTGATCTAATTCTAAATCAGCATCCTTGCTCACAGGTATAGCATGAGGTAAGTTTGAAGGCAAATCAGCTTTACAGCGAGCTGCTATGATGCGTGAGGCTTTAGTAATTTCAAATATTCTAAGGTTTTCCTGCAACTTCCACCTAAGATATGCTATAATCACTTGTTCTGCACTCTCAAAGAGCTGTAATCCTGTCCGTCCTGGCAGGCCAGTACTTCGTTCAAGAGCTCTAACCCAGAAATAATTTCGAATCCACCTTCCAGAACAAGGGTTACACCATAAATAATCTACTGACCTCTGTGAATACCAATAAACCTGATTAAAATCTGCACAATGCAAAGCTACCCATGCATAGCATTTATCATTATCCCTTTTGCAAACGTAACAAGGAAGTGAATATAAGTAAGGACCAGTATGAAATTGTGGTTCTTCAATCCAAAGCAACCAATTCAATGGTGGTGATCGCAAAGCCTCTTCTGCCTTTTTACTATATGAGGCTAACAGCTCAAGGTCTCTCTTTAACACAAGACGTATCTTATTTCATAATCGTAGTTCTTGTTCGTTATCCTCCTCAACAACTATATCTTCCCGAGGGTCCCACTACTGTAAAAGTGTTCTAATCATAGAAAATTAATTAGCAATCACTGATACCCTTATTCAAATGAAACCCTTCCCCTTTTGCCTTCTTTTTCTTATCTGTCTTTAATCTTGCTGCTCCTGATTTCACTGGTCCTGCCACTTGCAAACTCAATTTTTGCAATTTGTCAATGCAGCAATCTAATGCTCTATCAGGATCCCCTTTGAAGGGTCCTACAATTGAATGCTGTGTTAAAGGCACTAATTTCCTACACCTTATAGAAACTATACGTGATTTACTTTGAACCTTAATTCTATTTACAATACATTGTACTTCCCATCGATAATAAGCAAGAATTTTCTGTTCAGGAGACTCATAAAGATTTAAAGCTATATATGCATTTTGCCCTGTTTGTCTCCTTAATTCATCTTGCCAGCTTTTACCCCACGTGTGCTCATGTTCACAAGTATGACACCACAAATCCCACAATAGTGATTGTTCTATCCAAAAAGTTCTTTCACAACCCCCACAACGTAGGGCTATCCAGGCAGCACAATGTGGATTGTGACAGTCAAGGCAATGTAGTTTCGCTGGATTTGTTAAGCGAAAAGTAGATAATGAGTCAATAAAACCAATCAACTCCTGGGCCGTCCGATAGTGACATGTCAGTGCTCTGTCCACCGCTTCCGAGTACCCCTTCAATTGAAGCAGTAGTGATTGTAGGACTAGAAGCAGTTTCTTCCCCAGTCGCTCCCTGTCCTCCTCCGTGAGGCGATCCACCAGAGGCTGCATCAAAAACAGGTTTAGTCCACTTAGCAGGCACCCACAAAGGCCCTGTAGGTGAGTAAACACAAAGATACCCCCGACCCCAATATAATACTTTTGCAGGTTTTTCCCATAGTCCTGTACTTGGGTTCTTATACTTAACCCAGACCTCTGTTTCCTTAGTATTTTCCTGACCTGACCTTGGATGATGTTTCATTGCAGGGGGGTATCATCTTCCCCAAAAATGCATAAATGGTTAATCACATACAAAACCTTAGCCAAACATGCTTGTGGATCTGCCAAATCTTGATGTTTTTCAATATACTGCTTAAGGGTACCGTTTG
The DNA here is from genome assembly GCF_027887145.1 of Ammospiza caudacuta. NCBI lineage: Eukaryota > Metazoa > Chordata > Aves > Passeriformes > Passerellidae > Ammospiza > Ammospiza caudacuta. Next base: position 32,091,010 of record NC_080632.1, on the reverse strand, counting down.
CTCTTTCCACTATTGCCTGTCCAGTAGGAGAGTGTGGAATACCTGTCACGTGCTTAACAGACCACTGATTCAAAAATTTCCGAACCCTAGCACTTACATAAGCTGGACCATTATCGGTTTTAATACTCTTTGGAACTCCCATAACAGCGAAACAACTTAACAGGTGTCTGATAACATGTGTAGCTTTCTCTCCTGCCTGAGCCGTAGCCCATATGTAATGGCTGTATGTATCTATGGTGACGTGCACATGCTTGACTTTACCAAATCTGGCTATGTGTGTAACATCCATTTGCCATTTCTCATTTATTTCTAAACCTCGAGGATTAACCCCGATGCCTAGACCTATCCCACCATTATGATAACTACATGTTGGACATGCTCTGACAATGGCCTTGGCTTCTGATAAACTCAGCTCAAAGTGTTTTGCTAAACCTCTTGCATTTTGATGATATCTACTACGTGCTTCTCTGGCCAATGTGTGCTTGTCAATAGGACAAGAATTATCAATGAGTAGGGTAACCAATTTATCTGCATGTTCATTCCCTTCTCCTAAACCTTCAGACCACTTATGACTCCTAATATGAATCACAGAATATGCTGCATTTCTTTCTCGTAAAGCCTTCCTTAACTCTATCAGTAACTCATACAATAGTTTATTATTCACTTCCTTAATTGCTGCTTCCTCTATTCGTTTGGCTACTCCTGCAACATACATAGAGTCTGTGACCACATTTAAAGGCTCCTGTAAGTTGGACACCGCCCATACTACTGCTAACAATTCCAAAGTTTGTAAGCTATCTGCAGGGTCTGCTGTGAGGAGTTGATGCTTCCATTGTCCCTTTTCTTGCCAGGTAACAGCAGCACGCCTTGATTTCTTTCCTGCATCCGTAAAAGCTGTAATAGCTCCTTCTATGGGGTTTTCTTCTCTCAAAGGTCGAGTGATCCAGTTCCATTCTGTCATCCATTGCAAAACTCTAGGCACTAATTTACTAGTCTCTACTTTAGCAGGCGACATCAATAATGCTTCTTGTAAATTCTTTGAATTAATCAAGTACCAGTCCAAGGTTTCTTTTTCCATAGGCAATCTAATAGTAGCAGGTTCTCTACCATCCACTTCAAGAATTCTGAGACGCCCCTTTTTGATTAATGCAGCCAATTGTTCAATTTTTGAAGATATTGTTTTCTTATACTGTAGTGGTGGTGATAACCATTCCAACACCCGTATCTCCCCCGTTTTCTTTTGCAACTGAGAGAGAGCACCAAGCAAGTGGCAAGGGCTATTCCAGATAGTAAGGTCAATGGGGTGGTCGAGTTGTCGACGAGACACATACCCTTGCTGTACACAGTTACTAATTTGCTGCAAGGCAAGATGATGCTCCTTTGTCAGGTGTACAGGAGTAGTAGGGTCCACGCCTTTTAACAAAGGCCGTAGGGTTTCTAATAAATGATTTGGTATTCCCACAATAGGCTTCAGCCACTGTAAGTCTCCCTGCAACTTTTGTGCATCATGTAGAGTTTTAATGTCCAATTGTAATTCCAATTTTTGTGGTATTACTATTTGATCCATCAGAGTCCATCCCAAATATTTCCAGGGCTTTGTAGTCTGAATTTTCTCTGCAGCAATAACAAGCGAATATGCAAGGGCTTGTGGATAAACGTAGGTGTCCCTTTTGTATATTGTTCCTGTACCAATTCATGGGCATGCATAAGACTCTCCCCTTTTAGTGGCCATTGCTTAGCCATCACCGGTGTATCCGTTTTCCAGGTGAGTGGAATGGGGAAAGTCCAAGCAATGGCAATTACCCCAAAGGGTGCTGATTAGTTAACACCACTCCCAATTGTGTTAAAATGTCCCTTCCAATTAAACAAGAAACTGTAGGAGGCAGTTGAACAATTGAAAACACAGCAGATATTTGTTGATTCTCAATACACACAGACAAAGACAGCGATCTGCTTGCCAACGTAAATCCTCCCACTCCTGTGAGCATGTTTGATGAAGGAAATAGAGGCCAATGTTGTGGCCATGCTTCTGGAGAAATGATGCTGGTATCTGTTCCTGTATCCAATAATCCATAAAGGGTTATGCTTTGATGCCCATAAGTAATTTCAACCTTTTGCTTTGGTCTATTTTGTAAATCCACAGTTAAAAGTGTAACACCAGTAGAGCCAAAACCTTTTTCATCCCGTGTTTGTCCAGTAAATGATTGTATTCCCGATATCATTTGTGACAGTGGTACCAATTGTGCAATGCGTTGTCCCTTTGTAATTTTAATCGGAGGATAAAGGGTGTAAACCATGATTTGTATTTCCCCTGTAAAGTCTGCATCGATAACACCAGGCAAAACAAATAATCCCAACATAGTTGTAGAGGAATGTCCCAGCAATAATGCTCCACATGTTTGTCCATTTAATATAAGAGGGCCCTTTACTCCAGTGGGTATCCTCTCAGGCCGGTTCGTCATTAGTGTGACGTCTACTGCTGCTGATAAGTCCAAGCCGAGGCTCCCTGTTGTTGCGGGTTGCAGACAGGAGGTAGCAGCGATGTTACGGCAGCAGCTGGTGTCTCCGATGACACGGCGGCAACTTGTGTCTGTCCCTCATTGCCGCATCGGTTACACTTGATGAATGGTCTCGAGCCTCCTTACGTGACCGCCAGTGAGCCTCTTCGGAGAGGAGCAAGAGCAGCTAACACCTGATTTTGAGTAGACTATGCTTTTGCAACCCTAATCCTAACTCCTTTAAGGCTTCTGCTATAAATGCCTGTGAAGCTGTTGGCATTAATGCCATTCACTCTAATGCTTCCTCAATAGCCCAATTTGCCCCTAAAGCAGCTAACACTCTTTGGGTTGCTGGATTGCTATTTTGCAAGGCACACTACTTCAATAGCGCCCTGCAACACCAGCCCAATCTGTAGCAGTAGCTGTTCTATCAATAAAATTTCCAAATGATTCTTCTCTACCTTGTTTAATGCCCATATAAGCCGGTAACCCTCCTGGCTCTTTAACCATGTCAATTGCAGCACTCACTAACCACATAGACTCCCTAAGTTTATCTTCTCCCGATATCATCTGTGCCTCTGTACGTAAAAATGCCTCTAAGCCCATCAGCTCCTTTACTGTTACTCTATGTAATGGGTCATGTGCATTAAACAATAACTGCTGATGCTGAGTAAATATCAACCGAACTATTCCTCTTAAATCATTAGGACATAAAACCTGAGTATTAAAAAGATAATCTAGCATTTGCTTAACAGGTTCACTTTTTACTCCAAACTGACTAACCGTAGAACGCAGCTGAGTTAACAGCTTCCAATCTAAGGGAGTATATTCTGCTATATTATGCGTAAGGTTCCCCTGTGCATCATAGTGTGGTGTGTATGTAACTGGGCATGCAAGACTAGAAGCTATTTCCACCGCCTCACCATCCCCCATTTGCATTACTTCTTTCGCCAAAGCAGCCCAAGCTTCCCTCCTCTGTTTAGCCATCTCCCCCCATGGATCACGGTGTGCCCCTGGGATGGGATCTGGCTCTTTAAGGGTGCTATGCTGCTGGCGCTTCGGTGCAGACACCGAGTTTTCGCACGGGGAAGGCAGTGAAGCAGAGGCTGGCTCGTGCGGGGGAAGCACCCCCCCCCCCCCCGCTGGAGCTGACAGTGAAACCGGAGCCGGCTCAAGCTGAGCCGGGCTGCGGGGGGCAATCAGCCCCCCTGCTGGAGCCGACAGTGAAACCGGAGCCGGCTCATTGAGGGGAAGCGGCGGAGGCAAAGCTGGTGGCGGAGGCAAAGCTGGTTTGCTCTTACCCCCACCGTCCGACTCGCCCTCCCCCTCTGACAGGAAAGGTGCAGACGGTTCCACTGCGCCTATAGGAAAATCCTCCACACCACTTTCCTGGGGACCCTTAGGCATAAGTATCTTAGTTACAGAAGGTGCCAGGGGATCATCCTCACGACCATACCCTATATTCCTCTTATGAGCTTCTGTTGCCCTTTCTGCTGCCTTTCTCTCAGAGGCCTGCTGAAGTAACGTGTTATACACCACCCGCCATAACTTCCCGAATTTCTTTGCTGACTTATCATCGTCTAACACTGTATCCCACAATATTTCCTCAAACTTCTTCCACTCTGCTAGCTCATGAACTGTATAAGGATTAGAAAAGATACCCTTAGCATGGCCATAGGCTAATAACCCTGGTAACTCCTTTTTTAAATCTATCCCTTTTATCTCTCGCCACTCTAAATATGGGGCGAATAAATCATATGCCGCTTGCCTATTCATACCTATTAATCAGCGCGCGCTGTTGCAGCTCTCCAGGCTCCGGCGGACACGTATTGGCTTAAGTCACAGTTGTGAACCTTAAGGGTGCTTCAAATTCCGGCACCGTCCCTGCTGCCGGGACCCAAACCCAACTTCCTCGACTGTGGCGTAATCCCTTTTTCTTTTAATCCGAGAAAAAGGGCAGAGATTCGGTTATGCCCGCATTCTCCACCATTTGTCGACGGAAGGAGACCCAGACATCCGTTTGATCATCACAGACCCAATTTTATTGATTAGTACGGCGGGTTAAATACAGTTCATAATGAGCTTCATACATATTGCAAAAGTTGAGCTCAGGATTGGTCAGTTTACATATCAGCATCTACGCCTACTTCTACATTCCTATGGTTCTACTTTTGATACTTTCTACATATTCTTAGGATATTTCAGAACTAATCTCAACTCCCTATCCTCATGTTGCAGCAAGGTCACTGCTGACCTTTCCTTTTAGCTTGCTGACTGCTGACTTTTCTCCTTCAGCTTAACCAGCGGCATTATTTCAGCGTGGCCTTTCTCAGCTAACCAATTATTAATAATACTCTCCACAAACTTCTGTACTGTAGCTTCAAAATTTACATTCTACCTTGACTCAGGAAATTATTGAGAAGACATATGTGGTGGTTTGACCAGGAAGAAGTGGGAATTCTGGGATGCTGTGGTCAAACCAACGGGTGCTTAGATTTTGATATTGGCACCTGGTGTAGCCAGTGGGGTTTGGACACACCTCTGAGAACACACAGGGGTTAAAAGCAGAGCTTCAGCCCTACGAGGTTCTTCTTGGGACCTCAAGGGACGGAGGTCGGATCTCCCTTCCCCCGTCCAGCCACTGCTGCTGGGCGGGGGAGGGGCAGCCATGTGGTAGGCCTGGGCGTGGACAGAGATGGGGGGTGAGGAGGCCCTTGCAGATGGAAGGGTGGAGGAGCCCCAAGAGACATCGGGCAGTCATTCCCCCCCCCAAGGAGAGAGAGAGGAGAGCCGGTGTCTGAATTTGATAGCGGCCGGCCCAGGAGGAAAAGGTGGGGGGAATGCAGCAAGGAGGTGCCACCAGAGCAGCAGCGAGTGTGGGAGTGCCGGAGCTCTGGGACAGGCAGAGACTGAAATTTTAATCCTTTCTTTCATGATTGGGACCTCGCAAAAATGCTGATCCTCCTTGGAGCTGAATGAGAAGGGAGATAAGAGATAAGATAACAAGGACCTGGCCCGAAGGATGTGGAGAAGCCTGGCTGAGTGGGGAGAGATGATTGGAGTGGCCTTTTGGCTGGACTTTTCTTGTGTAGCCGTAGACTCAGTTTTATTCCTGTGACACAGAGACTGCACTTAGGGGGAGACAGTGCCTCAGAACCAGGAGGGTTCATTGTGGGGACCCCTTGGCCCCAGGGGGTTGGAAAAAAATGGGGGGGACAGATATTCCAAAGCAGAGACTGTGCCTTTTTGGAGTGAGACAAGGCATCCTTAAAAGACAACCCTAAAAGCAGCTCTGGTCCATGCACAGTGGTGAGAGCACTGGGCATGGAAGGAAGATGTCACAAGTGGCAAAAGGACTTTCCGGGCGGTGCCGAGTGACATGGAAGCACACGAGGTTTCAGCGTGTTTCCAGGGGAAGCCTATGGTGCAAGAAGGACTCCTCTCCTCTTCATGGACTGAAGTTTGAGTATTCTAAAGGGTGGTGCCGGACTGGGCAGTTGGTGATTTGGGGGAATGTATCAGATTGGGAAATTTTGGTGGTGGGGAAGAGGAAAGTGTTTTTTGTAAGGTTTCCAATTTTTTCCCTTATAGTTTTTTCCTATTTTCTTGTAGTTTAGGTAATAAAGTTTTGTTTATTTCTAAGCTGGAGCCTGCTTTGCTTATTCCTGGTCACATCTCACAGCAGACACCAGGGAGAGGGTATTCTCATGGGGACATTGGCTCTGTGCCAGGCCCAAACCATGACAACATATATTAAGATTTTCTATTAGGGATGTACAATTTATCTGTTAGTAACAAAAATATCAATTTATTCTTGAGGTTGCTACTTGATTTTACCTTCCACAACTAATGGCTACCACCATAACTAGTTTATCTTTTTACACAAAAGAGGTTGTTAAATATCAAGCAGGCTACAAAGAATAAGCAAAAGCCCTCCCCTCCCCTCCCTCCCCCCCCCCCCCCCCAAAAAAAAGCATCTAATGGAAGAAGGCAAAAATAAAACATAAAGAGAAAATTAGAAGCAAATAACAGTCTAAATTAATGGACTGGAGTGTACCATGAAAACTTGATAATGAAAAGAAACATTTATTTAACATTATCTCTACAGAGACTTCCAAGTAGATAAAATATGGATTTGTTTTAATTAAATCCTCTAAAATATTTTTTTAAATCACATGTAATTTGTTTAAAACCAGAGACACCTGTAATCCTCCAAGTATGAAATTTCCTATAGTTACACATTCTAAAATACAGCAATTTCTAAAACAAACAAGCAAAAAACTATTGGATAATACATGTTCAAAACTATTTGGAAACATGCAAGAGGTGGGCCAAGACTAGCACTGCCCTGTTTTGTTCATGGCTTGTCCTTGTCCTGACATGTCATGCTTATGGACTGATCTCAAAAATTAAAGGTGCTCTAAGAGCATTCTTCCCATTACATCAATGAATGATGAATATTGTGGAAGGTCATAGTTTCTTCTTCTTCACAGTGAAGAATAAGTTAGATTATTCCCTCCCTAGTGCAATCTGGAATTAGGGTTCAATTTGTGAACCTGAAAGGCAGTTACTTCCCTGACATCTTCAGATTTACCTTGTCCCCATCATGTTTTCTAATTAATGATGTCCAGAATATTATATTGTTATAGGTACCCACACGGGAAGGAATGCAATAAACATAGTGACTATAACTAATTTTTGGGTTTTTTTAAGATCAAAGCTGCCTTTAAAAAAATACATCTTTGATATAAGGAGGCTTACCTAGAAGAGATACATATGCTTTACTGCTTTAGAAAAAGCAGGTTTTCTCAGCTGCCTGACTTTTTTCCCTTTTTTTGCTCTTTAAGGAAAAGGGGAACAGAAAGCAAGGGAGTGAGAATCGAAGAGCAAGGCTTAAAGGCTAATCAACTTAAAGTCATTTTTAAAACTTTATATTGTAACAGGAAGTCATGGGAGAGAGGATTGAAAGCAATATATACTTACACAGATGCAGACAATCTAACACAAACAAATTGGTCATGATAACCTACTACTCAAATCAATTTCAGTCCTTAAAAATACAACACAATACAGATTTTTTTCTCAGACTCAGCAATTTAAAACTTTCATAAGGCAGAAAGCATTTTCATGAGCAGACTGTCAATTAGAAAACATGGGTTTAACAGTAAGACAGAGTGCCTACAACTCCCTCTCATATCAATTAGTTCACGGCCAGCTACAGAAATGCAGGCCCTCAGAAACAAAAAAAAAAAAAAAAATTTCTGTCTCTCCATTGTATTTAGGCATTTAAGAAGTGACTTAGCAGCCAGCATTCAAAGGTGGAAGCCACATTCAAAGGAAATATTTTAATAAATCCCTAACTGGAAACAATCCCAACTGAAATCAAGAGGAGTTTTGCCATTGGCTTCAGAGTTTCACATCAAAATTTCTATTTCTACAATGGGTAAAAAAATATGAGCATGATTGCTAGCATATAAAACTTACAATTCAGAAGGGCCCATAACCGTGATCTGCACAAAGAGGTTCTCCACACAATTTTTAGTAAATGTTACTACCAACATTTATTGCATATTTGTAGAGGACAGTGTAGGGAAGGCAGCATTAAGCTGAAGGTAGTTTGCCTTCTTATAAAGCAGTTTAGAAAATGCTATTCTAAAGAACTCAGTCCTATCCAACTTTTCTTTATACTATGATGAATTTGACCAAACCACTTACCATTATCTACAGTTTCTCCGCTGATTATATGTTTTCATGTTCCACTAACAGATTAATTAGTCCTCCTTTCATGACATCCAGTTGTTCTACTTCATTGCAAAGCAGTTTCATTAAACTTAGTCAACAACGTGGTATCTTTCTGTACTACCTGTTACTTTAAATCCATGACAGAGTTGTTACTCCTATTACTTGTTCCTTGCATTACAGTTTCCATTTGATACTATTCATATGCCTTCATCTTTAATTATGTCCTTAATTGCTTTCACTTAATACAAAATACCACACTACCCACTATTTGTACTTAACAGACTTCCTCTAAATTTTGTGGATTGACTACTCATCCATGTACAAAATTGAAAAAAAAATTAGCAAGCTTTAAAATGTCCATCCAGCTTGACCAACTTCATTAGCTGCATGAGCAATCTTTCTCCAACTCTTCATCATAAACTGCTTATGTGATGGATTTAACACATTACTCAGCAGTGACTGACTTTCCAACCACATATAATATTAATCTGGATTTTATATGAGAAATAAAACATTTCTAAGTATCTCTGTACATTGATTCACCAAATCAAAGACTAAAATGAACTTTTTGCTCCAGAAAGCTGAAATATTCTGTCAGTCTGGTCTTAATGATAGCAAATGGTGTTTGGTTACTGATGTCATAGAAGTGACAACTGTGACATTCCTGATTCCATGGCAGACCGTTCACAATGTATTCCACATTCCATCAAATGCGGAGTTGATTTGGCTTTGTTTTCTCTAACTCAGGAGTTTATTTGCATACAAATGGTGTCTGTGTCCTGTAAAAGTACAAGGTTCAGAAATATATGCTTATTAACAACTGCCAAGCAGAGTTTATCTAAAATATTTTTATTTGAATAGAAATACTGCTCTTTTATTACACTTATAAAAGAATTTGACATTTTCATCTTTCATCACTGTTGGTAAGTTACTACATTTTAGTTATTGTAGGCTCCATTTTATGTTTACATGCTATTTTACTGGTCAGCTTATTGCTGACCAAAAGGGTGTAATCTTAAATACTTTATGAAACTAATTCTGGTCTTCTTTCCTTGTTTAAAAATAACAAAATAGAAAAGAGTTTTATAAATGAACTTCTGGAGAGTAGCAATATCACTAAAGAGAAAAACATGAGACAAAAGAATATAATCTTATCAAGAAAGACTTTCTTTATATGACTCATAATAATCAACCTAAAACTTTATTTACTGTGCTTGAGAAATTATCAATATTTATTCATAAGAAGTACTTATGATGCTGGAACTATGCAGATCCTAAATGGTTTTTCCACAGGGAAGAAAAAGGACACTTCATGATATAATGATCACTTTCTGCATAAGCTTTCATGAAACACAGTCAGCAGAACCCATGATTTCTGGACTCTGTTAAACATTAATGTATGTTTTGTGTGCGCCAGCAATTATAATCTATTATAATATATGAATTCATGTCCCATTCAATAACTATTTATGCTAGCATACATCCACCTCAAAGCAACATAAAAATTACTTATGGAATTTACTACCAAGTAAAATATCTACCAATTAATGTAATGCTATTATTTTTTCTATTTTATGTTATTTAGATCTGTAGTGCATTGTTTGTTTTGCTGACAATGGCAGTTTAAGATTTAGAGTATCTGGTTTAATATTTTTTTAGTCAATGGTATCTTAAGATTTAAAGGACCTATATATTTGTCTAAATCTTGTTACATGCATTCCCATTCTTCCTATTTCTTAAAACACTTTGGTGGTACAGCTCAGCTCCCCTGCCAGGTGCCTGCTCCTGCAGTCACTCTCTGGGCTGCATGTTCCTTGAGGACGTGCTCCCCTGCTGCAGCTGCAGTGCTTTAGAATGTACAGTGTGGAACAAAATGCCTCACCATTGTCTCCACCACCAGGGAAACTGGGAAGGGGAAACTGGGCCCTGGTGACTGGGTCACCTATTCCTTCTTGTCAGGCCTTGGTGTCTGCAGGTGTGCTTCTCTCACATTTTGTCTCACACTTTTCTGTCACACAGTGTTTTGTCCTTTCTTAAATAAGGTTTCCCAGAGGTGCCACCATCTTTGCTGGGCAGATTCAGCCACATCCTACAGTGGACTTTTTAGAGAGAGCTTGCACCAGCTGTGTCCATTCCAGCACATGTTTTACTGTCAAAGCCTTGCCACATAAATACCATATTTCCACTTGACCACTGTGAGGACATATTTAACAACTGGTGTTAAAATATACATTCATCAGACAACCTTAATAAATTACATCAACAACAGCAACAACAACAAAAATTCCTCATACCAAAATAAAAGCAATATCGTCTCAATACTGGAAAAAGTAGGCAATTCACACACATATTGTGAAGGCCAACCACTCCTCCCTTCACCACTTTACAACAACAAATACTCCCCCACAATCACTCTACTTTTCAGCAATATCCAGTATAAGTGTTGCCTATTACCTTGAATTCCTCAAGCTTCATTTTGAGTGCTAGAAAGTACTGTGGTGGTTCTCCTGCCTTTCACACATTCCCCTCTCTTTGGGCTGTGGAGATAAATAGAAGGAAGGTGAAAAGGATCAAGAGGAAGACAGTTTAATAGGAAAAGTAAGAGTAGTGCATGCGAGCAAAACAAGAAGAGGGATTATTTCACTGCTTCTCATGGGCAGACAGGTATCCACTGGAAAGACTCACTAGAAAGAACAGACCCACCACACTTAATGGTCACTTGAGAAGGCAAATTTCAATGCCACAAACGTCTCTCCCTTACTTGAACTTTTATTGCCTGACATGAATTCATATAACCATAGAATAATTTAAGTTGGAAAAGGTCTTTAATGTCACTGAGTCCAATTGTAAACCTAAGAAAGCCAAATCCAACATCAAACCATCTCCCTAAATGCCAAATCTACATGTATTTTAAATACCTTAGGGATGATGTATTTTAAATAACTTAGGGACTCAGCCATGCCCTTTCGTGGGCATATTGTTCCAGGTGTCTTGGGATATTCTATTGGCGATCTTGGACCAGATGTTCCAGCTGTGTCGCCTCCTGAACTCCTGCCCACCCCAAACTTCCTGACATTCAGGGAATGAAGGGGCAGAGAGAGAGAAAGCCTTGTTGTTGTGAGAGCACAGTTCAGCAATAGCCTGAAGATTAGTGTGTCATCAACACTGTTTTAGCCAAAAATGTAAAGTGCAGCACCCAACAGGCCAGTATGAAGGCAGTTAAATTCATAACTTTATCCCAGAGAAACCCAGTTCTGCATGCAATCAGCAACCTTCTCATGGTTTTTTTGTTTTTTCATTCATTTATTTACCCAGATAAAATCTTTGGGTAAGTAAATGAAGGTATTTCTATGAAGGCATTTAAGTTCCAGTACAGAAAACTTTTGCTAGAGACTGGAGTTCTGAAATCATACCTACCTGCACAATTTCCAGCAAAATTTCTCTGGTTGTGGGATTTCAGCCAACAGTCACCAGGGATATAAAGAGACTGAAAAGCCTTTTTTGAGACAGCATGATGTAGTGGACAAATCCTCAAACAGGTGTTGATTCAAATTTGAGTTCATTGAGGAACCACCTTCCTTTATAGTTCCTTTGAGATTCAAGACTAAAGTGATATTACATGCTAAATTGACATTAAAATCAACTAATTTATTTTAATGCAAAATTTTCAGACATTCACAGATCAAAACAGCAGAAAATTGTGCTACTAAGACAGGAAACTTAGATGTAGAAAGTGAACATTCATCTCTCAGAATAAAATCCCTCAAAAGCAAATATCAATGGAACATATCTAGAATTTTATTTGCAATAAACTACAGCTAAAACATCAAATTATGATAACATGTCATGACGTTTATTGATTTCTCTTTGAGCTAAGATTAAAGCCTCCACACAGGAAGCAAAATATTTGCCTAGCCAAATATAAAGTTCTTCCTCCCTTTTTATGAAAGTTCTTTCAGATTTTGCTGAAACATTTGAAGTTCCTGTTCTGATTGGTCAGAGTTTCTTGCCAAGCCTAATGAACGGAGAATTTAGAATCAGCTAAGTAAATCCTAGTATCTTTCTGAAGTTCTTTCCAGGAAGATAAAAGTCATTTATCCTTTCCCCAATTTGCACAGTGCTGAATGAATAAGTAATTTAAACTGTTAATCATTCTGACTAAAAATATAAAACTTTTAATTGCCTTTCCTTTACATATTTCTCATTTTTCTCTGAAAAGCATCCATTCTGTTCTGGTTTTGATGCAGAGGGTTTGTAGATTGACCTACTTCCAATTTTTATTACTGCTGACACATATTTTATTTTCTTTGGTTGAGAGCAAACAATAATGTAACAGGTAATCAGCATGGATGTAGGTCACCAAAAGTGTCCCAGTTTTGTTAACATTCTCTGTAAGTGTATACAAATAGCTTGGATTTTTAGGCATCCAAAACCAAAGGCATCCAAAACCAAAGAGACACTCCCAACCCTGATCCTAAAATGGCAATTAAAATCTCTGCCTCCGACAACACATAATCCATTTTATAATTCACCACAGAATTCAGAGCTACATTCAGATTTATTGGCATCTACATATGGTAATGAAGAGCAAAACAAAATCCAAGAAATCCGTCAGTACTTTATAAGTAAGTTCTTCCAGTGAAACAACAGTCAGATATATATTACTTCAGCCTCGTCATACCTTTATCCCAATACTGGAGTGCAATTTTTTTTTAATGGACAAGCTCTGGTGAAATAGAGTACCAGCTTGAAACAGTCAAGATAGGTAACTAGACAGGCTGTACTTAGAAGCAAGTTAGATGGCAAGAAGCAGAAGCAGAAAAGTTGGGACAGATGCTGTTAGCACCATTTGGCTCCAGCACATACACATATGCCATGCATTTCTGAATTAACCATACTTTAACCACACCAGGTAGCAGGCCCACACAAATACAAATACAGGTTTGTTTTCCTTCATGCTGTATTGATTTGTTTGACTAGAAGTAGTAGCAGTGCTCTTCCACCTGGCCTGTGCACTGCTGATAAGAAGAAGTAATGATTTCTAACCCTACAGTCCTGCAATTCTGCACTCTTCTACAACTGTAATTCAAAAAAACCTAATTTAAACACCATGCTTATAAACAGGAAGTTGTTTAGATTTAGCAACTTGGAAAAGTATAGCCAGAGCTTTGACATTTACCTGGCACAGATAAACCTGAATAGAGAAAAAGAAAATTCAGCTCATGAGTAGTCCAGGGATTCTTCTACAAAGTTAGTTTCAGCTATGTTTAAAAGACAGGACAGCAATTTGATCTAGATTGTGCCCACCTTCTAGTAGAATACCATGTTAAGATATTTAATTTTAAAAGTTAAAGAAAACATTTCAGTGTTAGGAATATAAATTATTAAAGAATTTGTCTGTAAAACTCAAATAAGTTCCACATCTACACCCCCAACCCAGAATCAATTCCTAATGAAGTTTAGATGCAGCAGATCTTTTTGAAAGAGAAGTTGGCCATTTTAAAAGCCTATCTCAAAAACACATTCTGAGCAGTACACATTCACCTCTTGTCTCCTTGTGCCATTTTATCTCAGGGTTCTCATTAGAGATTTGTTTTCAGAAAGCAAGAATATTAATATTTAGGATGCATGTTATTTTAATTTAGTAACATTTTCCAGATGACTGTGAAGCATTATTTTTAAGTGTATGGAGTACCCACCTATTTAAAATATTGATCATGCTTATTAATACACCATGTCTTTCTCTGAAGTTTAATCAGTGTTTTATCATTTTTGCCTTTTTGGTGATATCAATCAAGCAAGAAAAAACACATGTACTTTTAGACAGTTAAGAAAAAAAGGATTTTGAGAATGTCTGTTTCACCAAATTTACCTAAGCATCTAAACTCAGTTTTTAAGATAGCAAATAGTCATTCAATTATCATTCTTGCAAGCATTATAATTTATTTCAGCGATGCACTGGAAATGAGCCATACACTTCATTAGAAAAACCAAAGAATATCCATACTGATGTTACTTTTTTGAAATAAAGGGAATACTAAAATAATGGATAAAACTTTGTGATTAATATCTATCTTCATTTTTGAACAAATGCTGCAAGACCAAATGATCTGTTATCACCAATACACAAATGGGTGCACATGATACTGGCATCCTGAAAGAATAAAAGATGTTTTCTTCCCAGTCCTTGACTCAGATATATTATAACTGAAAGGATGGGTATGGGATAAGCACACTAATACAAATTTAGTCAGGGTATATAAATCCTAATAATTTGACTCTTCCCCTTTTGGCACTGCTTGTAGATGGAAGATTTTTGGATGTACTAACAAATTTAAGGTGGGGAAGAGGGGTTGGGAAGACGAGGAGGTCCAAAATCAACATTATTGACTTTTTTCTGATGACAGTTTTGGATTTATGACCAAGCAGGAAAAATCTCCTTGACTTTTTTATGCCTGTAAAGGAAATGGACAATGCACTCTTGCTTCTTCTGTAGAGGACAACTATCATTTCCACACTACTCAAGTGTATCCACACATCCACTTGAAATGAAAACCAAAATATTTTAAACTCTGTCTTGGAATAATATAATCACAGGTGCTCAGAAGAGGATTGCTGAGTGAAAACTAACTCAATAACAGCAGAAACATGTACAGCTTCCATACTGAAGAATTTTCATGGAATAAGAGAGGTGAAACTGGCAAAGAAAAAGTGACAAATTTTCAGTCCAGCTGAGCAAGCTCCAGTCCTTTTTAAAAGATCAAGTTTTTAATATTCTTTCACTCATTTCTAGCAATGCAAGAATGATATCTCAGATGAAATTAATTGCTTTAAACTGCCTTGAAGGCTGCCTCAAATCAAATCTAGAGCCAGTTCTTATCCAGTAGGCTACTGATATAAAATAATTTAATTACAGAATCCTAGAATTGTGGGATAGTTTGGTTTGGAAAGGGCCTTAATGATTATCTAGTTAAAACCCTCTGTCCTTGGGGAGGAACACCTTGCACCTAGACCAGATTGTTCAAAGCCCCTTCCAATCCAGCCCTCAACACTTCCAGGGATGAAGCACCCACAGTTTCTCTGGGCAACCTGTTCCAGTGTCTCATCATCCTCATATTAAAAAATTTCTTCCTAATATTTACTCCAGGCCTGTCTCGTTCAGTCCAAAGCCATAACCCCCTTTCCTATTGTCCAGGTTTAGAGCAAATTTGGGGAAGAATCCTCCAAAGGAGCTCCGGTGGGAAAAGCAGATCCAATCGGCCCCTCCCCCCAACTGGTCCTGGAGGGAAAAAATACCTCCTTGGAGAAAGGTGGAAAAAAACTGTTTATTAAACAATAAAACCAACACAATATCAAACAATGAGACCCCTTGCCACTCTAAAAAGAGACAAACTGAGAAAACCCCGGGTTGCAGCTGAGCTCAGTCTCTGATCAGTCCCTCAGGCACTGGAATTGTCGCAGGCCAGGCCTGGCCCGGTGGGCCACAGCTGCAGCTGCCGGTGTTCTCCCGGGTGTTCAGTCCAGAGCAGTTTCAAGAGGTCCAAAGAAAAAGGAAAAAAAACAGTCCAGGGAACTTCTTTGCCTCAGCTAGCTAAACTAACTAAAAGCAAAGGAGAGCTCTGTCCCGCTGTCTGTTCATCCACAGACAACACCGTCAGGAGCAGGAATGTGGAGGAGTGAGTGCAGTGTCTGAAAACAAACTGCATGCTTCTTCTCTCCCCCCCTTCACTCTCTGGAACACTCTTAAAGGTACAAAACTTATTATTCAACATAAACAGAATTAGACGTTTGGGGATGAAAGCATCATATAGTCAACCCAGGACACCTATTACACCATGAACCTCCCCAGCTCTCTTGCAGGCCCCCTGTAGGCGCTGTAAAGTATCCACAGAGCTTTCTCCAGGCTGGACAACCACAACTCTCTGGGCTTGTCTTTAATGAAGAACTGCTCCAACCTCTGATCATCAAACACAATCAAATCTTATGTTCCAGCAAACATAATATAGAACAAAAGGTGTTGTGCTTAGGTCCATCATGAGGAGATCAAAATAAGAAGGATCTATTTCTTTAAGGTTTTGGGATCTAGAGGTATAAACACAAGCTATCAGGAATAAACAAAACTAATTTGAATAAAAGCCAAAAGATATTGAAGAGAATTTGAAAACTCTATAAATCCAAAGCCTTCTGGAAACAAAATAACAAAAAAAATTTATTATTTTCATCTCTATCTACAAAAAATAAATACCCCCTTAAAGAAAATCTACCAGATAAATGTCTGTTGTTTAAAGAGGTTCAGATGTTGACCTATTAGTCAGGCAGATTTTAACTTTGAAACTCTGTCACAGAAACTTTAGGAATATGTACTTTGCAAAAGATAACGGTAAGGTGACAACCTAGATATATCATTCTATAAAGACCGAACAAAGAGAAGCACCAAATCTCAGAGAAGGGAAATGAATAAGTCTTTACAGAGGGCTATAAATTTAAAACTCCATCTTTTGTTTTGAGACAAACAAGCCAAGAGTAAAATTGTAAATCCCCTGGAAGAAAAAAAAATCAGAAATGTAGCAGGAAGTCTTAAAAAAAATGCTATACAAATATCAGGAGCTCCTCAGTTCAAAATGAGTCACAGGAGAGACATGTGGACCCTGTAGGATATGGTCAGCATGACTGAAAATTTTTCCTGCCTAACAGTTCCCAAAACATAAAGGTGTATAATGCTCAGAAGTCCAAAGACTTGCTTAACCTCTCCAATGAAAAGCAGGTAGCATTAAACCAAGACAATATATGAAGACTGTGCAAAGTAGCATAAAGGTGTAGATGTACTGCTGTATGTTGAATTTAAATGTCCTCATGTACATGTAAGTAGTTAACAGTAAGCACAGAAATAAATTCTCCATGAATCTCTTCAAGAAGAGTAGCTCTCAGAATTTTGGCTGCAGCCAAAAGTTGATGCCTGCTGATATATATAGAAATTTGGTTAGTCAAGGAGAGGAAATGTTATTTTGTCTGTAACTGACCACTGTTAGAAAATTAATAGCTTCATAAAATTTCTTGGGGAAGGGCAGTGTGACTCGACTCATGCTGTAATTTAATGACATTCTCAAAAGATGAACGATGAACATAGTCCGGATCCTGAGAATATCCCTGTTCTTTTTCCAGTTATCAGAATCTATTTCAAAGTTAGAAATGTACCTGCCACCTTGATCAAAGATGCCCTGCCTTGGTGCAATTGCTAGAGCAGTTAAAGATCTGGAGGGGCAGAGTCACTTAAGTATGACTTTTCAGTTCTGAATAGGTCTTTAAGAAGCATCAGGATGGTAGCAGGAAGTATTACAGAAAATACATTCTAAAATTATTTTTAATTTAGGCATTGAGAAGCAAAAGTATAAGCAAAATGCATTGTGAACTGAGCTGAAACAATAACACTGAAAAATTTCAAGGTTTTGTGTGTAAGAAACAATGGAGATAAAATCAAATAAAGACTTTGATAAAATTGAACACTGTCCCTGTGACAAAAAAAAAAAAATAATTAAAAAACCAACAAAACACCCTAGCAAACAAAAAAACCCAAACAAAAAAAGCCAACCAACCAATCAAACAAAAAGATGGTTTATCTCTATTTAACTATTAAAAATGCTTCTTAAAAATTACACTTCTAGGATATTTTTTCCGGACAGATCAAAAACTAAACAGTGGAAAGGCACATCAAAACTACTTTTGTTATCAAGCTATACATATAGACATGTACTTGTTATAATGACAAAGGTTTGCCACACAAATACTGCTACATTTCTTATTATAGCTTGAAAAAAGCCTAGTCTCATTACAGCTTACTTTAAAAATCATTGAATTTCCATGCCTCAGCTCTTCTGACCTTGGAGTTCACCAGCTTTACCTTCCCTAAGGATAAAAGTGTATAAGCACAGTAGAAAAAATTATGATCACATCTTTGTTCAGCTGAAATGGGCTTGACAAAGATGTTGCCACTGCCTACACATAAGATATTGCTTACCTTAAAAATTATCTGTCTTGATGTACCAAAATTCTGTACCCTTTGTCACTTCCAGGATGAAAGGTGAAAAAGGGAAAAAGTGGGTGTGTTTTGGACAGATGATTTA
This sequence comes from Ammospiza caudacuta, assembly GCF_027887145.1. Lineage (NCBI taxonomy): Eukaryota > Metazoa > Chordata > Aves > Passeriformes > Passerellidae > Ammospiza > Ammospiza caudacuta. Next base: position 32,072,649 of record NC_080632.1, on the reverse strand, counting down.
GCATATAAATGGTTAGCATATAGCCACACAATTCTTGACCCTGTCCAGTGCAGGGATATGGGTTGCAGTAGACTGTTGGTAGACTGTTCAGGAACGTGAGACAGGAAAGGGCTTTTCAATTAGTACAAAATGCATTAACTGCAGCTGTGTTGAAGACTAATCCTTTTTCTCACAACTGCATTCTTGAGTTGAGGGCCCAGGCTGGCTTTGCTGAGATATTTGTTTCCCTGACAAGCATTTTACCTATAGAAAGCACCAGTTTCTCAGTCCCATTAACACCAATCTGCCATTCACAAATTCACAAGTCCAATGAGCATCACTTGCAATGTTTTAACTTCAAGTTTGGCAGAGCTGAAAATTTGCAATAGTGTACATTCTTCTGACCTAGCAAATGACATTTAGAATTTTCACCTACTGCTAAGAAAAGCCAATCTCACTATCAAACACCCTGCTCTTATATACACCTAATGTGGGTTTTGTCTCACTTCTAGTTTGTCTCTTCCACCAGGAGAAAGAAGGCAGACAAACGAGGCAGACCAAGAACCATAAAAAATATATTTTCCTGAAACTGGATTTTTTTACCATCTGCTTGCCCTGCACTTTGGGAAGCAGTATAAAACCAAGCTTTGTCTCTTTTCAACCATTTTTCACATTCCTACCACACAAACCTCCACCTCAGGAAAGTGTTCAACACAGATATGGGATCCTCTGAGAATTTTTTTCCCATCAGACTCCTTTGTCTGCCTTAGTGTTCCTCAGTTTTGGTGCATCTGTGGTGTGAAATTCAACTCTGCTGCCTACCTAGCGCACTGAATACATAAAGGACATCCAGAAAAAAAAAATCATTCAAGTTTTCCTCTGCTCCAAAATCTCATGTTTTAGAGATGCAATCTTTTAATTGAAGAATGGCACTGGCATACAGGTTTTCCTACTCATTGACTAGATCCTATTGTAGGGTCTTATGGACACAGCTGAACTGAAAAAGACCTGTGATTTTCAAAACAAAAAATTCTCCCAAGAGACACACAAGGTTTTTCTAGGAATTCCATCTGCTGCTTGAAAATCTCATTATAGCAGAAACTGCCTTCCAAAGTACCATTTACAAGCTGTTATCTTTAGTTTATAGTCAGCCCTAGAAAGAAAACACTGGCTAAACCTTTTTTCGTGAATATTTTGTATTTTATGGGTTTTTTTCCACTAAAACAGAAGGCATTAAAAAGGTGCCAAATAGCATTTAACAAATTGAACTGCAAAAAATAAAAATAGAAATGATTTAACATTCCTACAGTGAAACACCAATCATGATAAAAGACAATAAATTGCAATCACAGAATGCAAAAAAAGGTAGAAAAACCTTATTACAAGTTCCAAACATAGTTTGCATTTTAAAGCTTTCTCAGATTTCTAGAAATGAGGCAGCAATGTGTAAGATGATAGCATAAGAAAAGCAGACAAGAGTAGACTCATTGAATCACTCAGTCAGAAAGACTGGGAAACATCCTAACTCTCAGCACCCATTACATTTTCTCACTGGTCATCAGGAAAATGAGAATGCATTGAACCTTACAGAATCAATAACTAAGAGAGATATTATTTCTCTATATTCCCATACCTTTGATTTTGGATATTAAGGAATTCCTTACATATGCTATAGAAATTTAGAAAATATGTATGTAGCAAAACATACATTATCTTCTTACCTTATACTGAATTTGAGCTACATTTGGCAAGTTCTCCCATTTCTTTCTGAATATTATTCTTACTTTAATGATGCTCTGTTATTTAATTGTCCCATAAGCACTGAAAGCTGTGGTAAAACAACAGCTTCAAACTGTGCCTCTCATGGGTGGCACAGCTGTAAGGGTGTCCTCTATCAGTACATGCTGTCAAGAAACAGGTAATGGAGAAAAAATGATCATAGATAACTTCATTACAGAAGTGGTTTTTTAAGGACACAGAATCTAAATTTTCAGTCACATTCTGGATCTTAGGACCTGTGGTGGGTTGATCCTGGCTGGACGCCAGGCACCCATCAATGACTCCTGTCTACAACTGGACAGGGGTGAGAAAATATGATGAAGGGTTCATAAGTTGAGATGAGGACCAGGAGAGATCACTCACCATCCATGGGCAAAACAGGCTCAGCCTAGGGAAATTACTTGAATTTACTACTAACAAAATCAGGGCAGAACAATGAGAGGCAAATATTAAAAAACACCTTCCCTCCTTCCTATCTATGTCTCCTTTCTGCAGTTGCACAGGGAGACAGAGAATGGAGGTTATGGTCAGTTTGTCATAAGCTGTTCCTGCTGCTGCTCAGGGAGAAAAGTCCTCCCCTTGCTCCAGCAGGACATCCCTCCCACAGGAGACAGCTCTCTATGAACTTCCCCAACATGAGTCCATCCCATGGGCAACAGCTCTCCACGAACTGCTCCAATGCAGGTCACTCTTTCACAGGGTGCAGTCATTCAAGGACACTGCTCTAGTGTGAGTCTCCCAGAGAGATTTCAAGTCCTGTCAGGAAACCTGGTCCAGCATGAGCTCCTCTCTCCATTAGTCTGCAGGCACCTGCCAGGACCCTTCTCCAGAACAGGTGTCTTGTGCATTCACAGCCTTTTCTCAGGAGGGAGTCCCTAGCTCCATCTTGGGTCTCCTCCACCAGCTGAGGGTGGATCTCTCCATGCCCATGGACGTCCATGGGCTGCAGCGCACAGCTGCCTCGCCATGGGCCACACCAGGGGCTGCAGTGGAGTCTCATCTCTGGTGCATGAAACACCTCCTCCCTCTCTTTCTGCACTGACCCTGGTGACTGCAGAGTTGTTCCTCTCATGTGTTCTCATTCCCTGGCTGCAATTACATCTGCTATTTTTTTTTCCTTCTTAAATATGTTATCATAGACAGAATGTTGCTATCATTCCTGATTGGCTCAGCCTTAAGCAATTGTGGGTATTGGCTCCACTGGACATGGGGTAAGTTCCAGCAGCTACTACAGAAGTGATCTCTGTATCCCCCCAGTTAGCAAAGACTGGCCACACAAACCCAAAACAGGACCCCATACACTTAGAGTGAAATAGCTTTGGTGCACACTCAATTCCTGTTTTATAATCTGAAACAGCTCTGTTGGAAACCCTGTGTATGTCCTGATGGCAGGCTAGGAGACAAATACCTGAAAACTTCCCCACTTAACATCTGATTAGTCAGGCTTCATGGGGGAGAGTGACTTTTACTTCATATGTTCTGTCATACTCAACAGTATACTTAATGTACCAATACCACACACATTAGCAAGGTACACACCAGAAAAAGCAGCCTTTCATGCATTACATGTGACCAGAAATGTGGGACCTCATTTCCTAAATGTTCTGTTTTATTTTCTAATTGAGTATCAGAGGAACTCCTTGCTGGGTGTAGGTTCTTTGGTAATTTCACATCTCTCTGGTTGCATAGCAACGAAGGTTAGAGAGGCAGGCACAAGTTCGTCACTATATATCTGACTAAAATGCTTCATTAATCTGTGCACAGTTTTTGTCCCTCTTGGTAACAAATGGATTAAAGCAGGTAGAACTAACATATTCCCCTGTCAGCCTTTCTGCTCTATCTTCACTGCAGGCTTCATTTCAGATGATTTTGAGAGCACTTTTTCCCCCTATAAACTTTCTTAAGCAGATCTACCAGAGCTAATTTCAAAATTAACAATTCTTCTATAATGTGTAGCTCTTTTCAGGCATCATTTCTCTAATAAACTCTCAAAGATAGTAATAGAAGCTTTCTTGCTCCTCACAGCATTACACCATGAATACATTGACATTTCATCCAAGTTAGGTTTCAAAGGCTTCAAAATAGATCAAAGCCTCATTGAAAAGGCCTGATTTATTCAGGACAGCTACATAAAATCTGTATTTAATCTCTGTTTAATCCAGTAAAATAAAAGACACATAGTATTTTATAAGATTAAAAATATAGACTTTAAAAATCAAAAAAGATATTTTCAGGAGAAACCAGCGATATTTTTCCAACCACCTTCAATGCTAAACAATTCATTTCATTGGAGACAGTCACTGTTTCTCTGGCCTCTACACGTCAGATTAGAAATAAATACAAGTTCTTTTACAGCACCTAGTTGTCAATATGTACTGTTACAGCAGTCTTTCCAGCATCATCATCCTCTGGCTACAGAGGATGTGAATAAGGCCATATTCTGCTAAAACTGTTTGAGCTCAATACATCCATGGAAGGCTTTGCACAAATCTTCACTTCAGTAGGGGGTGAGAGTACATCACATCTTCAACACAATTTGAAGTGTATGGAATAAGGTTCATAATGAATTCTAAACTGAACCATGTTCAAAGAAAGGTGACACTAACAAGAAATTTCTGTCTCCTTTGCATCCAACAACACATAGTCTCTAAAACTTCAAGAAACTACATACAGCCTCCTGCTACTCACCTTTCTCTGTCACCACTTTTCATTAAAGGAGATACACTTCATAGGAAAATTAATACAAATTTCTTCACAAGTAGAAGGATTTTTTTTTGTTCACAAGCAATCAGGGGTGAAAGCATATAATGAAAGCACATAACTTTTTCTAAGAATTTTAAAGAATTGGTGCTCTGAAAGAAAACATATGATGCAGGTTAGCAACAGCTAAAGTGACTTGGTGAAGGAAAAAGAAACAAGTCCAGGCCTTTAACAAAAAAAAAAAAAATACCCCCCCACCAGACAACACAAATATTTCAATGACCTTTTTTCTCTTGAACTTTGCCAAATTTTGATTGGTTACAGCATGAAAGTCCTAAAAGCACAGCTTTCGCTTTAGAATTAGAACTTGTAATTCCACAGAGGGCATACCCATCAACCCGGTCTGTGTAAAATCCTTATTCATGTGCAAAAGTGGAATTTCCTTAGTGAATCTGACTGCATTTGTTAAAGAGTTCATTTATGTTTGGTGGACATGCAGCATGAGCACTGTTTCCATCTCCCCAGGTACCTACTAGATGACTTCTCCAATACAGTTCCTTCTCTGCTTGAAAGTCTTGCCTCTGTACAGCTCTCATAAAGAAGCTCCAATAAACAGCTTGTTATTTGTCTCACTGTAAACACTAAATATAAGGCTGCAGTTTAACCCTTAAAGAATTATTGCCTGTGTGGCTAACCAATTTCAAAAAGAATTATCACTTAAATTTATGAAAAGAATGTGCTACAATATCAGTTTCTATTTAGCTTTTTATCTCTTCCTCTGATCTCTTGCAAATCTAGTGCAATACACCAGTAATTGATAAAGAGAAGTGAGAATACTTGTTGCTTCCTGGGACTTCCATCCTTTGAATAATGGAAGCAAGTAGCAGTTTGCCTCTTTGATCCTTTCTTTACTTTCCTAAATTCTGGAGTATCTGAGAAAAAAAAAATCGTACAAAGTTCAAAAATAAAGGAAAACATCTCCCCCAGCAGATTATTTAGGGTCTTTTACTGTTCTTTTAAACACAGGAAAGAGCCCAAGACACATTCCATTTTTTACTGTTGCTCATGAGTTCATTTCTATTAGCTGGCCTTTTTTATCGCTGTTAAAATAATTACATATCAGTAGAGATATGGTCAAGATAGTGGAGGTTCAGATTAACAAGAGAAATCTATAGCCTTTGGCTCTTTTATTATAGAAGATTCTCCTCTTCTCTGTCTCTTGATCCCACATCCTACACCCCACTTATATTGTTATTTTCCCCCACATTTCCACACCAGAAATAGGGTCAATTATCAATATCTCAGTAGAGTTTAAAAAAATTAAGTTAAAAAACCACTTTTTTTTGGGTCTATCATCTTCTCTGTCTGCAGACAAACAGTCGTGACTACATTTCTGAACAGCAGTAACATGAGAAAATTATACTCTGTCTTTCTAAAAGGCAATTTCCCTCAGCTTAATGTGCCTCTATAAAATAGAATTAACTTCAACATGGAAAAGAGGTAGGTGGACAGAAAAAAAGTAAGGTACTGTACACAAATGTTGATTGCAGCTCCACTCCTTTAGGCCAAGAACACCACCTCGGAAGAACAGAAGCAAACAGATTTGATTCACTTAATAGACTTTAAGTGCCTCAGGACACAGCATAAACTTGTATCACATTATCAGACAGGCCCCCTCATGGTGTCAATGTCTGTAAAGGCTCATGAATATGTAAATAATATATGTATCTTGGAAACATGCTTGACAAGAGAATAGCTAAAATGAACTGATTCTAGTTATAACCCATCAGTATGCCATTCTTTATGTTTGAACAGGCAGCCTATTGCTAGGTGACAGATCATTAAGGCTATCTACTCAGTCAGCGGAAATGAAGAAATAATTTGTTCATAATAACCTTCAGATGACCTCCCAGGCAAAACAGAGTCTTTAAAGAGCTATCCTTACTGATACATGTCATGCCTCTACGTGGGGTTCTTCTGGCTTCACAGTAATAGCAGGGCTGCTGGTGAAACAGAGCAATAAACACCTAGTGACAGGGCTGTAGTGTGAAAAGATCTCATCACCTGCCATCAACTGGCTGATGAATAATTCAGGCCTTCCCATCAGACCTAGGGATTTTAGACAGTTCCATGTTACATGGAGAAAGCAAGCAGAAAGGAAACATTGCTGCCTTCAATCAAAGCCTTGCTAAGCCCACTTATAAGGCGATATTGCCAGGCACAATAAATATACATGCGTCAGATTGCTCTCATCAACAAGCCTAAGTCTCAGAGATATTAGAAGCAAGATCTACTCAACAGAAAACAGGCCTCCTATGTAGATGCTTCTGTTTGCTCCATTTCTATAGATCGGTTTATTCATATCTAGTCCTTCACTGTAGGCTGCTTTTTAATTAATTTTTCCACAGCTGTATGGCATAGGCCCCTACTGCCCTGGAAAACATATGCCTTAATGCTTCAGCCTTCATCCTTACTGTGAATTCTCTGTTAGCTGAAACCTCCCTGAACTCCTCCAGTATTTATATTACTGCAGGGTAGCGCTCTAGACCCACTCATTTCTGCCACATCACATGAAATGTCTCTTCTGCAGAGAGGGAAAACTGAAAGAAAGAAAGAAAGGAAGGTGGCCCTCCATGATATTATCCTCTCAAATTAAAAAAAAAAAAAAAAAAAAAAAAAAAAAGAGCATGGCCTTTACTTTTCATGTGCATTTTCTCTTGGAAGAGAAGAGAAGAACTTGGAAAAAAAGGTCTTACACCTTGCATTTTGTTTTGCTTTTTTGTTGGTATTGGTGGGGTTTTTCCTTCATTATGATAATCCTGCATTTGTTGTGGAATACTAAATGTTCAATGGGGAGATTTTCAAAGAATACTAATAGAGATTAAACCTTTATCTGTGAAACATAACAAAACTCCATTTTAGGCTATTAACCTAAACTCTTGTTTCAAGATAGGGTTTTAGTGAAAGCAAGGCACTGAACCAGAAATTGTCTGTCCAAGTTTTTTCCCTTCAATTATTTCTATAAGGTTCACAACAACACATTTCATATTGCAAGATAACAAGTAACAGGAACGGGGTTATTCTAATTACAGGGTTTCTCAACAGAATGATATTTTCCTTTTAAAACAAGGAGAAAGCCAAACTTTTGTTATTAATCACTATGTGTTTGAAATATTTTTTTAATATTCTATGTCACAAGTTCTTTTCACCTTGCTTAGAACACATTGTAAGCTCACATTGAAGGGAACCACCCAGGAAATATATACCCCACAGATTTGTTTTCACTATTTTAACAACTTTGTTTTCTACTGCAATTGGATGGAATTAATCCAGCAACTTAATTCTTTAGAGGCAGATCTGTCAAAAAGGAACTAACATGGGCGTTGTCTTCTGCTCCCCCATCTTTGTCTTCAACTAAGGAAAAAATATAATGGAAAATTCCCCAAGCCAAAACATCTCAAGAGGAACTTGTTGCAAACAGGAAAGAGTTAATAATAGGTTTACCAATTCATTTTGACAGTAAGGCTGGGACAAACACTGCACCATACATTGCTTGAAAGCACCTAATGGGGTTCATTTGCAAAGAAAGAGTCTTTATTTCTCTTGCCAAGGAAAAGCAACTCTTGCTATTTGCTATAGCATTCATTTTCAAGTAAATAATTACAATTCTTCCAGGGATGAGGGTAAAAGCAAAGTTGTAATCAAACTGTTTCACTGCCTAAAACCATAGATGGCAGTTTTTTATCTTGCCTCTCACCTTTTCTTTCATTTTGGTATCCCTGATTAGTTTGTATTATGGATTTCTGTAACTTAAATGTAAACAAAGTGAGAAATATTGGCAAGAGGATACCAGGTGAACAATAAATGAGACAGAAGGTACAGCTGAGAATACATTCAATCCAACAAGAAAAAAATTTTCTCTTTCTGTAAGTTCTTCCTAGTTATTTCCTACACCAAAAAGAAGAAATGACACCCATATTAGATTTATTTGATTTGTGTATGTCCTTAAAATGAAACTAAAGAAAAAATTGAGTACTTGCTTTCCTTCAACTAAAGAGTTAAATAGAAAAAAAGCAGACAATAAAACAAAACAAAACAAACAAACAAACAAAAAACCACACCTGCATAAAGGTAGTCTAGGCAAGATAGACAAGACAGATCTGGAAAAGTCATATGTTCCTGCCTTCTGACAAAAAGCCATCCATTATTAACAACACAAGCACACTTTTGTCTAGTCTGAGTGGAATTATATGTATGAGCTTTACTCATGCCTATAGATACATCTGTTTATGTAATTTCCTTCTTCTATGAATAAACAAACTAGTAAAATCACAGCAGAAGTGCTCCAAATTCCAGGTGTCCCTCTAATAGATTTCATAAGATTTTACTCTGTAGCCATGATCTAAACTAAGAGATGACAGTTCAGTGAAGAAAAAGGCATGTTTACTTCAGGAAAGGATGTCCTTATGACACCTATCTGCTCTGATGAATCCACTAATGTGAAATTTCTAACCCAATAGGCAATGATTGCACAGCACTGAGACTTCTCTCATTATTCAGGAAATATGTGTTGTTACAGTGTCAGCTCTCTCCCTGCAGACTTGCTGCCAAGCAATTACTCATTTTCATCACTTAGATTTTCTCATCCCCCCACCTTTTCCTTTTTATTTTACTATGTTTTGTGGGTGTCTATATATCCAGCATACTTCAAGAAGCAAACACACACAGTACTGGAATGAAAATTATGCTTTTCTTATTTGATTTTAAATAGAAAAGCACTTTCACGTCCTTAACAATTGATGCTGTTTTAAGCTTTACAGAAAGCAATAGGAAAAACCAGTATCTGCAGGGAAAAAAAAAAAAATGGAAAGCAATCAAGAGTATTTCCACTGTTACACATATTTGCTCCCTGTGACAACCTGTGAAAACTATCTTCTATGCCCTGAGTCATTCATCTTACTCTCTGTGAAGCATCAGTAGTAGACAGAGGGGATTAAAAAAAGCAAAAGAAAGAGTAGTGATACTTTTTTATGAATGTGTCTAACTTGGTCTCTTAATGAGGAACCCTACTGGATAACAATCTGACTGTCTCGATTTTTTCTCATTTAAATCCATTAATTCATTTAAATCCATATCTGCATTTTGAATTCAAGAGTTCAGTTTGCAGTAGGTGGAAAAGGGGTTCTGATGAGACAAAAAAGAGTTTTAGAGAAAATAACTACATATATGATATTAGGTGATACATCCGTGCCAAATTGTTTCTATATGGTCAGATTTGTACCAGCACAAAAGTATTCAAACATTAGTGGCCTGTAGAAGATAAGTTATTCAACAATATAACAGATCTAATATCCCATTAATCCTCAATTTAAACAAAATATCTAACAAGCCAAAAAATGTGTATGAAACTTAGCCATCTAGGACCAAAAGGTCAAGATTTTACAGCAACTGTTGATTTTACATGCTTTAATTTCAGATGTTCCACCTGACAGGAACATTCTGTATTTTCAGAAGGTATCCAGCAACCTACATTGAAAGTTGAGACGTGGCAGTCAACCATGATGGATGGGAGAGAGTTTAGAAGGCCCTCAGGAAGTATTGCTGATGTTATTCCCAGAAGTTTGTTGTTCCTGTGAGCCAAGGAGACAGGAGACTGAAATCTATTTCTTTGAAAAGTTTGTAAAATGGCTCCATTGTGAGGACTCTAGATTTTTTTATAGCTCAGAACAAGGCTTTCAATATACTTCTATAAGCTTAACCTTCGTAAATGTCCTCCCTATTTATATGTTCTTTCCCTTCTCTCCTACCAGCCCAAGCACAATCATCTAAGACCTCTCTCTTACTCCAATAAATTAAAGGAATAGCAGCCACAAAACTTTCCTCCGGTCACTTATGCTGGGAATCAGTCCTTACCTTCTCACTGGGAACTGAACTTTCCAACAGGGCATCATGACAGCCTCCAGGACTCTACCGAATGGAAGTGTCAATCTCTATTACTTCCCTATGTTCAGCAAAATAATGTGTGTGAGAGGAGTATTTAGATGACTTGCTATCTGTACCTCCTTCCTATAGTGCAGAATACAAATGCATGACAGGACATAATCTCAGACAATATGCCAGGACACAATTACTAAATGGGTGCATAATTCTCACAAGCCCTACGCTTAGAAGAGAGCATACCGTGAAGAAATCAAAATGATAGCCATTGATGTGGTAGTTCAGAGCCGTAACAAAGATTTGTGTCATAGCCCATAAATGACACAGAGGATAAACCTAAGTCATCCCAGAGCCAAAACATGGGAACAGTCCTGGCAAAGGCAGGACTCCAAACATCTAAAGTCTCCAAAATCTCTAACGTGTAGTATGTGGAGATGGTATGGAAAACCAGAACTACAGCTCCATTTAATAACATATATTAATACACCTAATGAAATTGTTGCTGTACTATCTAGACAAGTTCACAGATACAAAGAATCAATTAGGATGGAAAAGACATCATCGAGTCCAACCATAAACCTAACACTGCCCACTCCACCGCCAAGCCATGACCCTAAGCACAACATGTACATGCTTCAAACTCTCCAAACTTGAGCCTCCCTCCTCAACCACTGTCGAGGGGTGCAAGTCCCCAGGCACTGACTGGAAATGGAGCTGGAAGCAAAGAGGGGCAAGGAATGCTTCTTTTCAGAATGTGGCTGCAGATGAAGTCTGCATGCCTGCTAGGAAAACTCCATTACAATTTTTATATAATCATTATTCAGTATAATCCCTTGTGATTTTTGTCATCATTTGGTCATCATTAACAGGATTTATCTTATCAGACAAGTCATTTTCCTTAATTAAGTGGCTAACTGCAGATGGTATCCTACAGAAAACATCTGATATCATCATAAATATTCTCAAAATCTTCTTGTGTGTACAGGCAGAGCTCTTTTGTCAGTCTTTCATAGCATTAATAAGCAGTAAGTTTTACCTTAAATAGCTGAATAATTTTGCTTCTATTGTTGTCAGATATAGCATAAAATACAGATTTTTGGAGCAAAGTCAATTGTGAATTTCCTTATCTTGATCTGACTTAAAAATTCTAATTTTCTAATTCTTAATATTATGTGCAGATCATTTCTATTTGCATTCCGCATTCTTCTATTTGTGTTCCTCAGTCTTCATTTTCAAAGGACAGAACAGTGGCCAACAGCAAGTACTAAAATTTAATAAATATTTGCATAATTTAAATGAGGAAGTGGACCTTTTCCTAGAATTTGAGACAACCACCCAAATATTTTTCCTGCATTTCCTCTAGAGTCCTTAACACTCAGTGACATGCCTGTTTCCCCTAATGTAAGTGGACAAAGGATAGAATGGAATGTAAGATTGATGTAACAGGAAGAATGACTGAATAACAAAAGAAAAATTTCATTATTTTTTAAGAAATCTATAGCTTTTAGTTAAACCTGATATCACCCTAACTTACCAGAAATGTCATCTATAGAAGTTAGCTGATGGTGTCTCTCCTCTCATACTATCCTATCAGCTGTTCTCATGCAATCCAAAACAATGTAAAATTTCCTCAAAGAGAAGAGAGCTTTCCCCAGCATTAGAATCCAGTGCCTGGTCTTTTCCATCTGTTTTATGGAAGGAATGCACAATGCAATGTGCGTTCTTCCTACAGAGTGATTATGATGCTATTTTCCTTCCTGGGAAAAAACAAAAGAAGAAAGTGATCTCAACTAAACTGAGTCTACATTCCCCAGAGTTCTGTTTTCAAGGTATCCAATGCTTTGAAACTCAATTATTTTTATAGATAGATTATCCTGTCAATGTAGGACAACAAAACTTTTACTTTATTTTTTTTATCAGGTGACTGGGGGCAGCTCAAATCCATTCACTGAGATTCATTAATTCATTACAGAGGAAAAACGTTCTGAAGTTTTCTGCCATACATCAGTGGCATTTTGGTCTTCTTGTGGACGAGTACATAACCTGCAAGGCAGATCTTCAGTAGGAAGATATTTCTCTGCTCCAGAATCCTTATAAAGTAAGTATATCATAGAGCACTTGTATGATAATCGTGCAATACTTTATTCAGTGAAACTTTTACTACTTATGTGGTATTTTGGAGAGATTTTTCTCAGCAAAGGTATGTCTAGGGATTTTTTTCCTCTCGTTTTTGCATAAAATGCTATTCTGTATTGCCCAAGGTTCCAACAGAAGTATCATGGGAAGTAAAGTAACTTAGTGTAAAAAAAATGTTCAACATTGAGATTGTTAAATTTGATCTGGGAGAAAAAAGTCTTAAGTGGCCAATTGCAGAACTACCTGTCTGGTAGATTAAGCAGATGTAAGTCTTGGAATTTCGATGTCTTACCATAGTCTGATTCACCCTGAGCCAATTCCCAAAGTCAAAGCACTTGGAAAGCTGATGTGCTGACAGACAAACACCTTTTAAGATGTAAGCCTTCATCTCTGATCTCTATTCCAAATTAATATAACACAAGTCTTGCTGAGAGCAGTAGAATACTGTGCACAACACTCTTTCTTCCACAAGGCCTTTCTTTTTCACTTCTCCATTGCACCGTCACTAGCAGTTCAGCTAGCTGTACAACAGACCACTCCAGAGATGAGGTCTGGCCGACAACAAAGACTTTTTTCCTAGAATGAATTTTCCTCTGGAGCTGTTCCCTGACCTAATTCACTGTGTGACTGCACCCAAGCCACGAATGTGCATCTGGAGATGCTGAACAGAATGGAAACATGTTGTCTGCTCACAGCAACAAATTATGCAAGACTAAATTTCTAACTGAAGACTGAATTCCAGAGCTATGGTTGATGGTATATTTAATTAATCATAATCCATGTCTTCAAGAAACTGACATATTCTCTAGTTCTTGACATTAAATTAGTAAATATATGGAAAAAGTAAAATCCAATGATTTATAGTTCTTATGTTATTTATTTTCATGTTATGTAAATGCATAGTATGAAATGCACCATCTGATTATGTTTGTAATTAATATGCCCCTTATCCCACTAGTTATTTAAGTCAGTGATTTCATATTTGATATTTCAGGTCTCCTTTTGCAATAATAAATTTTATCAGACTTTTATTGTAAGAGGGAGAAACATATCTGGAAAAAAGGTTTGAAGGCCAAAAATCTTTCTGTGTTCTATTGGGAATCTTGAAGTCAAAGCAAGTACATACATCGCTTTGCAGAACTGGTGCTTGTTTTGTTAGATCACCAATTTTAATCCATATGACTCATACTTACTAAACTAAGTTTGTATTTTGTTAAGAGCAGTCAGGCATAGTTGAAAGCAGTGAGGTGAAAGCAACCAGATACAATAAGGTAAACCCGTACAATACCATTTAAAAGATACTAACAAAATCCAAAAATTTTTGTCCCATCATTTTTCAATGGACTACTGCAATTTTCTTACTTTTTAACACAGTTATAAAATATTTGTCACAAAACAGAAGCAACATGAATCTGCCGCATCATGTACCTTAGTTCATAATTCTAGTATATAAACCAAAGTTAAATTTGTAACTTTGATGACAACTATAGAAATAATATTGGACTATCATGGTTCTTTAAATTACTGGCACTGTTGGCTGCGGGCCCTTCCATTTTTGCAGATGTATCAGCTAACAGAGTTCTTCAAAGAGGAGAGTTTTCAGTCCTCCAGGTCTACCACAGTCCTGCTGTGCATAATTATCTCTACAACCGAACAAAAGCTTGTCAACACTTTCTAAAGTCTGTAAAGTATTTGCATTTCTGGAGATCAAACAATCGATAATGTAAAATATATCATAAATACATCATATGAATAAATTCTTAGCAATAAATCATTGCAATTACAAACTATTTGAGCTTATAGAATTTATTTCTAAAATTTCCTGAGCACTTTTTATTGATCCATGCTCAAAATACCTAACAATAATTACAGTAAGCACAGTCTCAAGCCTGCACCACACAAGCCAATCTCTTTGCTGAAAGAGTGGAAAACTTTCGTAGTCAGTAGTTAATTTGCCACTAGATTGATTTAAGATGAAGGCTCTTGTAAGATGCAAAATTGATGGCTGGTATCTGGGGACTAGGCTTGGCTGGGGACTTGGTTGGCCTTGGGGGTGGTTTTTTTGGTTGTTGGTTTTGGGGTTTTTGGTTTATTTGGTGGGGAGTTTCTGCCTGAAGAAAAATAATTTAATGGGTCAAATGCAATTCAATTTTCTAGTTTACTGGGACTTCTTTTACTAGTTTGACTTTTTGCTAAACAGTTTGTTCAAATTAACCCCAATTTTTTTCTTAACATTTTGCAATTTCCCACACACCATTTTTGTGGTACTATGTAGATGTAAGTATAAAAAAAAAACATTTTTAAGATAAGTTTTGCCGCAGAAGTTAAACTTTGTAGCGATTGTGAAATAAAGCCTTAATTAGGAAATTAATGTTGACATTTTGAGATGACTAATTTAAGTGCTTTGAAATTCCTAATTGCTTCAGTCTCCTGAAACTGGCAAAAACTAAAGAAAATTGAGATAACTCTAAAAAACAATAGCAAATTATGTAAAATTACTGAAAAGAAGTTTTCCAAAAGCCCTTTGCATAAAGGCTAAATCTACGTGTTTACTCCCAATAGAAAAGCTAGAGAGCTTTTGCCAGAGGACCGACTGAGGTTAAACACGGCACTGTCAGATAAGTTGGGATGGAAAGATTTCATGCAGCAACTCACTCACACACATTTTTCTTCTCTTTTTATTGTAACTTATATCTACATATTTGAACTTGCTCAGAAAGTCTTTTGGAAACCTGCTGTCTTCTGTATTTCCATCCAGTGATGATATAACTGGTGTTCTCACAGGCAAAAGGACACTGCCATTTTACTCTGGAGGCCAGAACTGATTACAAGAGCTCATTTTTTTTAAAACAGTAACAACACCGTGTTTCTTGAAAACACCAGAGCAAAGCCATGGTGGAACCCTATTGCTACTCTATGATGGAATTTCTTATTCTTGAAATAAGTGAAAAGTAAGCATGTAGGCAGAATTGAGCTCTTACAAAAATTGAATTCACAGCTGTGCTTCATCCCTATTTTGATCTTCTGAAGCACTTAAATAGAGCATTTTTCACCTCTGTATATTAACTATCAAATTGTTATCATTTAGTTGAAAATGTTATATTGGAATGTTCATGATACAGTAAAGAAATTGGCTGCGCCATGAGAAAAATGCTGTTCTTAAACTTTTCCTAGAGGATTTGACAGGGAAGGAGGCAGTATAATTGCTCTGAAGATGATAAAGATTTGAGCCTAGGATTCATTTCTACAGCTGGGTCATAGGTCCATGGAAGTCTAAATTGGCAGTGAAAATGTTAACTGACACAAAGTATAGATCCAACACTACTAGAGATAAACAATTGGTATTTACATTGGCAAATATTCTTGCTGCATTATGTTTGCCCTATTTACTTCTTTGTCAGTAATGCATCAAGTATCCTATAGCATAATCCTTCTCTCAGCACTTACCAATGAACTATGAAATAGTATTAAATAGAATTAATTAGAAGTTTTAATGAATCATGTCTGTCCTCATTTATTATACAATGTAATTTTCAAGGAGTGATTAATTATAAGCCACAGATGAGTGAATGGTTAATGTAGTTTGTTAACCTTACTAAGAAGCTACAATACATGGTCCAAGTTAGTTCTCCTATACTGTTAGCGTACTTAAGTGCTTGCCATTACTTCAAGTAAGCAAGATTTTAATGACTTTGCTATTAAGATGCAGAATCGGCTAGATGCTGACCTTCCTCCTGTTTTATTTTTACAATCTCTGACACACAAAACCTTTTCCTTCTCCTTCCTTTCCTTTCAACCTTAATTTACAGATGGAAGCCACACAACAAAACCCTCCCTCCCGTCAAAGTGAATTTGTATGCTTAATTTAGTATATGTCCTTTAGCTCATGCAGTATTTTACCCAACTGTACCCAAAATTGCTAGATTCTGCTATGTTCTCAGCACACAGTATTACCATAACTATAATTTCAGCATTTCCTCCCAGCTGGAGCTGATAACACACCAGTGTTTTCGGTTCAGCTAAACAGTATTTTCAATTTCCAGCTCTTGCCTGAAGGGATTAGGCTGGAGTTGTACAAGTAAGTGTGTGAGGACACAGCAGAGAGAGATGAACTCGGCAGGCAAAAGGGATATTCTATGCCATACAACATTCTCAGAAGTAAAAAGTCAGGGAAAGGAGGAAGTGTGAAGTATCCCTTTGGGTTACAGCATTTTTCTTCCCAAATACTTGTTACGTGTACTAAGGCCTTGCTTTCCAGGAGGCAGCTAGACATCTCTGCCCATGGAAAGTAGTGAATGGATTCCTTATTTTCCTTTGCTTTCATGTGCAGTTTTGCTTCGCTTCCTAAACTGTTTTTATGTTGACTCACAATTTGGTGTGAGTTTTTAGGGTTTGCTCTTCCTATTTTCAGGTCTGTCTTCCTGCAGAGAATGAGAGAGAGATTGGGTGGAGGTTCCTCTGTCAGCTGGGATCAGTTCACTGTTGTTCCCACTCAGACTTCTTTAAAAAGTAATCATACAACACACGTTGGTATGGGTGAATTACGTCGATCTCTGCTTTAATAATTGTTTGCTTTTGCTAGCTTTAATATAATTGCTTTAACAGGTGATATTTGTGTGGATACATGTTGAGGCAATTCTCTTTTCCTTTTATTACCTTAGGAGAATGAGAACATTTTCAAATAGTCAAGTTCTCAATAAAAATATAACTTAATGAAACTACATCTTTGCCATAAAAACAGAAATTAAGGTCTCCTTAATCACCCTTTTTTTTTTCATTCTCCATAAGTTTTACCTCATTATTTTGAAGTCTTAAAGAAGTATATCATTCCTTCTATTATGGTAGTAACATAACCTCATGAATTTGCAGAATCATCAAAATACAGGGGTTACATTTCTAATTCCACATGTAGTCATAGATATGGATCCTGTCCTCAGTAGGCAGATTTCCTTTCTAAGCTTAGGTACAGAAATAACTGCTTAAAATGTAGCTTGAAAGGACTCTTTCTATACACACCTTTTGCCCATGGCAGGATCCAATTCTTTGTGTCCTCTAGGATGTTTGCCTACAGCAATACCCTTACCTTTTGCCAGCTCTCAGAAGCACTCTTCCAACTCAGAGACTGAGGTCACAAATAGGACCATCCTGAGCAGTGCGGATCAAGGCAGACAAGATCCCCCAGATACCTGGGCCACAAGTAGTCTCTGGAATGCTTCATGTCTAGAGATGGCCCCACACTAAGTTTCAGCACAAAATGAGTTCCAGAATTTGTCTTAACCAATTAATTGCAAAAGGCAGCAGAATTCTGTCTATTTTGCCAAATCAGGAGGAAGAAATAAAATATATTCTCTATTCTTAGGGTACAAGGACTATAATGTTTCTACAGGTGTAGAGATATTTTTCATCTGAACACACAAAATAATAATAAGCAGTCAGTCTGCTGGGATTTTCTCTAGTTTTACCAAAGTAATTCTTAATATTGAATTTGAATAAAATCGGTGGGTAGATAACAGTTTATGTTCTTGCTTCACTGATAATATGAAGTAGATCTTACACACATTCATAGTCAACTGCAAATTTATTATGGCTCTTGCAAGATGCTGAACAGCTTATGCTTCAGCAAAGTAGGCATACAGCTTACTAAAATTTTTCTGTTGATGTATAAGTGTGTTCTACTTCTACTGTGTTTTCCTTAACTGTGCTAAAAGCCTTCCTTAGCCTTGCTAAAAGCAAGGTAGTTGTGATCCAAAGCTTAAGTTCCTAATCTCAGAACAATAGATAGAAAAAAATTATTTTCACCTTTAACAAAATCAATAATTGTGGATTTATAACAGCTTATGTATTTAAAGATGGTGATAAAGACAGCATTAGCCAAATGTTGATGTATTTATGCCCAAGCTGAGTGATTCGAACAGGAGCTTAATTAGATGGGAGCCCTCAAAAAGTGATTAATTGATTATTTGAATCGAAGTAAAAAGACTTATTCAGAAACAATTGCCTTGTGTTTGTGTGTGTTGTATGCATGTATTATTCTTAAAATCAAGGGGATTCTATGATTAAATTTATCTCAGGGTAACTTAGTGACAGTTTCTATCGATTCATATTTCATATTCATACTAGGGGGTTTCTGATCACTCTGTATTTGCTAAGACAGTCAATTTAAGTAGCCACCAAAAAAACCAAATAAGTATTTCCTTCCCTCTTAGTAATAGAAAGCTTGAAAAAAAAAGGCTTCTTCACAAATTTGGTGCCCAAAAATGCTCATGGTTATCATGTGTTTATCATTTTGAACCGAATTTTATGGCTGTTTGTCACCTCCTGTTGCCTGGTCATATTACTGTTTAGTGATCCTGTATCAGGATGTTCTGCCCTGGGATGTGGTCAAGCAACTCAGGCAATGCCCTGTTTGAGGGCTCTAAGTGGCATACTGAGAGGGGGCTGTCGTGCTGGGTTTGGTATTGAACTATGCTAAAATAAATCTGGCTCATCAACCCCGAAGCCAACGTGCTGATAGTGAGACAAAGATGTGACAGATATGGTAAATTCTTATTAAAAAAATGCTGTGCTAACCAGAATACATGTGACTAACAGCCAATTGTTTTGTACTGTAAAAGTCAAGTTCCACTTTTGTACAGTTAGATTCTTTTAACATATCTCTTCTTGGAGTCTGCGTGAAGATGCCTCATTTGGACGGGTATGCCCCTCAGTGTTACTTCTCAAGGCTGAGTGAAAGAGATTTTGCTCACCATTGTTGGTATGGGTGAATTACATTAATCTCTGCTTTAATAATTGTTTGCTTTTGCTAGCTTTAATACAATTGCTTTAGCATGATGGCTTCGATGTAGTGCACTATCCTAACCTATTCTAGCCATTTTAACTTCTGAGCTGTATAATAAATTATTCTGATCAAGATACTTCTGGCTAATCATTTATCATGATAAATAATTTATTTTTACAGAAATATATCTGATTTCTCTTTATTAATTCTACAGGATAAAGTTGTACAAAGGCTCAATCACACCTCTCTAATTTCTTAAACTTAAACCGTTGAAATTCTGAGGCTAAGATTGGATCCAGCTGCACCCAACAGCTCTGGGAAGGAGTTTGGAAAGGAAGGGTGTCCTTTCAGCATCTCATGACTCAACAGGAGGTTTCCTCTGATAAACTTTGTCTCAACCTTCCACTCCCAATGGCAACAGTTCTCCTCTTGTAATACATATCTCAGGTGTTAACTTGGAAGAAGTCATTGTAAACATAGTTCTCAGCTTAAGGAAAATCCATCTGAAATATATTTAAATAAATAAACAACAGAGAATGACCTCACGGTATGGATTAAACACATCAATCACAAAACGGAACTGAGATGGAAGAATTTCAATAGAGGAAAAGAAACATCTGGGGCATGAAGCTCAATTTGTAACGACCTCAAACTGCAGGACTCCCGAAACAGAAAGGCTGCTGCTGAGATACATCAAAAGTGAATCTTTATTGAAGAACAATTGCATGACCTAGTTTCTGGTCAGCAACAAGCTTTTGCTGAAACTTCAGGAACTGATAAAAATCTTTGTCAAGTTAGGATGTGCACTTTTATCTTTATACCAGTAGGAAGGAGGGATTAGAAGAGATTTTCTGCCATCTTATTTTAAATTTAATTCTAAAAGTTGTATAATTGTAGGACCAATGGAAGAAACAAAATTTGTATATACTAGATGTCCATAAATATTTATTGTACTAGGTACAATATTTATTTAATATCTATTGTACTAGGTAGAAGTTTAATATTTAGCTAGTATGCCTGAAAATATGCTTCTGTTTTAAGTAACTAGAAACAGTAGAACAGAAAAATATAAGGAAGATACGATTTGATTCAACTCTTAATATTCACAAAGTAAACTTAAGTTATACAAAAAGGGTAGACAAGATTCCTTAAAAGACATCTATGACATGTGTTGGCTGTACCCAATCTGTATGACAAACAAACAGAAGTATGGGTTCATTTCACCTGTCTGGGTTTGGGAGTTTTTTTGCTGTTTATGCAGTTATACTTACCCTTTCTAAGATCCAATCCCTGACATCCAGCCAGTTAAACCAGCACACTTCAAGCTACCCTGTGTACTGCTTCCAGTTGTCTCCAGCTTTTCTACACATGCACTTTACCTTCCCATGCCACACCAGCTTTCAAAGGTACATCTTCTAGAATGACAGAGAAATCCTGCAGTGCATGAGCTCCAGAAACAAGCAGCAGCCCAGAGCAGTAACTCTGGATCAGACTTGGGAGAAGTATCAGCAGGGAATGATTTTGGCAGTTGCTTGTCCCTCAGTGAAGGACAGTAAATGAGGTGGGATGAGAGGGAGGAGGAATCACAGAATCACAGAATATTCTGAGCTGGAAGGGTTCCAAAAGGATCATCAAGTCTCTTAAGTGAGCAGGTCAATAGAATCCACAAGCATTAGCACCATCTTCTAACCAGCTAAGGTAATCTCAGGGAAGAGCTTCTTTGAAGTTCTCAGGTTTTTTTTCCTGAGAAAGACTAGATATAGTCAATTTTTTTACAGCTGGAGCATGTTTTTAACTAGATGCAGAAAAGCTTTAAAATATATTCTATGTCTATTATTATATATGGCAAATCACCCTAAAACCTCACAGATGATAGGAGATAGTATAGACATCCAGTTCTACTATCCATAACCCCAGACCACTAGTTCAGAAATCTGTTTTTTCCTGTAATTCCTCATCTCTAATCCAAAGCAGTCCCTATGGGATGTGGCTTATGTACTTGCAATGATGCTGGTAGTTCACTACAAAAGCCATCTTTAGTAGCCCCAGTTGCCTAAATGGATGGTTTCTAAATCCAGAATATTCTGAATATCACTGAGTAGCTTTATATCTTTGTCTCTGATGCTTATCAAATAAATAAGTGAAAACACAGTAAAAATAGAAAACAAAAATAAAAGTTATCAAACCCAGAAATTGAGAAGAAAAACAGTCTCAGATTTATTAAAAAAGCAAAGACAAAAAAATACAAAAAAAAAAACCCCTAAAACAACAACAAAAAAACCAAAACCAAAACCAAAACCAAAGAAACAAAAACCCAAAACCGAACCAAAACAAAAATACCCCTAAACAAAACAAACTAAAACAAAACAAAACAAACAAACAAACAAAAACCACAAAAAACCCAACAAAAACCAAAAACCCAAATCCTGTTCAGTCTACTTTCTTTGTCAAATGCACCAGTTTGGCATTCACTCTGAAGCATGTGGTGCATGACATCTTATTGACATTAATTGTTCAAGTATTTTCTTCTGGATGCAATTCTTTAGCACTGGCATTGTCCAAAAGTGGTTTTTTTTTGTTCCAGATAGAGTTTTCCCACCTTGTGTACAAACAATAACACACTTCAAAGCCATGCTCTCAGGCAATTTTGTAGGCAAAACAATTAGAGGGCCAGATGGATTCATAGTGGAAGCAGTAACAGATTTGGCAAGACTGATGCCTTAAGAGCAAAGATTTTCAATTCATGTGAAGAAAATTTTCAGGAGGGAACCATGTGATGTTAAAAGCAAGCAAGGAAAGAAGCTGATGTTTGCACTCCTCACCATACTTTTTAATGTCGTTCAAAATCCCAGATGTTTCATGTAAAAGCACGACATATTATAAAGACAGACCAAGTCTCATTTTTATGAAACATTTAGAGTTGTAAAGTATATCTACAATGAAAATCCAAGCAGGCTTAAAAAATCCGTAAACGTTCTACTGGCATGCCCAGACATCAGCAACAGAGAGAAAGACACCACTTTTACATCTGCCTCAAGAATCAGGCTGCTTATTGGTGACAGGCAGACAGGGTCCACAGCTGTTCCTCTTTCTTGTACCTGCAAGAAACATTAAAAGCTATGGTGAAGCACAGAGCCACCACCACAGCAGTCTCAAGAGGCCAACAGCCACATATCAGAAAAGATAAAAGATAAGATAGATAAAATAATTGTTGATCAGTTTGGTTTTGTGTGATAGAACAAATTTTGAGTGTCCTCCTCCGCTACAGCAAGAACTTCCTGGAAATAATCCTGTGAAAAACATGGACAACATTTTAACTGGCACTAGCATGTTTCTTCCAGGTTGTACTACACAGTAAAATATTGAATATATAAAAATTACTCATGCTCCCTCATCAAGTGACAAAAGCAGGTAATTTTCAATTAATGCACAACAAAAAAAAAAGAAAGACTGCTGTTGATTTAAGTATAAAATCACCCATTCTTGGATGTCTGACTCAACCTTGGCTGTTCTACAGTTAAAATTTAAAAAACAAAACATATACAGCCCAGACATACACTTGTGTGTCTCTTGAGAGCTGGCAGTCAGGGACTGCAAAGGATCAAGCAAAAGGCAAGTCCCCCCAGAACTGCAACACTCCAAAATCTTAGCTCTCAGGTCTTGCACACAAACTCACAATTAGCAGAATCATACATACATGCACATTTCATAAAATAAAAGATTTCTTCAATAACGAGATGCCAAAACCACTATGAAAGAGAGGGAAATCAAATCAATAGTAGGTCCAGCAGGAGACTGTGTGCTATCCTTGGATGTGTTTGCAGGCGTGCTCAATGCATACAGATTAGCTGATAAATGGCTGATTCAATAGACTGGTAGCAAACACATGGTTTGCTAGAGATGACTTTTTAAGTCATCATACATCAAACAGACAGTGTCAGCCTTTGAGGATAAACCAGTGATGGCTTGTTGTGCTCTTTGAACTGCCTCGGAGACCCAGAGACTAAAAAAGTGCCTGAATGTTTCCCTGAATCCACTGGGAGGATTGAAAGCTTCAAAGAGTAACACTATCACATCCAAGGGGAAATGCATTGATTGAAGGAACCAGTGTGAAATAGCCTTTTATAATTACCAGAATGCTGGAATCGACTGGTGTTTTGCTGAGCTATATTTTATCTTTATTGGATTAACTGTGACACAGTAGGTTATGTCAAAGGGAATCTGCATGAATATTAAAAGTAAATGTGGTGTGAATAATAGATAACTTACATTAGATGCAACAGCATGCAGCAATTTTTATTCACCTATGTAATTAGATTAAAACAAATCTGCTGAATAAAGTATATTGTCTTATTATAATCCAAATTCAAAAGTATCAAGAAGTTATGAAAGAGGGATAATTGCTGCTCTTTACAAGATGCATGTGGTTAGTCACATATACACATGACAGGGAAAATTTTTGAGAAGAGTTCTAGAGAAAATGGCTTGGTAATGGATAGAAAACCATTTCAGTCTCTAATTGTTTGTAAGTATCACATATCTACTTAGAAATTTGGTAGCAGGTCTGTGCTGTTTGGGTAAAAAAAATAAATTAGGGGAATTGTAAGGAATAGAAATGATGTAAAGCAGATGAGCTTAGTGCTTGGACCATACATTAAATCCTTCTGGTCATTTTAAAAACATATACTCAGCATTGGGTCTTCTAATTTGCTAAATCATTAGCTGTATGTTCTTTAACATAATGAGTGTTTTCTTTTCTATGCCACAGAAATACACATTGGTTTGGAATTTTAGCAGAGAATTCAATTTTTGCAAAGCTGAGCAATTGAAAATATGAATTTCAATTATAGAATCACAGAGTAATTTAGTCTGGAAGAGACCTCCAGAGGTCATTAGACAAAGCTCTGCCTCAAAGCAGATCTAATTAGATCAGGCTGCTCTGGGACGTGCCTAGTGGAGTCTTGAACAGAACCAAGGACAGATATTTCACACTCTCTTTGTTCACTTATTCAAAGATTTGATAATCCTTATGAAAAAACTAAACCCACAAAAAACCAAAAAGCGCCTCCTTAACTTAAAATAATAATTTTTCTCAATTCAAATTGTGTCTGTTTTCTCTGCCAGCATTCACTTCCCGGAAGAGTTTGGCTCCATCTTCTCTCTATCCTTACATTATGTAGTTACAAGGCAGCAACAAGGTCTCCCCTTTGCCTTCTCTTGTTGGAGCTGAACAGACAGTTCTCTCCTCCTGTGCTTTCTGCTCAAGCCCTCTGATCTTGTTTGCCTTCACTGGACTTACTTAACTGTGTCAACATTCTTGTTGTTCTGGGGATCCCAAAACTTGACAGAATATTGCATATTTAGCCTTACAAGTGACAAAAAATAAAGGATCGCCTCTCCAGACCTGTTAGCTACAGTTGTCCAGTACAGTCAAGGATGCAAACAGGATTCTCTGACTCGTTCAGCTTATTGTGCACTAGGACCCTAAGGTCCTTTTATGCAGAACTGTTCCCTGACAACTGGACCTCAGCCTGCATTGTTGCATGAATTTATTCCATTGCAGATGAAGGATTTGCAATCATGTTAAACTATGTGAGAGGCTTAGCAGTCCATCTCTCCAGTCTGTCTTGGTTTCTCTGACTAGAAGCCCTGCCCTCCAGTGTGCTGACCACTAAAGCTAATTTGGTTTTGTCCACAAACTTGCTGAGGCTGCATTTCATCTTATCATCCAAGACATTAATGAAGACGTTAAACAGTTTTTTTCTCACTATAGATCCCTGAGGGATGCCTCTGGTTACTGGCTGCCAGATGGACTTGTGCCACTAGTATAAACTCCTTGATTTCAGCAGTCCAACCAATTTTCTAATCAGTTATTATTCACTTAACCCGCTTCTATCTCACCAAGCTGGTGATAGTGAAACTGGTAGACTATCAAAAGACTTGGAAATCAAAATATCTGACACTCTACTGCCTTGTTCAAAGTATCAGTCCACTATAGGAAGCAATCAGGTTGTTTAGTCATTGTTTATTTTTGATAAAGTCATGCTAGCATATGAAAATTACCCTCTTGATTCTCAAGTGTTCAGGAATTACTTCTCAGAGGATTTGTGCCTTGGCCTTTCCAGGCTGCTTTTAGTTGTCTAGATCCAACCTCTCGCCTTTCTTGAATATGGTTGCAACTTTTGCCTCTTTTCAGCCACCCAGAACATCTCTTCAAAGGCTTGCTTTTTCTCTTTTTCTTTTTCTTTTTCTTTTTCTTTTTCTTTTT
Source organism: Ammospiza caudacuta (assembly GCF_027887145.1). Lineage (NCBI taxonomy): Eukaryota > Metazoa > Chordata > Aves > Passeriformes > Passerellidae > Ammospiza > Ammospiza caudacuta. The sequence goes on along the minus strand of NC_080632.1, from coordinate 32,047,072 downwards.
CTTTTTCTTTTTCTTTTTCTTTTTCTTTTTCTTTTTCTTCTCCTTTTCCTTTTCCTTTTCCGCCTTTTCTTTTTCTCCTTTTATTTTTCTCCTTTTCTTTCTCTTTTCTTTCTTTTTTTTTTATCTGACATCAGCTAGCTCCTTCATCACCCTTAGGTGCTTCACACCTCACCCCACGGGCTGTATATCTATATCTGATTTAGGTAATCCCTAACTTGCTTCACTCCCACAGACTTTTCTAGCAGACTTAGGACTCTGGGAGGCAGGTTGGGTAAGATCTTAGCAGTAAAACTGAGAAAGGCATGGAAGCATGACAATGAGAAAGAAGGCTATGAAGATTCTATCTATTTTTCAACAAATTCTAGCTATATTTTAAACATACATGCACACATACAGAAATGTACTGCCTGTAAAAAAGTCATGGCAAGGGTAGAACAAGTTTTAAGGACTGCCTGCTCAGCATAGTCTTAGCTATGTGTCTAATGCTCTAGATTTTGTAGAAATCTCTGAAATATCTAAAAGCTGTGGCAGTGTTTTATTTTTTTACTCTAATCACCTTTTTCCCCACACGATAGCAGTTTAAGGTGAAGTCAGTCTTATTTTGCTTTTCAATATATATGTTGAATAAGTCCCTTTCATTTTCAGACTTTATTGATCAAATCAATCTATTCACTAACTGTTGGAGAGCTAACATTGCATAGCTGCTGAGGCAAACTCATTTTTGACAATGGTGCATTTAAAGTCAATGAATACAGTCCACACAGACCAAACATAGCCCATAGCTTCTTTCCAACAACATTTGCATCATGTCACAATTAGAATGATTCAAGTTTGACATTTTAGCTGCTAAAGGAGCCATGAAAGTACATCACAGGCAACCATTTTTCTTATAAATTGCAAAATAAGGAAGAAATATTCCCTATTGCCTACCAAGCTACCATCAGGAAAAAAAAAGAAAAACATTTTATGCCATTTCCCCTTCATCTAAAAGAGCTGACCTATGTTTAAAAACTTTATTGTAAGATTTTTTTAGTTTGAGGGTGGTGAGGCACTGGAACAGGTTGCCCAGACAAGTTGCCCCGTTCTTGGAAGTGTGAAAGGCCAGGCTGGATGGAGCTGTGAGCAATCTGGTGTCGTGGAAGATGTCCCTGTCCATGGCAGGGGGGGTTGTTGGAACTAAATGATCTTAAAGCTCCCTTCCAGCCCAGGCCATTCTATGATCATAAGATCATGAATCATGATCTTATGATTTACATTTAACATGTATAGTGCTATTTTTAAATATATGCAGAACTCTCAAGAGGGCACAAAAGAGGCAACAAGCACCAGAACTGTCTATAGCAATATGACTGAACATGTGTAAAAATTGTGTCTTCCAGTTCCACCTCCTACAGACAGTTTCTAATAAGGTATTATCTGCAGCATCCAAATAGAATATATTCATTTCATTGTAAAACAAAAGGAATTTTATGTTATTGACTAATATTTTGAAGAAGTACACTTTATTTAGCAATGTTATGAGCACAATCATGCTTGACTGTACTGAGAAGATGGGCACTTCAAGAACAAATCTATAACCAGCTGCAGAATTGGTGCTGGTGACAGGGGTTTGGATTCTATGGCCAGCTGGTCAAAACTATTGTCACCAGTGCAATGATGGATGTCATAAAGATGGCTTTAAACTAAGAGTGGTAGCGAGGGACAGAGTAACCAGCAATCCTGTGAGGGAGCAACCAAAGGCAAAGCAATGTTCATAGGATGATGTGACAGCAAAGGATCAAAAAATCAACAAAACTAGGCTGTTTTGCATGTAGCCAAGGAAGTCCCTACAAGGCACCAATATGGAAAAATCTCACAAACTCTCTCCAGACATTTAACATGCTGGGATGCCTCTTTGAGGTCTCAATATACCAATGCATATAGTATGGGGAATAAATATAACAAATACAGACTGTGTGCATTTGCAGACCTACAGTCTTACTGAGATCATGGAATGTTTCCCATCACTGGAGTCTTGAAATGGCACAGTGATATAAGCTTTTTAGGAAGGACAGGGGAAGAAAAGGCGGAGGAGTTGCCTTTTACGTGACAGAACAACTACAGAGCATGGAGCTTTGCCTAGGGATGAATGAATAACCAAATGAGAGCTTTTAGTTTAGTGTTAAAGACAGTACTGGTAGTAGTGACATTATAGGGGGTGTCTGCTATAGGGTTCCTCAGCAGGAAGCAAATCAGGCCTTCTGCAGACAGCAGTAGTCTCACCTTCACTGGACCTAGTCCTCCTAGGGCCCTTCAGCCACGGCCCCACTGCTGGGGGCAACACAGCGGCACAATACCAGTCTACAAGATTCCTGAAGAACATTCATGGTAATTTCCTGCTCCAAGTGGTAGAATAGCTGATGAGGAGAGGTGTTCAGTAGAAAAGATTGTGTTGTGAGGTGTTGTAGTAGAAAAGATTCTGACCTCTTTGAAGATCTACTTGGAATAGTTCCCTGGAATGAGAGCATGCAGTTAAGAGAATCCCAAGAAAGCAGATCAATGTTCAAAACTCACCTTCTCTAAGCTCAAGAGCAGTCCATTCCAACTAAGAATGAATGAAGTCTGGCAAAAATGCCAGGATGTCTGCACGGATGAACAAACCATGCCCTGGCCAAACTCAGACACAAAAAGGAAGCCTACAGAGAGTGGAAGGAACAAAAAATAACCTGGGAGAAATAGAGATGAAGTTAGGAAAGCTCTAGCCCAAATGGAATTGAATTTCTTAGGATGTCAAAGACAAAAAGAGAAGGGCTTATTTATGTATATAGGAAACAAAAGGAAGATTAGGAAGATGTTGGGCCAATTCTCTCCAGGTGACCTGGTGACACAAAAAGGCTGAGGTACTGAATACCTTCTTCATGTTAGTCTTCACTAGCAAAACCAATTTTCAGGAGTCCCAAGACCCAGATACCTGGGGGTTAATTTGGAGCAAGGAAGTGTGCAGTAGATGTGCCTGGTGCAGTAGAATCAGGTTAGGAAATAAATAAGAAGACAGGACATGCCTAAACCCATGGGATTGGGTAGTGTCACTCACACGAACTAGGGAAGCCGAGTGATGCTCCTTTGAGGTCCCTCTCAATAACCTTTCACCAATCATGGCAACTGGAAGGGATGCCTGAAGACTTGAGAAAAGCAAAGGTGACTCCTGTCTTCAAGAATGGCAAGGGAGATCCAGGGAAACACAAGCCTCACCTTAACCCATGGGAAAGTTATGAAGCAGCTAATCCTGGAAACCATTTCCATGAATGAGAAGGTGTTAATCAATAATGGTTAGAATATATTCATAGAAGAGATTTCACCCTTGATCAGCTTGAGCTTGTTGAAATTCTACTATGAAATGGCAACTGAATGTGTGGAGGGGAGACCAGTGGACGTTGTCTATAATAACCCATTAATATATGTGAAAACCTGAAGGGAAGGTGTGAAGAATAAATACTGTCCAGTGACAGGACAAATGGGCACAGACTGAAATATTGATTGTTCCTCCTGAGTATCAGGAAACACACTTTTACTGTGATAGTAACTGAGCACTGGCACAGGTTTCCCAGGAAAGTTTTGGGGTCTCTGTTTCTGGAGATACTCAAAAGCCCTCTTGACACTCTCATGGACAACCTGTTCCATACAGTTCTGCTTAAGCAGGGGTATGGTCCAGATGACCTCTTAAAGATTTCTTCTAACCTCAGTCATGTTGTGATTGTGTGCGGCGGAGTGTACGCGGCCATCAGGGCAATGTCTGGCTAGCAGAGGGTCAGTGGCCGACACCCAGCTGCATAAAATGCCAGCCCCCCTTGGTGTCTATAGGCCTCGGGCTGGGCTGGCTTGTGGACTGGTCTCACTGCTGAAGGGACGAGAAGAAGGAGTAGCACACTCGCTGGGGGTGAAGGTCGGTTTATTGATGGCACTGGAGCACCAACCAGGGAATGGCACCAACCAGGGAATGGCCCCGAGGGGCGGGAGAAGCAGGCTTTTAAAGAAAGGGGGGTGTACAAGGGAGGGATCCACAGTGAGCCAATGGGGAAAGGTGAAGGGATGAGCTTAACATAACTGGCATACAGAAGAACCCAATAAGTAGAAAGTAAAGGAGGGGCCCCGGGAGCACAGCCAACCACAACCCCCGGAGAGGAGAAGACTCTCGAAAGCTAGGAGGAGTGGGGGGTGATTGACTGGGCCCAGGGAGGAGGAAAAGTTTACTTATAAGGAGATAAGAGGGAGGAGGAATTATATAACTTAAGTAACTGACACAACAGAGGGCAGGAGTAACCATGGTAACATAACTGACAGTAGAGCTATGGCGGGAAAACTGGGGAGGGCAGAACCATTTACATGGAACAGGGGGAAACAACACATAAAATGGGGGAGTAATACAGGAAACTTAACAACACACTACAACAATTGTGTCATAATTTTTGTTTAAATTATTGCCTTGGTAGACAAAGGGAGGGAACCACATATTTCCTACTTAGATGTCAGTACTCTGTGTCTCATAAAATCCTCACAGAGAAACAATGGAGTATCAGCTGAATGAGCAGACAGAGAGGTAGATAGAAAACTGGCTGAACAACTGTGTCCAAAGGCTGGTGATCAGTGGCATGAAGTCTTGATGGAGACCAGTAACTGCTAGAGTACCACTGGATCAGTATTGCTTCCTATTCTGTTTCACATCTTCATTAAAGGTCAGGATGATGGGACAGAAGGTACTCTAAGCAGTTTTGCCAATGACACAAAACTGCAAGGATTGGATGATATACCAGTGAGCCATGAATTCTGCCATCCAGAAGGACCTCATCAGACTGGAAAAATGGACTGACAAAAAATCCTTTAAAGTTGAGCAAAGTGAAAAGTCCTGCCAGTAGGAAGGAGCAACCCCCTGCAGTGTATGGTGGCAGACAATTGCAGACAGCAAGTTGAACAAGAATCAAATTGCCCATGCAGGAAACACCAGGGTGTGCTGGGCTAGGCTGCACAATTCTTGCCAACAGGTCAATGGAGACAATTCTTCCCCTCTCCTCATCTCTGGTGAGGCCACTGCTGCAGTACTGTGTTCATTTTAGAGCTATTTAGTACTACAAAAGAGAAACATGGAGCTTCTACAGACTCTGACAAAGGGCCATGAAGATATCTGGAGCATCACCTACAGGAGGAAAGACTGGTAAGGCAGGGACTGTCTAGCCTGGAGAATACTCAGGGAAGGTTCTCATTAAGGCTTCCAAATAGCTGAATGGAAGGTGAAAAGAAGACAGAGAGAGGCTCTTTTCAGTGGCATGCAAAACAGGATTCAATGACAAGGACACAAAGTGAAATACAGCTAGTGCTTCCTCAAGACATGAGATATACTTTTACTGAGGTCAAATGAGCACAGCAACATGCTGTCTAGAGAACTGGTGGACAATTAATCTATGAAGACCTTCAAAAGCCATTGACAAAGGTATTTGGAAAGCTGTACAGAGCAATGAGGTCACCCCTGAGCCTCCTTCTCTCCAGCCCAGACAGACCCAGAGCCCGCAGCCCCTCCTCACAGGATGTGCCTTCCAGCCCTTCCACCAGCTCTGTTGTCCTCCTCCGGACCATTCCAGGACCTCCTTCCCACCCTTCTCAGAGCGTGGGGCCCAGCCCTGCACACAGGACTCAGGGTGAGGGCAGCGGGGCTGAATCCAGCAGGATGATCCCAATCCCAGCTGGTGATGCTGTGTCTGCTGCCCCCCGGGATGGGGTTTGCCCTCCTGGCTGCCCGGGCGCACACTGCTGGCTCACCCTGAGCTGCTGCCCACCAGCACCCCAGAGCCCTTTGGCAGGCTGCTCCACACGCACTCCTCTCCCAGCTTACACTCGTGCCCAGCCTTACTGCATGGCAGGGGCAGAATCTGATATTTTTCCTTACTGAATTTCATGCCACTGAAGTTTCCAATCTATCTTGATCCCTCTGCAAGGCTTTGTCCCCCAAGAGAGACAACAGTATGTCTCAGTTTGGCCTCATCAGCAAACTTAATAGCATGTATTCAACTTCTTAATCCAGATAATTAATGAAATTATTGAACAGAACTGGCCCAAGAATTTAAGACTGAGGAATGCGGCTGGTGGCTTCTCACCAGCCAGTTTTAGCCCTATGCACTACAACCCCTGAAGCCCTGCTGTTCAGCCAGTTCTTCACACATACACTGCTCATCTCACAACTATACAACTTGTCCAGAAGGATACTGCAAGGGACAGTATCAAAAGCTTTCCTAAACTCCAGAAAAACTACATCATTAATTCTCCTTCATCCACTCTGTAGGTAACCTTATCATAGAGAATTAATGAAAGAGGACTTTGTTGAACCTGTGCCGACTGTGTCTGATGATTGCATTAATTTCTAAATGCATTTCAATAGTACACAGTATGACCTTCCCCATAAAATTTCCACATATTGAGGTTAAACTAGCAGGTCTGTAGTTTCCTGGGAATTTCTTCATACTCTTATAAATTGCAGTTATGTCAGCTAGCTTCCAGTCAGGCGACCTTCCCAGAATTCCAAGATATTTGAGAGATGTTTCTCAAAGATAATGGTTCATCTCAAAGAGATGGTTTAACATCTACAGACCCCTTCAGTACTCTCAGAGTAATCCTACCAGCCCTCACAGACTTATGAACATTCAACTGATCTAACTCATTCCTTACAATTTCAATGTTCACTGATGGACTGATCATTCCTCTGAGTCAGAGGACTTTGTAAGCAGTGGCATTCCAAGGTCTACTTTTAATATTAAAGACTGAAGAAAAAGAGCATTTAATGCCTTCATTTTTCCTTCATTTTCGCTTGCTAGATGACCAGCTTCAACAAGCATTGGTCCAGTTTTTCCTTAGTCATCTGTTGCTCTTGACCTACTTGAAGCCTTTCTTGTTGTCTGAAACAGCACTGGCCACTTTCAATTCCTGCTGCACTTTGTTCTTTCATGTTTTTCCCCTGCCTGTAGGAACCACCACTTTGTCCTGCAAAGCTGACCTCACTTCCAGAGATCATACAATATTTTTTTCCTTTATGAGGAGTTTCCTGTTCAGCCAAGCAGATCTTCTGCCCCATTTGCATAGTGGTATTGCCTGCTGCTATGCTTTTAAGAAGTGGCTCTTAAAGTGGCTCCTGTACTCATGGACCCCATAACCCTCAAAAGCAGATTCCTGGGGGACACTGTGAACTAAATCCCTGAGTAACATAAAATTTTTCTCTCTTAAAATACTGGCTAGGAACTGTACTGAACTTTTATTGCTACACCAAAAACTCTAAACTCAGGTATTTTGTGAGCACTGTGGCCACTAGAACTGTTTAACCTTATATGCACCAAGAATGCTTTTCTGTTCACAAATAACTTGTCTAGGAGAACATCTTTCCCTGCTGACTCATTGAGTAGTTATGACAAGAAATTACCTTCAATATACCGCAGAAATTTCCCAGACTTGTTTGTCACAGCACTATGTTATTCTGTTGATGTCTGAGAAGTTAGGAAACCTCAAAAATGGTGCTCCCAATGCTCCTCAGCTTCAGTGACAGGTTTCTGTGCATTGGTACATGTAGAGTCATGCAGCACTTGAAAAGAATCCTCAGCAAATGCAAATTATTCCAGTTACAGTCACACCAATGAAGCTCTGTCTATTCAGAACTGGCATGGAGCTCATCCACTTCGAAAAAGAAATAAATAAATAATTAATAAAAACTAAATAGCAAACTGAAAATCTTTGCAAGGAAATTCCCAGCTCAAAGCAGATTTGTTTTTCATGGGAGTTATAAACCCTTGAAAGTAGCAGGTTTATAATGGAAATGCTGACACGACTTTAACTATAGCATTGCAAATGGCGATGCTATAATTAAGCTTCGATCTTCTTTGGAAAAAAGGAAGAGGGAGGTTATTGTTCAATGGACTGCTCTGTCATTTGCTGCAGTGATTCTTAATTGTGTCTCATTACCGCAAGATGATCATTACTCTACTTGTCTATCTGATTTAGAGACCACTAAAAGTGTCTTGTAACAAGCAGCCGTCTCCTATGCAACAGTCCTTTGGCTCTCACCCTCATTACTCAGAATCTGTCCAATTATTTGTCATTAAAGTAATAAAAAGGACTGCAGCAGAAAATGTGGGAGGTAATTGTTGGAGGCCTGCCGAGGAAAAAAATGAAAACTGTTTTCAGGGCACTGGGAAAGTGACATCGTTAATTAAGTGTTAGAGAATATGCAAATCAGTCACAATCTCAAGAGACTGTTATAAAATAGAGAAAACATTATTATCATTTGAGGTAAAAGAAGGCAGACTTTCCCAGCCAGTGTTAGGTTTAGTTACTTCCTAAGAATGTCAGTGGCAATAGGGTGCAAACTCCAAATAAAATGAGCAGACAGGTATATTTCAGCATAAACTGCCCTTCTAACATTCTCCAGCTCAGAGAAAGCTAAGAATGCAGTCACAGTATAGGATCCCAATTAAGAATTTCCTATAAATGCTGTGTATTCTATTTGATAGCTGCCTCACATGAGAGTGAATATATCACACACTATAACTCCTTCACAAAATGTCAGAAAAAAATTGTACAAGTGACTTCATTGTTTGCTTATATCGCTGAATTTGTTGTAATTTACACTTCACCTTCATGGGTTCATTTATTCAATCAGAGAGAGAAAGGCAAAGAAGGAGATGGAGAGGGAAAAACAGCAAGAAAGGAGGAGCAATACAAGAACTCTTGTGCAACTAATTATAAAAAAAATCAGGGGAGTCATTTCAGGTAATTATTTACACAAGTGAAAAAAATGATACCTCAGTCCTTAATCACACAGTTTTAGAAGGAAGATTATTGAAAGCAACTGTAATTTGGGCACATCGTGAGCAGATGCAAAGGTGTGGCACATCACTTCAGAATATCAAGTCCCAAAGAATCAATCTTCCTTCATGCCAAGTTTTAGATAGGAAAAAGGATACCCAAATTTATGAGGAAAACAGTTCAGATGTGAATTAATAGATTTAACTGAACATATCTGGGCTACAAAACACTGATTTCCAGAGCAGAAATTCAGGCATGAGGGGGAAGAGCCTGGACTAAAGAAGCCTCTCTGAGGCATTCTGATAGGTATCTTGTCTTGACTTGGAAGGAAAGACAAAGGCTCCTATCTAAGTATCATAGATTGGTGCAATACATCTTGTGTAAGGACCATGAGGGAACTGTTTGGTACATGGCTACTCCATATTCAAGAATTCGCTGAGGTTTCTTGGGCCAGCTGAGTACAACCACAAGAGTAAAACTTCCCTGTTTTTTACACATATCTCTGCTTTCTGGCCTCCTGAAACAAGTCCTGCTCAACATGCAATTTTGAGTCTCACAGGAAATAATCACTTCTTTATAAAGTTATATGTATGGAAGCAAGACGATAGACAAATTGTACCTTGCCAGACTTGGCAAAAGCAAAGTGCTGGACTTTGAACTTTAGAAAAAAAGAAAAGCATATTTAGATTTGCATGGACCAGCTGTTTCCTTTTTTTTTTACCCACTCAGGTTTAACACAGGAAGATCAGACAGAAAGCACAGGTAAACTTGACGTTCCTGCAGTACTGAAGTAAATTAAACTTGACCACTGTGTAGAGAACCAGGCTGCAGCAAAATTTAGTCTTCTTTAACTGGTAAGCAATCAAAGTAAATTATCCAAGGAGTGGAATGGGAATATAAAATATTTGCAGCAATACATTTGGCCTCAGCATTCTGCACCTGAGCATTTAAGCATTAAGCACGGTGCAAATACATTGCACAACTTATTTGAGGGGTTAGTAGTTTAAGGAAAAGCAGTCTTAAATAGATACTAACTCTCTAAAATCTGAACTCTGGAAAGCAAAATAAAATGTATAAACCCTGTATATAATTTTAAATTGTCATTGTGGCCAGGTCTACAGATAATTACAACTGAAATACTTTGTCCTAGGACACAGAGGAAATTTTTCTTTCTTTTTTTTTTGTATTGCTGAGGTTTCTGGAACATGCCTTGTTAGTATTTTTAAAAATTACAAAACTCTCCTAATATATGTGGTTAGAATGCAAGTTGCTTCAGCCAGTGTAACCCTACATATCCAGTAAACTAATTTTTTTAATGGTACACTATGAACGAGAACCCTATGCACACAACCAGTATTTTCAGTCCCACGTCTCAGTCTAATCATAACCAGATTTTTTGAGTGACAACATTCATGGTATTTTAGTTTATCCCTTTTACATCCCACACACCACTTTTGAAGTCTCAAATATTTTAGAGGTGTTGAAATAAAGACTGCAAACATAATTCAGAAACAGAGGAAGTGTTTTATCTGTCTGTTCCTGTGCTAGCTCATACTAAAATATTTTTCTGTCCTTATTTCACTCTCAAAGACTCACCAAGAGAGCTATACTGGAATACAGACAAGTTCAAAAAAATGGTAAAATCAGAAATCTTTCAAAAATAAGAAGAGAATAATTTTTTCTCTATCTCAATTACTAAAATAGAAGCATGTGTATCACTTTTGGAATTACTTGTGAGGAATTCTTGTATAGCCCACCTTTTCTCTCTAGAAGTTGCACTGTACATTTTCTGCATTTTCCCAGTTTTCAAACACAGCTGTAGATTGTGAAATGAAAAACTAAAACTAAAATCCAGTTGTGAATTTGCATTGTAGTAAGTTTCACTTGATATTTAGAATATGCTAAATATCCTTTTCAGGACATTCCAAAGTTTTTTTGCGTTTACCAATTCTCATAGTGTAGGTTATGATCTTCAATGTAAATGTAGGCCACCTCAATTTAACACTTGTCTTTCACTTGACAGTTTTGTACTTCTAATACTTTTCCTTTCTTCCCTTTGCCTTCATTATATCCTTTTTATTATTACTGGTTTATGCACAGAGTAAAACAATGCACATTACAGATACAGCTCTTCATCCTCATCCTCTTTTCCTATAGTGAATTTTTTCAACATTAGGTGGACAGTACATCACTACTGCAGCAAATGTCGTTAGCAGATTGATTATTTTTTCCAACACTTGAAAACTCTGAGAGGAGGCAATTTCATCAGGTCTGTGACTTTTAGCAGTCTAAAAATAAGACTCTACTCAGTCTGTGTTTTAAGCTTTTCATTAGGTCCAAATCCCAGGCTTCTTTCTGAAAATTAAAGGAAGGAAATTGGAAATAGGGACGACTGATTCTTGTATTCAACAAGTTAAAGTGAAAGGTTTGTTTATTCATTCTTCCAGTTACATAATTTAAACTTGACTAAGCTGAGTAAAAGGTTCATTAACTCTTTAGGATATTTTTGATGAGGTAAAAAAAGAACTAAAAGTAGGTAAGCAGGTTTCTATTCATGTAACACATTTTTCACTACCTGTTGCCCTTTTGGTTTCAAATTAAGTATATAATTAGTTTGACTATATTCTTTCCTTAGAGATAGACAGGAAAATCTATGACTTGTGAAGGTGGAAAACAAAGAAATCAATAGGTGTCTGCCTTATTGGGAACCTGAGGGGATTTGTAAGTGTGGCAGCAAGAGCTGCCGATTTTGCTAAGATGGTATTTTACACTGTGTCAGAGATTAAATCTTTATTCTTATTGCAGAATCAGTAAAGAAATAAAATGCAACAAACTCTACTTGCTTAGGGCATAGAGAATACACTTGGAATCTACTCAACAATTTCTCATGGGTGAATTTTTATTTATATTTTTCTATTTTAACAAATACTCCCCACACATCACAGAGGCCTGAAGACTCTTGCAAATACAGTTTACCTATAAATAGGCTGGAAATCTTAATGCTATGAAGGGTTTGGGGAAGAAAACAAAGGAAATCTTTGGTAATAAAAATTTCTGTCAAACTATTTCTCAGGTTTTAGTCTCTGTATGCATTACTTCCAAATAAAATATTTTGATGGGGGGAGGTTGGGTTTTGAGTTTGGTTGGTTGGTTGGTTGTTTTGTTGTTTGGGTTTGTTTGGGGATAGAGCCTAAGTACAGAAGGACTTTTTATGCATATGGACCTGAATGAAAATATTACCTTACAGTGAGTGTAAGTTTTCTAGCACAATCATGCTTTCAATAAATTAGGGGCCTAAAACCAGTAGAGGAAATTAACATTCAATATATTTATGTAATTTTTTTTTGTTTACAGAACCTAAAAGCTAACACTTCTAAATTTTAAGCAGAGGTTCAATTATTTGCTTATTTAGGAAAATACAATTAACTAATGATAGAGTAACCTTACTTCAAATACAATTTTATAAATCTTCTGTCAACTTATATTAGATAGGAGCTCAGCTTTGAGATCTAAACGTGTTCAGATCCAAATTTAATTTGGTAAAACCTTCTGTTCTACTTATTTGCAGGACCATCTTTACATTAGAGTTGCAAAGTGCTGCCCAGGTAGTAATCTGAATTATTGTTTATTCACAGTTTCATTAAATAATTTTAAGAAACAAAAGAATAAGTAAAATTAAAAGATTCAATAATGCACTAAGTTGCTCCCGAAAGACATCAAAATTACTTGAAGGGAAGGGATCTTCTGAATCATATTTATCTGTTTGGAAATGGACAGTATATTATAAATATATTATTATATATTCTGTATTCAATATTCTATATTACACATTATATGTTACATATTACATATTACATATTATGTATTATGTATTGTATATTGTATCTTGTATATATTATATATTATATATTGACAGTATAATACAACTATATTATTTTAAAAGTAATATAAGACGCCTCTAAACTTTTCTGCAAAATAGTAATAGAACTAAAACATGGTCCTGATTATGAACATTGACTGGGGAATGTGTCTGGAAAATAATTTTGTCTAGAGTTCATGTATAACCACACTGATAACAACACTTCACTTGATCAATTAAAAGACTTGCTGAGCTAAACAGGAATCAGCAAGATTAGGTAGAACAATGATATAAAAACTTTAGAAATTAAGAGAACCATGAAAAACTAAGATTGTGAACTGGAGTTTAGATAAATATGAGATAGATAATGACATCTTACTACGGTTCACTGTGTCTGACCCTTTGCAATGACTTTCTAGCATTTAAAAAGTGGACAATGCTGGTAATATTTGTGTCATTGCTATTAGTAGCTATAATAACTTTAACAAAACACTTTGAAAATAGAACCGTTTCCCTCTTTTTTTATTTTCTTCCCAAGCTATAACTAACTTCCCACATAGTCAGGGAGACAACTGACATGAACAGTGAAAAGCACTTTATATGAGTAAGGATTCTTTCCCTGTCAAACAATTCCATTGGTTGTGAGACTTAAACAGTAACTTTCAAACATTTATCTATGTAATTATTTTATGAGATCCATATTCTGGTTAAAACCTGTTATTATTACTGGATATCATGTAAATCAAGCAGTAGCTTACAATGTAATTAATATAAACCCCGGAGTTCTGTCAACAGAATTTGACCCAAGGAGATCCTCTAGTTTACACCATTTTGCAATAAAACCGAAGTCATTTAGAAATACATAAATATTTCTTTAGGAGTAAAACATAAGATAATTGTGAAGGATTGCTGTGTGGCAAGGTTTTGAAATAGGAATCTAAGTAGCATTACAATATGTCTTCCACATATTGTGTCAGAACAACTCTGATGCCCTCATGTGGGAAAAAGATATTTTAACACATGCCGAGTTGGCTGAAAATTCATGTTAGGAAGAAATGTAACCTTGCCAAAATATTTAAAGACAAAATTTTTGATATTAAGAATAGATTAAATTTTAATTTCATTTCAGTTTGAGCAGGAAGATGCACCAAAAGCATAAAAACAAACAAACAAAGCAAAAAACCCCAAAACAAACAAAAAAAAAAAATCACAAAAACAAGATATGAAAATTATTTGAGGAAAAAGTCAGGTAACAAACACAAAATGTGCATCATTCCAAAGAAAGGCTTTACTTCCTATAATTATCTAAGTTCTCAGAATTGCATTTTATTTGTCTATTTGTCTAAAAACTGCCTTCAACAGAAAAATAATCATTAATTTCTCACTTCTTACTTCAATGATCAGCTCTTTTAAATATGGTATTTTCTAGTGGGAAGCCTAAATACTGTGTTTAGGGGTTAGGCAATTAATTGGAGAGTGAAAAATAATATTGGTTGTCTTTTGTTTAAATTCATTCACATTTATATGGCAGTATAAATTTTTTTAAAGACTTGCTATTTTACTGATTGACTGTCTATTGCTTAATCTTCATATCACACTGAACATTAATAAAAAAGTCTGCTGAAATTGATTATATCAGGATTTAGAAATGTATCATCACTATATATTTGTACTGAAGTTGTACCAAGTTATGTGAGGAATAAGCTACACTAATAGACATCTATAAACAACCAGCAGAAATAATTCCTCATATGCCAAAGAGATCTGAATTTGTGTATTTTTATGACCTAACTACAGCAGAATGTCCAGGAAAAGTAAGATATAAGGGTTACATCATTTAAACCAATGGCCATTTCATGGATTTTTCCCCCCCAAACTGTCTAGATGAATGTGATTATATTCCCTTTGGTACCCCTTTATTTCTTTTTCCATGATAAAATATATATGACAAAAAATTACTCAAAGAACTCAGAGTATTTTATACAGTTAGATGATCTGTGAACAGTCTATTTTCTGAGCGCATTCATTATTTCACCATCAATACTTTATGTGAACATATCTGCCCAAGGGTCTGCTGCAAACTATTCACTTTGGTTACTGTATTTCTTTGAATATTTTTAATTCATCATTTGTGTTGTATGCCTAAATCACGAGTTACATGGCATTGTTTCTGCTTCTCAGTTATTTGACAGAAGAAAACCTTTGTAAAGCAGTAGGAAATTTATTTATTCAGGACTATCATATTACTATACAAATATAATTTAATGCATATGAATATTTTTCTGAAGAACACTGATTCCTCATTATTAATACAAACGGATGTCTCTTCTGAGCAAGTGTTTGCAACAAAGAAGGGTAAACAAAAACATACATTCTGGTCAGATCAAAATCAATTGGAATTTTAGGCCATGAACATACTTTTTCCTCCCCTTGCTTACTCAGACTTGGTCTCTTCACTTAAAAAAATGCTAAGGAATTAATAAACACTATAATTTCTACATCAGAAAACAGATAAATGCAACACAAGGGAAAGAAGTCATAGGGATGCTGCAACCAGCATGAAAAGATCTTCAAATTTACATACAATTTTTGACCAATCATGCAACTTTCCCTTTTGGATGAGGACACCACCACTGGAAGATGCATCACTTCAAAGCATTGTGGTAGACACCATCTCCTAGTGCAACTCAAGAGACAGATATAAAGAAATTAAATTCTGCTCCAATAACCAGAAGACTCAGATTTGGCCTGAAAGGCTGACTTTAAAATATCACACCTTTTGCCTCTACATACAGAGAAGCTTGTCTGTGAGCACTGTAAGGCAGGGCTGAATTCTTTGGGGAATCTTTGTCAGATGGTGAGGGAAAATATGGGTAGATAGTAAAAAAAAGAAAAAACCCAACCGAGGACACAAAAACTGCAAAGCAACAACGATGCTGGGGCATACTTAAGGTTAGCCCTTTAGGAGTAAATATGGGCACTGACAGAGTTTAAATTCCTTCAGACAATTCTCCTTGGATCTGGTGGGTTTCCTAAGGCTAAGGATGACATATGCAGAGGCAGAAACAGCCTTGAAATAAAATTAATGACTTTTCCAATTTCCAAGTTTGAAAATTAATTTCAAAACTTCTCAAGTTTTCAAACACTGAAACTCAGATGTTTCAAATATTCAAGGTGACTTTTCTTTAGCATATTTATTTTTCCAGAATAACTATCTGGCCTTGACTCCGGTTCTCAAAAAACCTAGGAAAAAGACTGTTCCTTTTTTTTGTGTCATGGGGAGGTCCTTACCAACTTAGGACAAAGCCTGAGATCACAGCATTCCCAAACTGTAACTTTTCCACATTACTTCCTGTCAAACTGGAACTTACACTTTTTTTGCTGACAAGCAACCTGATAAATTTTAGGCTCCCTATAATTTAAAACTAGCACTTTTCCTAATGACCAATATAATTTTACTACATCCCTGAAGCTTTTTACATTTGCACTTTTTGTTGCAAAGATAGGGGAATGGTTTCAAACTGAGAGAGTAGGTTTAGGTTAGATATTAGGAAAAAAAAAAAAATCTTACTGTGATGGTAGTGAGGCACTGGAACAGCTTGCCCAGAGAAGCTGCAGATGCCCCACTGCTGAAAGTGGTCAAGGCAAGGGGATGGAACTCTGAGCAACTGGGTCTAGTGAGAGATGTTCCTGTCCACAGCAGAAGGTTTGGAAACAGATGATCTTTAGATTCCCTCCTACCTAAATCATTCTATGAGTCTATGATCCTCTGATTCTGCTTTGAAATAGCAGCTTTTGGGTAGAAGCATGTAGTGCTTTTGCATAATAAGTACATGACTTTCAAAATCTAACTAATCTTCCTGAACTCTCTAAATCATTGTTCTGAATGTCTGCATCTAAGGGGACTTTTGGATATGGTTTACCTAATTAAAAAGAAAAAAAAAAAAAAAGAATGGGAAACTAAATATTACTTGTTTCTTATGACAAACATCATCTGCTTGTTCATGTGCCTTTCTAAGTGCTTTACTGAGGAGTCTCACTACCCACTGAGGACCTCAGAAGCTTCCTCAGGAGCTTCCTCAGAAATCATTATAAAAACAAAAACCAGAAATAAGTAAAAAGCCTAACTCTACAAAATCATGCAGAAGTTATCCTGCGAGAGTCAAACATCTGATGTTTTCCTTTGATGGTAAATCTGCTTTGGGAAAAGATCTTGAAGTTGCTTAGAATTTGCTTTTAAAAACTTCAATTTTTTGTCACTAAGAATCTTTTTAAATCTGATGCAACGGTGGAAAAATTCCAGTATTCAGTAAAGACTTGGCAAAATTTAGCTCCCATTTCATTAAAACTAGAGTTTAGTATGACTAAGCATGTTCTGCTTTTCAGATTCTGCTCTTCTATAGGTGATGTCTCCACATAACATTTCATGTCTTTCAGATCAGAAAGAAAATAGGGTTTTTCCTTCCACTCCAAACCAAGTTTGGGCTGAACACTAGAAGGGAGACCAAGAAACCTCTTCTCAACCCAGTCCCTTCCAAACATGCAACATGCTGTCTTCTGTTACCCCATCACACCTGAAATGGAAACTTCCTGATTTGAAGAGGAGGCCAAAAATTGTTTTTTCACAATAGCCTTTCTTAAGTAGAGAAGAATGAACATTATGCCAAAAATGAAAATGAAGGAGGTGATGGAAATTATGGTTGGCAATGAGAGGAATAAAGAAGCCTCAAAATGGTGAGGACAAACCAAGGAATGCTTCAGCCAGAAGATAGCATTGTAAAAGAAACAGTTTGGGAATTATTATCAGCTGAGAGGAAAGGGTAATTATAAATGGGCTTTTCAGAAACACCAGGCATGAAACCAGCTTGATAGGTGAGAAACAAAACCAAAAACTTATTAATTCCTTCCTACAGTGCTGCATCTGTAGAACTAGACCTAAAAACCCAAGTGAACAATTTTCACAAGCACTATCAGTTTTGGAGTAACTCCCTCAAAGGCATTGAGTAAAACTAGACACTGAACACCTTGCTTCCAAACAAGGGCTGGGTGTAAAACTGCTTATTTGGAAAGATTATTCCAGATCAGCAATCTTTCTGAAGATTTTAGAACTAAACATAATTTTATATATAATAAAAATAAAATAATTTAGAACTAAACATAGCTTTATAGAACTAGACATAATTTTAATTTTACAATTTGTATTTACAATGAATTTGTATTTACAAATTCTAAACCAAGTATGCCCAAAGACTGAATCAAGGAAATAAAATAGTTTGGTAAAAACTTAAGAATAATGCTGTGGGGAAAAAAAAAAAAAATAGCCAATATATCATTTGATTTCAAATAGGGAATAATGCCTATTAATAATTATTCATTTTTATTCTATGTACAAGTGATTTGTGCTAAGCAGTCTAATTTACAAAGTGGATCAGACTCTCACTAGTTGCCAGCACCTGGATATAAAGTAGCAGACTCTCATGTGCTCTCACTCTCAGAGCCACACGGGCACGTTCACATCCAGAGCTGGCTGCTATCAGTCCCACCCACCACTTTCTCCCCAGTCTCTTCACCTGCACACCAACTGGTGCAGCTTGGCCATCACACACTCATTCACACAGCCACATTCCAGACCCTGGCATCATGGACACATGGCCTTCCTACTACCAGTCCAAGTTTATTAGTAAGAGAGAATTTATTAATAAAATAGAACAGACTGTGCTGATCAGGCACAGGGAAGGCCAGACAAGCAAATCAATCACATATGATCAGTTCTTTTTATCCCCCTTCACCTGTATTTTCTCAAATTTCTTCCTCTCCCAGTCATCCTGGTCCCTCTCTTTTTTCCCCTTACTCCCCTAACTCTACTGTAACAAGTCTGGTGCAATCCTGAAAGGCTTTTGTTCCCCATGCCATAATGTGTCTCACGCCCTGAACCAGCCCCAGTCCAAAAGGTGATTTGCTCCTGATGGCCCATCTTGGTAGGTTTCACACCTGGGCATGGAAGCTGAAGGTCCCTTGGGTCAGCTCTGGAAGGACCCAGACAAGGCAGGTGTTCCACAGGTCGTGTCCCCATCTGCAATTCCGTGTCCCTGTGATTTTCTGAGCCTGTAGAGATGGGCCTTTCTTTGGTTGGGTGATGACCCATGGGATGATCTTAGGAGTAGCTGGAGCTGGATATTATTTGGCTCTAAAATAATATTGGTGGTGTCTTTCTCTGCTCTTTTGTAGGCATGCAGAGGAACTTTTATCACATAACCTAACAAAGCTTGATTCAATCAAGTACCATAGTTCATAATTTTATATTGGTACCAGAAAATAGTTTCTGTATGGTAATATTTCTGAGTTCATATTGTTCAGAGACTACTTGAATATTTTGAAGGCTTCAAGCAGTAGTTTTAAGTGAGATACAAAGATATAGAAGGCTTATTTCAGTTGAAGTCTATTTTATCAGATGGTTTATAAATTATTTATTCTTTAGAGTTATCCAGTCTCATTAAATGCAGTTATTCCCTTGAAATACTTAACTAAAACCCAGTTATAGTTCAACTCAGCACTCTTGAGTTTTTCTAGTTTTTCTTGAGTAGATCACACCTGACAGACAGCTTATGCTTCAGAAATCTTTCCAAGAGACATGCTATAATGGTACCAAAATGTTGCTGAACAGTTGGTGCTGAATGGGTACCAGATATTTCCACATTTAAAGTTAGGCTGCTGATTGTAAATGTCATGCATCTTTTTAAAAGATCTACAGCTTGATTTGATGGTACCAATGATAGAGCATTTCCATGTCCCAATTTAAGTAAAACTCCTCAGAAAAAAGGTCTACATAAATTTTTCAATAAAATTAATAACTTCTCAATCAGTTTTATTTCAATTTTATTCACTTTCATAATATTATTACAATTCTATTCTAGCCACATGGTCCCAGAATAAGCAAAGTCAAACCTGAAAATCAAATAGTGGGTTTTTTCCCCTCATAAGGGGAAACATCTTCCAGTAATGCTGATAGGATGGTTGTATATTTTTCCTTTTACATAATTTTTTAAAATTACAATTATTATATTTCTTACCATCATATTGTATAAGCTTTTTTTTTGGTTCTTGTGGTATTTACACTTGTGTTAGATGTGGGCTTTTACACTTCCATCATTACCCAAAGAAGAGTGGCAAACTTTAACTTTAAACATCCTGCAAAAGTAAATCCAATTAAAAAGGACGGACTGGAAGCAAGCTTAAAGATCATCAAGTTCCAACTTCTCTGCCATGTGCAGGGACACCTTCCACTAGACCAGGTTGCTCAAAGCCTGGTTCAAAGTGGCATTGAACACTGCCAAGGCTGGGGCATCTACAGTGCCTCACCCTCATCCCCACTGCAAAGAATTTCTTCCATACATCTAACCTAAATTTCCCCTCGTTTGCTTTGAAGACATTTGCCCTTTTCCCATCACTAAAGCTGGTCATGAAGAGTCCCTCTCCGTCTTTCCAGTAAGCCCTGTTCAGGTACTGAACGCAGCTATGAGATCTCCACTCAGCCTTCTTCAAGCTTAACAGCCCCATCTTTCCCAGACTGTCTTCTCAGCAAAGTCTGTCTTCCCTACCAATCTCACAAACTCCTCAGGACTTGCTCCAACAGTTCCATGTCCTTCTTATGCTGTGTCTTCTTTGGCAGTGGTGGGACAACGAGTTATGGGTACAAATTGAAAGAGAACAAATTTACGTAGAATGCAAAATGAAGCTCTTTACTGTGAGTGTGATGAGACACTGGAACATGTTGCCCAGGGAGGTTTTAGATGCCGCAACCTTGGCTGTACTCAAGACCAGGTTGATTAAGACCTTGAGCAACCTGGTCTAGTGGGAGGTATCCCTGCCCATGGCCAGAGGATTTGGAGCTAGTTGATCTCTAAGATGCCTTTCAATCTTTTAAAATTCTGAGATTCTCCCAGTGCCTGCATTTTTTTTTCGCTACTTGTGCTGTGTGCCTAGAACACCTGTTATTGAAGAATTAAAGCATGGAATTTATTGACAGCCTCAGCCTTTTCCATAATCACAGTCTTCCATTTCATTCCAGAGAGGGTCCAACTTATTCCTTACCTTTATTTTTGTTAACAACATACCTATAGAAGCCGTCCTTTTTTCTGACACCCGCACTTCCTTATTTATCTGTACATATCTCCTGTAAATTTTTCACGATTTATTTCTTGATAGGATGCACCACTCCTGAATTTGGAAGAGGTGATTCTTGAATATTAGCAAGCATTCTTGGGCCTCTCTGCCCTCCAGTGCTCTATCCCACAGGACTCTACCTCCTAGACTTCTCAATAGGCCAAAGTATGCTCTCCTGAAGGCCGGAGCAGTGAGCTAGCTCAATGCCTTTTTCACTGCAATGGGAATCTCAAATTCCAGCATCTCATGGTCACTACAGCCACAGCTGCCTTGGAGCATCACATTCTCCACCAGCTTCTTCCTGTTGGTGAGCACAAGATCCAACATGAACCTCTTCTCATTGACTCCTCTATCACTTGTATGAAAAAGTTGTTGCCAACACATTTGAAGGATCTCCTGGATTGCTTGTGCCCCGCTGTCCTATCGCAATGCATATGATAGAATTTTTTTGCAAAAATATTTAAATTTATATTAAAAATAATGCCAACGTATGCTATTTTATGCCAATAAATATTGGCGATAACTGAACCATAGTCTTCAAAAACTGAAGTAACCAAACAAGGTAACCAAATAAGAGAAAAGGGGGAGAAAGTGTCCTGCTGCCATCACACAAAATACACAATCCATACTAAAGCTCTTTACAGGTACTGATAAAGCCCCTGGGCATCAGGCGCCCAGCAGAAAACAAAAGGCTAACTCTGAACTTTTTAGGTTTTGTACCACAGCTTTCACAAACAAACACTACCAGCCTTTCTCATGACTCCTTGCTAGAAGAAAATATCCTGTATCCAGAGCCAATAGCAGTCCTTAAACACAAAGCAGCATTGCTGATGACATTCTATTTATATGCTTGTTATCTCTAAGGTGAAATACAGCATAGACTTCTATATTGTATTTTAATGCAAGAACAGCTGCTGTGATTTAGCAATATTTTTATGTGCTTACATATAGGGTAGATAGACTACCAGAGCAAAACCAGTGTTCAGAAAACTCCACATAGTTTCCAATGCTATTCTGCCATATTGAATAAATAAGACCAAGGATATTTTTATTTCTTTTCTTAGGGTTTGCCTTGGCAGGTTTTTGCCTTTTAATCCCCTCAAAGCCTTTTAAACATCACAGTATAGTATGTCTAGTCTTCCCTTAAAAAATGCAAGTCCTTCTCCACTGTTATTTAAAGCATTGTACTCCCTACCATGTACATATGGAATATGATTAAATATGGAATGATGATTAAATAACCATTTAGAATTGCTTTTACATGTGAATTTTCTACAGAAGGCATGCTTGCAGCAAATACTTTATCAACACAGCAAAAAAAGTTTGCTTTCTTCAATATTATACACAATATCAGTTAAGAAACACTGCCAGATGCCAGAGCAATCAACCAGCTGGATATATGCAGCATCTGTGCCTTTTTATACCTCTGTATCAGGCACAAAACAGTGATCCCCAAGTTGAATAAGAGCTTCTGATCAAGCACTGCAAAGAAATGACCATAATTACACAGCAAGTTATAATGTTCACATTATTTCCTTTACCATAAAAGCAGTATAATATTTAATAACAAAAGAAAATCAGGCTTTGTTTCAGGAGCAGTAGAAGATTCTCATGGCAGTCCTTCAGTCTCTTCAATCTAGATTCCTAGTTTAGGCAATAACTAATTCTCAGTCAAGTCTGTCTATTCTTTACATGTAATTTTTTACTGAAGTATCATATTAATTTTGTCTAAATTAAACACATTCCTCAACTAACTCTGCTGC
Source organism: Ammospiza caudacuta (assembly GCF_027887145.1). Taxonomy (NCBI): domain Eukaryota; kingdom Metazoa; phylum Chordata; class Aves; order Passeriformes; family Passerellidae; genus Ammospiza; species Ammospiza caudacuta. Next base: position 32,024,470 of record NC_080632.1, on the reverse strand, counting down.
TACTTGAAATATTAAAGGATTTTCATACTCCCAGTAAAGAAATCTGCAATTCTCATATGCTCCCAATAGCCAGTAAGTTTATGGAAAATCATAAAAGTTTTTAACTTCTAGTTCAGATAGTTTAAACTCAGCATAATGAATTTCCATTTAGATATTCAAAACTTTAAAAAAGATCTGTGTTTATGATCAGTGAATATATTCCTCAAAATTAAGATGGTTTAAAAAGCACATGAAGACATAACATATACTGTCAGATATCCAAAATATTCATCATCTAGATGGCATGCATTATCTGCCTTTACTTTCATGCAAAATATCAGCAATGGGCAGAAGACAGGCATCCAATTCTGCCAATATTCAGTGATTCTGTGATCTCTAAAGTCATATAATAAATTTCTGATTAACTAAAAAAATATTCCTATTAATTTTTCTCATAAACAGTGCATTTTTTACATGCCACATAGAAAAGGAACCACCAAGAAATGCAGCATAAAGGACAGGATTTCAAATTGAGAATCTGGACCCATGAGAATGCACTGCATCACTCAACTTTGTGTCATCTACAAACTTGCTGTGGCTGCACACAATCCCACTGACTGTCTCATTGATAAAGATATTAAAGAGAGATATTAAAGAGCACCAGGCCCAAGACAGAGCCATGAGGGACCCTACTTGTCACCAGCCTCTATGTGAATAGAGAGCCACTGACTAAAACTCTCTGGCTGCATTCATCCAGGTAATTCCTTATCCACAAGTAGTCCAAGATTTGATTTGGGGTAAGCATACTATGTGGAAGGCCTTACAGGCTTCCAGGTAGATGACATCAGTCAATCAGTCCTTGTTGGGCACTGCCAGCACACCATCACAGAAGGCCACCAGACTGATGAGGCAGGACTTGCCTTTAATGATGCTGTGTTGGCTGTCTCAGTTTGTCTCCTTGTTTGGTATGTGCCTTAACATTGTTTCCATGAGCATGTGTGACATGATATTCCCAGGCACACAGGTGGCACTGGTCTGCTGTCTCCCAACTCCTTTCTTCCACAATTTTAAGGATAAGAGTGATTGGATAGATTAAAGGTTAAATACTCTTACTCTCTCCAATGTGAAGACTTTTAGCAAAACACTCTTCTATTTCAGAGCTACAAACTAGTATCCATACAGTTCCGCATACAGTGTATTGAAGTGTTACTCAGTGCTTGCTTTATAGCCAATGTCCAAGCAGTCAAATCTGTGTTTCATTCTGCAGCTAGTTATGTCTTTACAATTAATTAGAAAACAATTACATTACAATCAGAAATCACTTTTCAAAGAGACAGTGCTTTTGCAGGAAACAAACTTCTCTAGTAGTCAGTGATTCCACTAGCTGGAAGTCCCCAAGGTTTTGCTTGCCAGTTTACACAATTTCAGGAAACACTCCACACATTCTCCACACACATCAAACACAAAAACAGTGTTGAACCTTACGTGATCATTAATAACTTTCCATCTTAGAAATACGTGACCTTGTTCTGTGTATTGTGAAAAGTCAAACACAACTGGGCCTTTGTTCCTCTTCAATACTGACAGAAGTGACAGCAATATTTGACTGGTTCTTCTGCAAAAGACATGGGAAATTCAGGAGTTCTGTTGTTCTGTTATGTTTTTTCAAGAAAATGGACTTACTTATCCATGTTCAGTAATATCAGTACCAGGGAAAATAAATGTTTAGCATGTACTTAGAAAGGATGTGCTCTTTGTCTTGAAATAGCAAGACATACAGCCAGTAATGCACAAGTACCAATAAAATTTTAACTGTTGTAACATAAAAGGATGTCCCATACACATTTAAAATACTTTGCTAAGGAAGCATTTGCACTATACTACGCATGATGTGACTAAGTTTATAGGTACCCACTATTTAACACCGTCAAAATCCTTTTTCCTAAATATGTACAACACTTTCTAATAGAGTGCTGCAATGTGTGGAGAACTGTAAGCAAAAAATGGAAAAGGGAGACAGCAAAGAGCTAAACAGATGGAGAGACAGAATTGCCTCTGCCCTCCTCTCACTTCCTGCCATACTTCCTTCCATTATATTAAAATGCAAAGTAATTTTAAAAGTTTCTTTGCAGAGCATAGAGTTCCATTATGAACACTAATACCACATTTTTTAAATTATTAGTTTTTTTTCAAAATCGACCAATATTAGCTATTGTAGAAAATATCTTATGACAGACTTCAAAAGAAAGGTAAACACCAAATAGCAGTGTCATAGTGATACATCCCATTAAATAATTCAGATTTTCTGTCTTGTTGTCTTTGCTTCTTTCTTTTCTCACTTCTCTGGAATTATCACTTAACACTGAAATCATCACTATCTAAAGTTTTCCTGAAAGTTTTTCCATCAGAACCCAATTTTTCTGTAGAAATCAGGATTTCTTTTTAAATAACTGCCAGAAGACAACTTTTTATTGTTGTTGTTGTTGTATCAGTTTGCAACATGTGATGTTTGGAAGAAAAAACAAGATTTTTTTTCTGGAGTAGATGAGCATTGTGGAGAGGAACACTTTAATCTTTTTTTCGATTACACAACCATCCTGATCTCTACTTCTTTTATTATACTCCATCAAATGATATTTGGACTTCATTTTACTTACTCTCCACTGGTTTTACCCAAGGTAATTCAAGAAACTGCCCTTGTTCCAGATCACCTGTTACTGAATCACTGGTAAAATTGGCTATTAAATGTTACTTTGAAGTTTGTCTGCCTAGAGAATCTCATTAGACTTCAGCTGAAGCTTCACACAGATTGGCAATTCTATTGCCTTCGCACATTTATATTATGGCAGTTATCAACTACAACAGGTCAGAAATACAGATTATTTAAGGAATGATTGCTCATCTGTTCTTGAAATACCACATCAGAATACCGATCCTTACTAAGACATTTTCTGCCAGTGGCCACGTGAAACCTCGTATTTGCTCTTACTGTTATGCTCACTGATTTCTCTGAATAACACCAACAGACTATGGATTGGATCATCACTGAGCTCCAGAAGTCCTTGATCTGCATGAGTTCTAACTCTTAAATACACTGCTTTTGGTGAAATGCAGTTTTAGCGGTCTGCAGATATAAAATACAACTTACATTACATTCACAGAAGCTGTACTTCAATACACATCACAATTTGGCAATCACTTGTGATAAGCAACCATTTAATCACTTTCATTTTTCTCCTGAGATCCAGCTTGGGTTCCTTACAGAATGACCCTTGAGTCTTTGCACCATTAATTCTGCTCTTATATGACTTCATCAAGCTGTTGTCATTCCCCAAATAAAAAACAAGCATCTTCTTGGACCAGGATGATTTTTCTCCTCTAACTTTCCAATTCCTACCATGCAGAAGCTAAGCATAATGATTTTACCTGCATTTAGGACGTTTAAAACTTTAGTTAAACCTCATTTTGTGAACTATTCCAATCAACAGTATTTATTAGGATTCTTTATCTCTCTTATATATCAAACCAGCTGATGCTAAGGTCAGCAGCATTAACTGATTTCTACTCCTAATATTGTTGCCTTTGGCTCAGAATGTGTGCACAGAGGATTTAATTTCTCATATTCTCTAATATTGCCACTTCCATCCAGGAGATATTTTATAATTTAATGGCCTTCTTTTCAACAGAGATGAACACCTGCATCTTTCCCCAAAGCAGCCCACAACCATTAAGCATGTATAGTATCATTTGACAGCGCACCTTCTTAATTTTCTCTTTATCATATCAGAAACATTAACATACCTCAGCACATTATTTTTGCTCACTGGTATCATCTCATGTTCTTTTGCATATAGTTTTTTTTTCCTTAACTTTTAAGATGTCATCAATGCTCCTCAGAATTAACTTAATTTCTAGTCTCGTATGTTTACAGCTTGCTTTTCCTTACTTGCCATCAAGGATATGTCTCAAATAACCAAAAGGTTTGTCAGTTTGTTTTTTACTTTGCTGCTCCTTACACAGAAAGAGCAGAAGACACAAACCCAAAAACAAATAAGATATTTTTAGTATTTTTTTAAGTAAGCTGTAGAGAAAATAGACTATCAAAATTTTAAAGGCTGATTATTGAGTAACACCCAAGAAACTATACACAAATCAAAAGAAATAAAATCTCAACTACACAGACATACATTACAGGACAGATAAAATCCACATTGCACTGAAATGAAAAAATCATGTTAGAGTGAACTCCTATGAAGAGAAATGTCACTTCATACATTTGAGTTTAAGTCCAGTTACTTTAATAAATGAGACTGCAACTTGAAATGCTAATAATTATGAACCTTCAATAGTGATGTTACACTGTGGGAGAAGAACTTTTGAAATGAGCACACATAATAGTCCTGCCTTTGATTGCTTAAGGTAATGACAGCTCCTTAAAACTGTTCCTTCTAATTTCAACAGCTTAAAATTTCTTAAAAGTAACACAACCTTTGAACATAGTGGAACGCATCAGTAATGCAATTGTTTGTAGAAATCATATAAGAAATACACTAATCTGATCATAAATCATAAAAAAATAAAATTAGACAACAAATTAATTCTAAGTTTATCACTTTTTAATGATTAGAGGAGGTTTTTACTTGAAGGTTTTGGTCTTTTTTTTTTTTACCTTTTTTTATTTTCCCAAGTCAGGACAGTTGTTCTATTACCAGTTCCAATTTGTGCCTTCAAAAACTTGAAAGATATTACACAGCTTGCTAAAAGGTATTACATAGCATAGTTCAACCATGATGACTGGATCATGACTGCACTGGTTTAATTGCTCTAACTGACTTGTCAACATCTCAAGGAAAGTCACAGACTTGAAATATTTTTATTGACCTGGAAAGGCTGAGAGGTTTTTTTTCCTAATCTAGAAAGAGTCAGCAGGGCTTAGACAAGATATTCATTGACCTGGAATGACTGCTTTTTCAGCCTTTCTTGCTCCAGAATGATTGTAAAAGACTTTTAGCAACTATGCTCTTAGTAACAGGTAATCTAATTTTCTGAACAATGTGCTGCTACACATATTGCCTTCATTTCTAAAAGCACTTGAAGAGTCCATGTATTAATTACAAGAATAAATACTATATGGCATGCACAGCGTCTGTTGGGTGAATTCTTTGGCACAGAATTTTACAGTGCTTTAACATGAGTTTGTTTAGTCTCTGTTGCTGACATACTATCTGAGACTGTTTCACTAGTGCTAGGACTTTTTCTTAGCCAGAAAAAAGAAAAAAAAAATTATTAGGAATATATGATAAAGACACCCTTATCCAGAAAGATTTCTTGGTTTTGAATGGTATTTTTGAAAACTGGCAGCTGTAGCAAGAGGTTGCGTTTTTGGGCTCTGTTTTTAATGCCACAGGTGAATGATTTGAAGAACCAAAAAAAAAAAGTTCATAATATTTTACATTGATTGTGTATACTTTTGTTTCCCATATTTCATCACACTGAGCAAGAGCTATTAAACTCATGTTTTCTGAGGGAAAAGAGACATGAGTTCACAGGTTGCTGCCTAGCACATCATTTTCTAGGAGGAAATACCAAGGCCCTAGACTGGGCATCAGTCATTAATCAGGTTTTAAGCACTTAACTTCCTTGGCCCTTCTTAAACCCCTGTTGCTAGAGTTGTTTTAAGTAGGTGTGAACTTCAATTCATTAGAAGGCTGACAACACCTTGTCAGAAAAGGATCAAAGGACAATGTTTATACTGCTGTTAAAAAACTTTGACTTGTGCCCTATACGTTTTGCATTTATAGCAAATGTCCAGTATTTGTCTTTAAGTTTGGAAAAGCTGTCTTTGCAAGCTACATACGCCTTGATATCTAAGGTCCTCCCTGTATAAAGTGAACAAAATCGAGAACAAATGTAATTCCTATGCAGAAAGACATTTAAATAATGGCATCATGATTTTCCTAATGTCATGACAGTAAATGCAAGGGGCTTTGAGGATTCCAAGACAAATTGTCAAGATCGTGGTCTAGAGAAAAAAAAAATATTGGTCATCCTTGACCTGAAGTCTATCAGGTATTCTAGATACTTTGTTCCCCAAAACTACAAAAGATCCTAACCTGCCATTGCAAGAGCATTATTACTTCTAAAAGAACTTGTTTAGAGCAATATAAACTATATAAAAATTATCTAATTATGAAGAATAGTAGGTATTTTGTAAGTCCTACATGCACTCTGTATTCCCAGCTTTTAGTTGTGAGTACCCATATTACATCAAAAATGACTGAAAATTATTTTCTATAAGTTTCTTTATTACTTAAAGTAATATAAGAGGAATTACATTCAGGTAGGGAAGGTTTCTTCATGGTATAACTTCAGGATCATGGCCTATGTGTTTGTTTTGATAGGGAGCAAACAGTGCAACCAGCACAAGGAAATGTATGAGATATTGATAAGAACACTGCTGGTACATCCTGTACCCAGACCATAAAGATCTGATGTATTTTCTGAGACAGCAATTTTGTCTTATTTGAGGTGAAAGGAAAGAGAAGAAACACAATTCATTATCTAAATAAACAACTTGGTTTTAAATTATAACAGTTCCTCTCCATACATTTGTTTCAGAACTGACAGATTTTCAGTCATTTTACTCAGAGAAAGAATACAACAGTTTCATTACTCCCCCCAGCAAGCAGATATTACGGGATTAAACATTTTTTGTATCACATTTAGTGGTGAGGGTAAGATATATGTCAGCAGAATAACTTCCAAGGAAAAAAAGGCAAAGGTTCCTGAATAATCAGATGATCATGCCTTCCAGAGAAAAACAACCTGGCCTGGTGTGATGGTGCAGAAACTTTTTTCTGCACACTGGAATACAAGCCTTGTCTCCATATTCTGACCAAGAGCCATAACCAAAGCAAGTGCAATGTCAGAGAAGTGTGTTTGCAATTCTCTATCTCCTTTTGCTTTTTTTCCCAAATAATATCTTATTCATTTTTTCTTCTGTTGAAAGGGCCTCATATGGAAATGAAAATTTATAATAAACCACATCTTTCAAACATGTCATCCCATCCAGATTGGTGACAATGACAATGTGAAAAATCAATAGACAAAGGTATCGTAAAGAAATATTTTCTTTCAGTTTGCAATTTTAAAAATGTGAATGACTGTATAGATCATTATAATTTTCAGTTAAAATAAAAACTGAATACCCTATCAGATATAAGGACAAGGGAGAGCAGAAATTATCTAGTAATCACATGTCCTTTATTTTCTTCAAAAGAACTGGTTTTGATTGAGTTCTTTAGTCTAAAAAAGAGAAGTTATTATAATAGTTGAAAAGAAAGCTAAAGTAGATATAATTAAAAGTATGCAGATAAACAATTGACAATCTTTACATGGTAATTGTTTGGTAACCAGCAGAATCACTGTAAAACTATTTGTCAAGAAAAGTAGAACTCCTTAGAGAAAATGCTGTTCCTAAACATGCATATGGGAGCTCAGATTTATATGATTTAAAGTAATTCCAATTATCTAGTTGTGCTGGTCCAAGTCCTTGAATTTTTTGAGTATGGTTACCTCCATTTACAAGAGCTGTGGATTTCACCCAAATATTTTCTTTTTAAACAGGGAAGTTGGAAACCAAACCAGACTAGCTATAGCAAGGTTTTTAAAGAAACTAGTAAGTTTCAATGCAATTAGAGAGGAGATACCTGGAGTTGGAATAGGTAAAACAGTGGATTAAAAGTTGAAGAAAGAGGATATCAAAGCAAAGCTTGCTTTTTGCTTCAGCAGAAATTTATAGAAAACTTTTTCCAATGTCTGATTTTATTGTTGCTAAAAAGATAAGAAGCAAGTGTACTTGAGAAAGGTACATAGAAACAGCTGGGAGGCAATAGATTCATTATGCTTGTCATGAGATGTACAGACCTGAAAGCCAATCAGAATGGTTTTTACTGCATGATAGATAAAGTAATAATAATCCTCCCTAAACTGGCAAAGGCTGCAAAATCACACTATGATTTGACAAGGTATAAAATTAATTGAAATTAATAATTACTGGAGAAGATGATCCAGAAACCTTTGTCAAACTAAAGAACTAGAGATTAGTTTGTGTAGGAAGGGAAGTCTTAGAGATCATCTAGTTCAACTCCCCTGTGATAGTAAGGGACATTTGGCCTGGTTAAACTTTACTAGGTTCCCCCTAGGGCCCACTAATATTCCTGGGACCACGTTCAACTAAATTTTGGCTGTCTCCATGAATAAAGATTCATGGAACAGATCCTGATGACTTAAAAAAAGATTGGAAACTGATTTTATTTTAATTAGCATTTTTTGCTTCTTGTTAACCTCAGTGATATTAGATGTACAGCTAGAAAATTATATGAAATAACTCAGCAACTCACTTCTGCCATAATCTCTTTTTGTATGGGATTGTACTGAGTATTCATTGCATTTTTATTTATATATGTGTTGGATTCTACCTTCAGTTACTTCTAAAACAAAGCCTGGGAAACTGGATACTAGCAAAAACACTCCTCCATTATTTCAGGAAAGGCAAGGTAAGGCGAGGTGAGGTGAGGTGAGGCAAGGAGAAGAGAGGAGTGACAGACTTCTGGTCAAAGTTTACATTTAAATTTCACAAAGCTTTGCTAGCCCATCCCTGTGGTACAAGATGTCCCCAGAATCCTCATATTATTATTTTCTGTGCAACACCAGCCATGTCATATCAAGAAACCCTTTATTTTTTTAAAGAGTGATTGTGACAGTGAGTGTCCATAATCTCATTCAGACCGTCTTCTACTTAACTCAACAACCTTGTCTCCCTTCTGATTTTTTGGAACTGGCGCACAGTTCAGTCACTGCCCACTACAGTGTAGCAAGGGCTTTTCCAACAAATAAATAAATGTTCTCCTCCTTATTTAACAATTGTCAATAGAAATGTCTTAGACACTGAATAAGCCTTGATCCATTAACTCATTCCACCACTAAAAATACACAAACTCAATACAGCATTGGCAAAAATACTGTCAGTTAAAAAAGAAAAGGCTACCGTTTTATGCAATGTCTCCTCCTCCAAAATAATAGTTTTCCTTCTTTCTCTTCCATCTGATCACATTTTGAAAGCTTTTTTTTTTATTATTTATATAGCTTTTTTCTTCTTCATTTTGTTAGCTTTTTCCTCTCCCCTGAATTCTGCAGTGAGCAGACTGTATGCACACACACGCATGCACATCCACCCCCCACCCCCGCTCTTTCTCAGTCTCTCTGCTTTTAGCAATAATTTGCACATAATGGAACAGCCAGAGGGGGGTTTGATCAATGACCTCTGTCTCGGAGATGCTGTTCCAAGGGAAACACATCTGCCAACATAAAGTATTGGAGCAATCATAGCTCAGTGAGCGCCGTAATAAGCAACTGTTACACTGGAGCCATCAGTCATGTTCAGTTACAGACCTGAAAGGATATGGCACCTCAGGGAGCAATGTCCTTCCATAAATTTGGGCAGCAATGAAGAATGATTTGCAATCAAGTAATAAAAGGCCTAAAAAAGGTCCACCACGCATACTAACATCCAATACAGCTGACAAAGAAAATAAAAAACCTTGGCATTGTTTGCTCGTTATGTAAACTACACAGCTGTCCAAGCAATTAAGATATGATTTTGGGAATTCTCTCGTAAAAATTTGCTAACAGCGCTTCCACTTGTGAAAGTGACATTCTTCTTTATCAGTAAAGTGCATTTCATTAAGGTAATGCAATTTCATCTAGCTTAATAGTAGGAATTGCTTAACCTTATGGCAAGAGTACGTAAACAACATAAAATTAATGACACTCCATGCATTGTGGGAATAGATTTGCATTAGTGACAGCATTGATCAAGTAATAGAGAAACTAACATGCACTTCAAATTGTTAGTACTCTAGGGATTCCTGTTCACTATCTGCAAAGTCATATTTCTGGTCTTCTGGTTGCAAAACTGTTAGAAAAGGTAAAATTCACAGTAAGCTTTGCAATTTTTTAGTACTAACACTAATGAAATAAGCATGATAAAAAAGGCATGAGTCTGAGGGGATCCATCTTCACAGGCAGGCTAAAAATATAAATGGAACAACAGAGATGTACGTCTTCTAGAAATGATTGACTACATATGTGAAACAGCACCATGATTCAAGAGGTTTTTTTCTTCCATTCTTTCAGATAAGAAAATTTTTAAATGCTGCAGACACCACTTAATGTTTTGATATTTTTATGAATCTATCTACAGGAATGTTTATTATGCTTATATTCTTTATTATTTCTGCTTCTACCATTAATGGTATGGCTGTGTGGTTTTGCACAGTATTATGGGCTGGACAATTCTCTAATATGTAAGGTTTTTTACATGCCAAAGTCAAGAAAAAACACCGAGGACATCTAAAGTCACATCTGCTCGAGAAGGATCTTCAGTCTTTTGTACTTCCTTTCTTCCAGAAATGAGGTTTTACAGATACATATAACACAATATCAGTCAATCAGCAGGGCTTGTTTTGGGTAGTCTGACCCCTGTCTTATCAGAGATGTTTTTCTCAGACCCCTATTGATGCAAAAGGTTAGGAAACCACTGACTGCTTAGAGAGGCTTTGTTACTTCCTTAAAAATCTCCCTTAGGCTAGCACAAACATGTCAATCCATAGGAGTAACCCCTATTAAAACAGCTAAATCTTGATTGTTAGTATTTATAGACTGCACTGAAGATCAGCTTTCAGTTTTTCTGTGTTTCAGAGGAACAACTTAATAAAACTTGTCTGAAATGCTCTCATTTTATTAGTGTATGCCCTTGTTTTCTCACAGTCCAATTAAACATTGTGGTTTACAACCAGCAGGGAATTAAACTCCAAATTAGTCTCCCTCTGGTGAGAGAGGAACATAGGCAGAAGCTAGGGGCTGAGATAACAATTTACTGAAAACAAACAACAAGAAATTAACAGGAACAGCAACAACACATTAATAATGAAAGTATACAAAAGAGAGAGATATTTACACAAAAATGTGCTCACCACCCTGACCCAGCACGGCTGCTGAGACAAAGAAAAGCTGTTGGACATTACCACTGCTGGCACCACATGGCCTCCTGCAACAAAGGAGAAAATGGCAGACATTACCACAGCCCTGCAGTGACAAACTACTCCCCTTCCCTGAGCCAATGGACAAATTATGGACAAACCACTCCAAGCCAGCTTGTCCACATCGCTCCATTCCATCACGGCTCCTTGTGGCACCTGTGGTCCGTGCACACTGCCGGGTTCGGCACTATTTGGCTGGACTGGGCTGGGCTCAGCTCGGCTCCGTTCTGCTCAGCTGTGTTTATCACTTGGACTTGCACTCTCCCTCGGGAAAGAGGAACAAAATGGTGTGGCTGCCACTGTGTGGCGGCCGCTCCTTCCCCCGAAGCCATGTTCCCAGCAATGACAGGAGTGGTATGGAACTGCAAGCTGGCCGTGCCCACACAGCCCTGGGCTCCACCCCCTCTCACAACTGAGAGCAAACCTGGGCAATGTGTCAGCAGGAAACGCATCGCAGAGATGATGGAAAATAGGGAAATGGGGAATGCTATAGCTGAGATTGGCAAGACATAGCCAACAAGGAGTGCTACTTCTGGGACTTTTATTTTGGTTTGGTTTACAGCTTATTGCTTATTTTAGAGCGTTTAATTTGAAAGACGAAAGCTAACTCTGTCTCTCTCTTCCAGATGCAAGACATAAATGGAAGTATTACCTGTAAATACTCTTCACTTAATTAAATTCATAACTGAAAAAATGCTGTAGATATTCCTGCTCAAGCAACATGCACATAGTAGACAAGCTTACAACACAGTAATAGTCTCAAGTCTCCTTAAGCAATAGCAGTGTAAGGTGTTATTTAAAAATAGGGTAGGTGACACTTTCATTTAATATTGGGCTAGACTCCTTGTTCAAGGGAGTCCTTTTCATATTGAAGTTATTCTTCAGTAGGAAAAAGATTCAAAGTTATGAGACAAGAGTCATGCAACTAGAGGGAAAGGACTAGGAATCAGTCTAGGAATCAGTCGGGTCCTTGACTACAGAGGCCTACAGTAGAAAATCCAACAAAGAGCAAATTCCTCTTATTTAAGATATACCAGTATGTCATTCCAGATGGCAGACCAGACATATTGCTGGATTACTGAGAGCAGAATAGAATGAACAGTATAAATCTGAAGCCTAAAAACGTAAATCTGTATAATTCCTAAACCCATCAACAGGACAATTTTTAGATACAGAACAAGCAGGTCTCTGTATGGATATCTCTAAACCAAGTAAGAAGAGGATTAAGAGAATGCTTTGTACAAGACCCTAAAGGCATTTGTTCTTAAACAGTTTACCGCTTTACTGCTATACACAGTAGGACTCCAGGATACTGTAGTTCACAGTGTTAACTTATGACAGGGCAACTAGTCCTAAACAATGCCTGCAGGGTTTTGTAAGTCTGAGACGCAGACTTATGAAATAAGCCCTTTTAAAAATATTTTAAATGTTTTGGGTTTTTCCCTCTTTTTGCATGTCAGGCTACAGCTAGTCTAAGAAATCTAGGCAAAGAACCTATTGTCTTTAATTGCTATTATCCATCAGAAAGTCCTCTTTACAGGGAAAAATTACACTTCATGATAAATCTACGTAAGAGATTACTGCATTTTTCATAATTTAGCCACCCATTCTAAGGAGGAAATCAGCCTGACAGTGAGCATTACAGGTTGTGCTAAGCAGCTGTCCAGAAACTGTTAATTTCTAGGGGTAAGTCCTGCAGGTAGTTTTTATTTCTAAACTTGAAAGCATTAAATTGTTTCAGAGGTTTTCCAGTTATATCTCCCAGGGCTTACAGAAAGCCTTGATACACAAGAAAAATACAGGGGCAAGACCCCCATGGATTTAAACAGAGGACTGTTCCCACGTACGAAGACTGAAAAAATTGAAGTTCTTCTGGAAAGGGATCAGTGGGCCATCATGTCTTAATTCTCTAATACTTTGTCTTAATACTGTAACACTTCTATGATTCTGGCACAAAAAGCTTTGTTCTCCAAATATCATTCTCCAGTTTTCACAGGATTGTTTATTGCTATTTACACAGATGAGCAAGTTTTTCTTAAAAGGTGATTTATCAATACTGGATTCAGTCTTGAATGGATACCTAATTATGAGTGAATAAACACAGCAGATCTGAGGGAAGGGGAGATAGATTTGAATACTTTACTTCCTTCTCATTTCTTATAAGATTTATGTGAATCAGATGATAGTGTCCATCATATCATGCTTTTTAATCTGTACTTCCTCTGTGCCCCCAACACAGAGTGCTGATTTCTGCACTATTAAGTTAGAACTTAATATTTTCCCTCCTTGTTTCCATCTCAAATATCTTTTAGTAAAAGTCACTAATGTTGTCATTTTGTAAGTGAGGACACATGGTCCCCTTTGCATCAGTGAGACTTTTTGCAGCCCTGAGGGCTCAACATATCATAAAATAAAAATGATTAAATGTTCTGCATCTTAGTTAGATGCACAAAATGTTAGTGGCAAAATCTTAGAGCACAAAAGCTTAGTGGCCAAAATCAAGGTACCTCTTATCTTTTGGGTTTAACGAAATAGAAATACCTTATGAGTGAATTTCATCCATGAGTAGAGCACCAACACATAACTCTCTTGGATTTTCAGGTACTTCTGGTAAGTTGCACCATTTGATAATAAGGGTGCAATTTTTAAATCTTATTCCATCAACCATGTGTTTTATGTCATAATTAAAATATTCAATTTAGTTGAAAGCTACCTATATCACATATAACTTCTTCTGATTAGATACACACTTGTTTTAGTGACAAAACAGCCTCTACATTATCTCCATAGACAAGTATATATTGGAGACTCCTTAACATCCAACACTTGGCACCACAACTATGAAGATGTTGCCTTACCTAACACAGCATAACTATCATGAAGTGGAAATTAATTAACAAATATATTCCTTTTATTTTTCTTTCTCTTCTCTCCGGCCCTCATCATTCAAATCTAACATATTCTGGATGTGTAAGGTAGAAAAACAGACAAAAGCCATTCAGTTCAGACGTGTCTCTTTCATCACAGACAGACAATAGTGTCAACGCTGTTTTCCTTATGGATAAGATTTAGGGGAGCTTCCATGTAACGGAAGCTGCTCACATGTCCTGAAAGCTGAATGTCTGCTTTACACAGGACAGTGACTAAGAAAGATTTTGTTATTTTAAGGTTTTTGATAAGTAGGCCAACTGAAGACTTCACCATTTTGGAGAAGCTATAAATTCTGATGTCACGTTCTAAAGTTGCAGTACCTTATATTTGTTATTTATTACATTTAGACATAAGACCAATAAGAACTATCCTTCATGACACTCCCATGGATATGTTGTCTATAATTCTGATACTTAAATTTAATTCAAAACAGGAAATAGTTTCCATCCAATCCATCTCTCCAATACCCCAACTACATTCCTGGTCTGTTTTAAAATATTTTATAGGATATAAAAATCTGTATACTAGGCATTTGTAAACTAGAAAGTCTATTGTTCCCTTGGAATGCCAAGTGACTTCATAACTTTATATTCATTGGCAGTCATTGCCACTACTTTCATAAGTCTACTCTACCTATTTAATTACTATTGAGCTGCAATTAAAAGCTTTCTCTCCCTTTCTTTAAACAATAGTTACTTGAAATAAAATTTGGGCTAGACTCATACAGACTTGGGGGTTTCAGTGGAAAAAACCCAACAAAAACAACAGATAGTATTTTGGCATTACTTTTTGGCTTTCAAATAACAAGGTAGAATGAAAAAAAAAAACAACCACAATTAATACATCAGAGGGCTCTGCCAGGCTTTTATAGCAATACAGGATTTTTTTGGCTATAAAGAAACATATTGAATCTTCAGAGCACAGCCTATTCTTCACTGCTTCAGTTGTCTTCTTTTGTTTACAAGTCCCTGCCATCCTTCTCTGTGAATTGAATGCTAAACTGTCTCTGGAGAGACGTTATATTGCTTACAGAATGCCTCAGCAGATGGTGCTTCCTGTTGCAACAGAAGGCTGTGATTACACCTGAACTCTTCAAGAACTGTAACTTACACAGAAAAACAAGAAAAATGGAAGTCTTACAGCTCTATCCTTTTTTCTCCTGTGTTCTCTCACCTTCAGGAAAAAAAAAATCTAGATTTGGAAACTGCTAACATTTTACCACAATAGTTTGTCCCAGCCTCCATTGCAGACATTTGATCACTCTGTACCTTGTTAGAGCACTGCTTATTATAGTCATAAAATAGAAGAAACCTCCACCAGGAAGAGTCCATAAGCACAAAATGAAGCACCATGAAAACCACTGGATTCAAATGTTCAATGTTCTATAGCAGCTTGCTATTGAATGGAAATAGACACTTTTACAGAAGTGTCCAATTCCTTCTATGCTGGAAAAGATTAATCCCATATATTTCCCTCATCTATTAATTTCTGTAAAATGTAAAGCTAATTTTGGGACCATATAACTTAAAACCAAGAACCATGGCAGCATAATAGGAAGTTAAATATGTACATATTCTCTTAATAATTAGCAGATAAATAATTACTATTGAAAGGCAGCCATCTGAAATAAAGACTTTCTGTAAGTTACTTTTCACTGTCTCTATATCCCCAATACTGCTCTGCATGGTTTCTACAGACAGCCTGAATAGTTCATATGGACAAGGAAGGACAGAAAAGGGTCAATACTACTCTTTGCATGTATTAGTCATGCAAATTAGTCTTTAATCTGGCAGAGAAATGTCCCTTTCTGTTGTGTGACTGCATTGGGCTCTGCCTACCTCTTCCATGGTTATTTTGAGCTTTGATTATCTTCAAGCTTTCAGCACTCATGCAGATTCAAATCAAAACCAATGTTTAATTTGTTTTTAGAGTTCCAGGTGGCCAGGGACCTCTTGGGACCTTGCAAAACAGAAACAGATGAGAATAGGTCCAAGTCCTTTTCTTAAAGGAGTATATGGATCTGCCCACATGTTAGAGTCTATTCACTGAAGCTGGAAAGGCTGCATTCATCTGTGGTTTTGTAGCCAACTTACAATATTTTCACCAAAAATGGATCCCTATCACAGATGACCTGCTCCTTCCCCCCCATTCCCTACTGAACTCGAGAGAAAATTAAATATGTATCTGGGTTTTGCAACTTTTATCAACTCTCACCTTTTACATAGAAGATTCACCAATTTAACTGTAAACCTTAGCAGAACTAAGTCTTTGGTGTTTTCTGTGAAATTTCAAAAGTCTCACTGTACAAAATCATTTATAAAAGCTACTAGTTAAAAAAAAATCGCCTCAGAATCTTAGAGGTTTCAACACTTCATAATTTCTTAACATTTTTTATGGGTGTGTTTTCCCCAAGATGTTCTGGCAAATCTGAACAGATTTGGGCCAGACAGCATCAGGCCATGACTAATTTCTTTATCAAGGACAAAAAACCCTTACCTTATCAGGTGATTATCAAAAAAAACCCCATCTCTTCTTACCTTCTCTTGCATTCTCAGGATACAGCTATACATTATAATAGAGGAATCCAACAGTAGCCAACTAATTGTATTACTGCTGAGTTTCACTCTTTTACCAAGCTCCGACCAGACCTGTCCTGTTTCCAGTGGGTCTTTCTACTTGCCCCTGCATCCGTGTTCCCTCACACTCCTCTCTGTAGGTGCTCTCCACTCTCTCCACACCAGCACAGCCCAAGGGAGAAGAACATTCTCAGGCCCTTGTGTTTGTTGCAACATTTCCTACTAACTCAAGTGTCTTCTTATGACTAACAAATAAAAAGAATTGATGTGTACTGACTGCTTATTTAAGAATTAGGGTAGCACTCAGTCATTAAATTAATATGGGCCTATCAGGTGTTCTAACAAGAGGCCTCAAAAGAAGATGTGGGAGAATATGTAGAATTCAGTTCAAATAATATTTTATTCTAAAACGAGTATCAATTCCCATTTTAGTCAGCTTGATTAATTTCTTTTAGATATCAGTTGATATAGATCTGCCTAGCTATATGAATACTTAAGCATAATGAGCAAGTATAGGAACTGGATAGTAACGCCATTTTTGTTAGAAACACAAAAATGAGAAAGTAATTCACAATGACTTGGTCAAGAATCCCCATAGGCTGTAAAGCACTTATAAACACATGAAAAGAGATAGCAACATTTTCATCCACATTAAAGATACACAGGTCAAAACCTGGTGGTCATCTCAGATTCCTTCACTTCTTTGCCCTGTACATCCATAACAATGGCAAGTCATGCCACATCTCATCTATGATGTTTTAAAAACCTCTTCACCAGTCATTCTCCCATTGTGGTGGAATAAAATATTACCAAAAAAAAAAAAAAGAAACCAAAAAACAAACAAAAAAAAAAAAAAAAAAAAAAAACAAAAAACAAAAAACAAAACCAACAAAAAACCTCCTTACTTCAGTTTTTCTGAATAATATATTGCATGATTATGTACATGCCTTATCTCATGTTTTTTACATCCTCCTATACTTCCTTTACTCCCCTGCATTCTTAATATATGCTCATTTGCTCACATACAGTTTCATCTTTCTCATATTTACTTCCTGTTTTCCTACAGTTATTCATCTCTTGGTACCAGTTAAGTAATTTCATCTCTTAGATGACTCCTCTTAGAAAAAAGCTCTGTCCCTAAGCTATCTATTCAGGTAATCTTCTACACTAAATTTCCTATTAAAAACAAAACAAAAAACAAAATAACAAAAAAAAAAACCCACAGTGACCCCTGCCCTCCCAGAAAACCCCAAAAACCCAAGAAACTATAAAAAATCTATATCTTATGTAATGGTAATAAAAGAACAAATAGACAAAAAAAATTAAAAGCTGTTTGGTCATTGTAAGGCATATCTTTACACCTTTACTTGGCTGATGAAAATAAATGGCTCATTGGCTGTACAAAATAGAATTGTTGCCTCTTATAAATGGTGAAGTTAAGCCTTGAATCAGGTACATTTAAAAAACTCTGTGTCCTCAGCCATTAATTCCAATGCATGATTAGTACAGTTACATTTGCAGCAAAGTAGACAGGACAGACTCAGACAGCCAAAAATCTACACCTAAGGAAATATTATATTTTCATCCCGGTGTCCATGCATAGTCACGGCTTGCTTGCCTTGCATATCAGAGAAAGCCATTTCTTTCTTTGAACCCTCTTTGACTGGTTCAGAAATCTCCTCTATTTTTTAATTTCACACATTTTTCCTAATACTATGGAGAACAATGATTCTTGTGGCTTTTTCTAGCATCTGGACAAAAATTTGGGACCTGACTGCCATCCCAAGAACAATAGGATTTCTACTGTCACCATGAGGTTTTTTTCTGAATAGATTCTTTTTGCTTTTTATGACAGAACTCTGCTTCTCATAAAATCAGCTTACATCTTTCCATATTCATATGAACACCTTAATATTATTCTTAATGTTCTTTGGGGCCTCTAAAGGGCAATAATTCTTTGTGTGGTTTTGTGAAGTGCTTCACCAAACAGGGAGCTATCCCAGATATTGCCACAACATTTCAAAACTTACCACATTCCATTTTTCATGGCTTCTTGTTTGGCATGAATGTTAGGAGGACAATGATGGAAGGAAACTGGTTTAAGCAAGCGCTGAAGCAGCAGACCTTAGTGGTGTTATATAGAAAAAGCAATGCATTCAAACAATAAACCTCCCTTACTAGATACATGCAAAGATGGATCACTAGTTCTCTCTACAGAGGTTTCAAAGCACTTTTTTAGAGGTAGGCAAGAAGATGTTTGATAAATTTTGCATTCCAACAGTACTAGAAATAACACATTTTGCTGAATCTTCAAATATCAGCACATCAACTGCTGTTCATCCTTTTCCCCATCTGAGGAATAATAGTGTGACACCTATTAATGAAGTAGCCAATGATCTTCAGACCTCTATATCCCCACCCTCACAGCTTTGTTTTCATGTATACTGACATTTTAGATATACTTCTTAGATAGGCTAGTGAAGGGGGGAAAGGCAGAAGGCCTGTGTTTTCATAGGAATGACACAAATATTACTGATAAACTGGTTAAATGGAGATCCATAAAATTGACAGAAAGTCAGTGGTAGGGTACAAAACGCAATCAAAAGCCAACTACTGTCATTAGATAATTATCCTTACTTTCATATACCCTTTTCAATACAAAGTTTTTTATCCTTGGCTTTACTGGAACATTTTACACAATCGTCAGGAAAGAGATGAGTCAGACTTTAATATCAGACATGGCAAGAGAGTTGTGTATCTCTACATTGCAAATATCACCAGGTTTTCAGATCTAAACTTTAGTGTTGCATGCATTTCAGCACAAACACTAATCAGAATGAAGATCATGACATAAAAAGACCTCCACAAATCTAGGGTCTCCCTTCTTCCAAGACTTCTGAAGGGTTTTTGAGATCAGCTATTTTCAGGAAGGTCCACTGTCAATATCTGAATGAAATGACGTATTCTGCTTCTCCAGAGTACATTGCCAAATGAGATAATCAAGATGCTTATTAAATTTCATAGAATGTTTACCAGGCTGCAATATTGGTTATTAAAAAAAGTCTCATGCAAGAAAATTTCATACTGTTTCCAGTTCAAGTTGATTTAAAGCATTAAGTGCACAATACAAAAAATATTCATATAATTGTAAAATTTTAATATAAATTTTAATAAATTTATATTAAAATTCTTAAATACTCATATTTTTTATTTTTTCTCTCTAATCAATGACTGAGAAAACAATGTGTAATGAATACTACGAAAAATAAATGTGGTTTACAATAAGTACTAATATGTACTAATACAACATGTACATGTTTACAACATGTACTAATTGTAGAAAATTTGACAAAATATCAATGACTTTTAATTTGGTTTTAAGGTCCTTCTTCTTGAGACACATACATGCAACAGTGACTCATGTTGGCAAAAAGTACGTGTCCTTACAAAATTTTTAAGATAGCAACTATCTTCTCAGCTGAGTTTATTATTACTTTGAAGAAACAAACTCATCCAACAGAATCCAAGTGTTGAAGCAAAGGAGCAGATGTCTTAGGGAAGTTCTCAGGTTGAGAAATGACAGGCTTACTAAATAATTATTTTCTCTATGTAATATGCAATTTAAGCATTGAGATATAGAAGACCCAGAGGAAGGAAGAGATAAGGTTTTCAAACATCTGACTGATGGTCCATTTTTTTTCCAATTGTCTTGTTAGATTATCAAATTTGAGTCAATAAATATATGGTTATTACTTTTAAATATGGAGCAATATCTAATTGCAATCCCAAGCTACCTTTTGTAATGTGAACTTACCTTTATTGGAAAGCTGAATGAGGTGTGGAATCAAATCATGTTATCTGATGTATTTTATACTTTACAAGTACATAACTATTTTTTTTTTCCTGCATGGTTGATGAAGGCAATTCTGAATGTGTCCACCAATTATCAGCTAACCTGTAAACAAATTCTTTGGCTTGGTTAATTAACAATTACTATTCAATAGTCTCCTAAAATACTAGCTACCAGTCAATATATTTGCATTTGACCAAAGATGTCAGGTAGTATAAAGTCGCTTTCTTTCCAAAGAGTTCTGCTGGACACTGTCATTTTGATTAAACCCTTCAGGTTTCTTTTTGTATTGAAAGAAATTATATTTTCTTTAGCTTTTGACAGATGTAGGTACATAAAGTGATACTGATTCAAAAAAGGTGTTTAATCAAACATTTAAACACTACTTGTATGAAGGTATCATCATTTCCAGAAATTCGTGTTCCTCCTCCTCTACTGGATGCAGGGGACTATAAGTGCAGAAGGACACTACAGCAATTTTGTAACATATCTGAATAAGTATCTTCGTTCATTCATGGCATTGGTATTGGTAACAATATGTGAGGAGTTTTTCCTTCCCCCCCCCCCCCCCCATGCATTGCTAGGCATCATAGGAACTCTTTGGGAAAGATTCACTATTCCAGCCACACAGGGTCTTTTTAAAGCTCTCTCCTCTCTACCAGCACCAAGACTGACACCTGGTGCCCAAGCCAAGGATGCTGCTCAGCTCCTAATGAAAACACCCATCCAAATTAACACTGATTTCCAATAAAATTTATTGATTTAACAAGGCTGAAAGACCCCCATCCCTTTTACCCACCAATTTACATACATAGTCTAATTTTCATTCAAATCTATTGAAAGTGTAGCAAGCTTATGGACTATGATTACAGCCTTGTTCATCCCTTAACAGTTAGAGTTGCTGGATCATTAATATCAATAATGAGCTAGAACAGCAATTAGTGTCTAAATGAAATATGCCAGAAATTACTGATTTATCATTATATTTGTCAGTAAGAATATACTATGGAATAGCAGGGTAGGCAATTATATCATTCCACACACTGCAAAACTACAAGTTTTTCCTAGAACATATGTAAGAAAAATAATCATAAACATTGTAATTTTATTTCCAAACAATTTGTGAAAAAGTCACAGCATGTAGTACAGCAAGAAAATCCAGCAATTTTTTAAAACTGCAAATTCTTAAGTGTTGTCTGTTAAACTGTTATTTGTTTGATAGATTTTCTGACCCATTGCCTTCTTCTTCAGATGTTTCTCCTTTCACCAGTTTTAAACTCTGTATCTTCATTCTCTTCAAGGACTAGATTTCAGACACTTTCTCTCATTAAACTGGCTCAGACAAAAACTGCCAGGCTGCTTAGCCACTCCATTTTTCTCCTTTCTTTTGTGTCTATTTTCCAAAATCTGTGGCAGAGCAAGGTCTTACAACTAGGTTTGATCCTCATATATCACTTATGCATTTTCTAATGAAGTCATTGAAATATGGATCTCAGAGATGTGCTGCTTGTAGTGTATAAAAAGTATTTCTAATCTCATCTTATATAGATACCATTTCTACCACTCCATCTTCTCCAACATTTCAATTTCATTGCAGCAGGAAGAATCGTGCTAAATTGAGGGGTTTTTAAGTGCATGTCACTGTATATTTCACCAGAGTTTTAACATGAGTTTCTGAATTAATCTCTTGATTAATTATCCTCTGTTTTAGCATAGAGAAAATTCACATCTTTTTTATACAGTTAGAGGCATTTTATTATTTTTTGTATACTCACATATGTATAAAAGTATGAGGTATTCTAAATGTCTTATATTATTTAAAAACTATCATCAGCAAACAAAAAAAACCCCAACACAAACACAAAAAAGACCAAAAAAAAAAAAAATTAAAAAACCCAAAGCAACCCGAAATTTTATATTAATTCTGTTTCCATTTATTCTAAGTTTCAAATTATGTCCATTGATTAGAATATCCCATTACAGCAACAGGAAAGATCACTTTCCTTGAATTGTTTGCCAGCAAAGACCAGAATTTGTGGATGATAATCAGCAAAATACAAAGTAGCCAAGTTAAGACAAACTCTCTCTTGTCATTAGTTATAACTCAGCAGTTTTTTATATAAAAGTTTGCATCAGACATTTAAACAGAGTGATTCCTAGTGCTCAGCTGTTTGGAACAAATTTATGCTGCAGATCCCCTGCTACTCAAGTTAGATTCTTTTGGATTCTTTCTTTAGCATTTTCCAAGAGTTCCCTGGGAAGATGCCTGCAGTGGCTTATAAAGTCTAACATCTAAGAAAACACATGCTAGCCTATTCTAATAAAAGTGACACTCAAATATGAACAGTGAAGTAAAAGTCAGTATGTGGATTAGCCCCATGTTTGGTGTTGCAGTTTATTTGTAGTCTCACTGCGACCAGCATCCCAAATGAATATTTGCATTACATAGTTACAATTTCTCAAGATGTTTGGTAGAATGGAGTTGTCATGTAGTCAAATCACTGTAAGAAGGATAAGGATATTCTCCCACCACTATCAGATAGTTCTCAATTGTCTGGTACCCACTTCTTCTCAACATGATCTCTGGAAAAGTCTAATTTTTTCTGAATTCCTCCTCCATGGATCTCATCCCTTGAACTAGAGAGGCAAGAGCTGCCTACTATGGAGAAGAAATATTAAATAAGACTGTCAGAAAGTGTTGGAAGCAAAGCAAGAGGTAAGATTTATTTAAGTACTGGAACAGAATTATTTTAGTAGCCTTTAAAAATGCTTCAAAGCTTTTTAAACCTTACATTTCAAAAGCCACACATTTTGAGAACATGTGTGTTCTCTTGTCTCTGCAAAGATAAACACTGAGTTGTCAATCTGGCTTTCTTTTTTTAGGCAACAGCTCCTATTTTAAAACTAATAGCAAAGACAAAGAAAGTATTTGCCAGGCCTTTGGTGTAAGCTGGAAGTTCTTAGTTTATAACAAATTTAAAGTTTTTGTGAGAATATATCCTTGTGCTTCTTAGCAGTTGTCTTAAAGACTCTACCAAGAACAGCAAGTGACTTTGCGGACCCAGCTTAATGGTTGGTCATGTTTAGTACATTTAGTTCTAAGTAACCAGTATGACATACATCTCTCACTGCAAGAAACCACAGTTTTCTTACAAAGCAAAAAAATTGTGAGATATTCTGGAAGATTTCAGTTTGACTTGATAAATTGTAAAAGCAAAGGATAGAAAGTATATGTCACATATTCTTACTGCCTAATAACTAGATGAACATTCCTGAAGAAAACAAGGAAAAATATTTTGAAATCATTAACCAGGAAAGCCATACTTATCTGACTTCTCTCAAACAGAATGCCAAGATTCAAATTTCTCATTCTACCATAATGACTTTTGACTGTGTAGCTATTTCTCCTAAATCAGATTTCCCAGCTGAAAGAGTATTTTAAGCAGAGAAGCACTAGCAATAGTAAGACATTCACAGAATGCAACACAGATACCATCCCATAAAAAGGATAACTATTACACCATTATTGTCTTGAAACACAAACCTCTATCCCTGATGGTGGACTCATTGACACTGACATTACACACCATGCATCCACACAACAGCCTTCCTGCAGTCATGCAGGAAAAACTCTCAGATTTGTATTCTGTAAGTCAGTTCTCTCAGTACATAAAGTGTAGAGCATAGTCTGCATGCCTGTAATAAAATCCCAGTTTCCTTTCTATGTAGGTTTATGGCTACTCAGATTCTTCACTGTCACTTCTTTATCTTCCGCTAGATAAGGCACGCTATGGGAAGAAATATTGGTCAGACATTTTCAACAGGAAAGGCAAAGGACAGACTTGGCATTTTGTCATTCATCTCTAGAGACGTCCTCATCAAAAAGGTCACATTTTCTACAGAAAATACTGTAGTGTCATTTTGTTGCCATGGGATAATTCATGCTCAAAGGCCTCCTGTTATTTTAGGCTCTTGCCTTAATCCTTTAAAGTTCAGCATCAACATCATACACCCTTCATCATCATCACCATCACAGCCACTAGTTTAGCACTGGAAACAGAAATCAGTAGAGGCTTGGAGGGTCAGTTCAAATAAACATTCAAAAGCTCAGCTGTCTATCAAAATAATTTCCATTTTTAGATCAGCCTGGAAATCCTTTAGAAGTAAACTGCATTGTAAGTTTAGGCCATGACATGCAGAGGACCCTAAGAATAAGACCCTTAACATAATAAACATACATACATTAAGACTATAACATTATGACTTTTTTTCATTCCTTTAATTGACAATTTCTAAGCAGTAGTGTCTGTCTTAAATAGAAAATTATTGATGTTTAGAGGCAGAATTTGGAACAGAACTAGTTAGGACAGACAGAACACAAAACCCAAACTGATGTGTTGCTAGAACACCGAAAACCAGGAGTTCGGTGTTCTGTCTGTGCAAGAACAAGTGAGTAGGAGGTGTGCAAGAATGACCCTAAAGATTTACCCCCCACAAGGGTCAATCTGTAGGGTCATTCTTGCACAGTTCCTACTCACTTGTCCTGTTAAGGGAGTCCCTAAGTAAGAACAGACAAATACCAGTTCAGTGACACTCAGCTCTGACTCCTTACCCAATCTACTATACCAGTTAGCCATTTCCCATTCATCTGGAGTATGCACTTTGAGGACAAGATATAGCATAAGCTAATTTGAAGGGTGGATGGTCAAGAAATAGGACAGTGTTCAAATTTGACAGTCTAGCTGGAGAAAGTTATGTGCAGTCCATCAGCATGCTCTCTCTCAGACAGCTTGTTACTGAAGACAAGTACAAGACCAAGCAAACTGTACTCATAAATCTGCAGCTTATTAAAAGGGAAAACACACACTGTCCTTGACAGTATCTTTCCATGTTGCCAACTATAGGGTAAAAAAGCATGTTTTCCCACCTCCTGAAGACTCCAGCTGAAGACTCCAGACTTCTCTCACAAAAATGTATCTTTATGGAAAATTTTAGTTCAAATGCATAATATTTGTGACAACAGTTGTAATGCAAACTTCTGAGCAAACTTCCCAGAATTTCAATGTGAAAAACTGTCAGATAAATTTGCTTAGTTTTTTAAACTATTACAAGACTGATTGAAGTACAAGCAGAAAGGCCTGGACAGGAAGTCACTACATTGCACTAAAAGATGAAAATCAGAGGATAGTGAGGCATGGAGAAGGGTTCATTAATAAGTTAGATGAAGGTGTGTTGAAGATATAAAAACAAAATGCACAGGTTTTTATTTATGGATCCTAGAGAACTGGCATTGCAAAAGTTTGTCGCTTTGGTTTTGCACAGCAGCACTTACACAAAAGTCATAATGCGGCAGCCTCATTGCATTAGCCAGCTAGTGAGTGTTACTACTTCTGAAATGTCTGGCTGTACAAAATCATTGTGAATCAGAGGTAGCAAAGGAGTGGCCTTTTCCTCCCCCTTCTTCAAGGATCTGCCAAGCATGGCAGATTGTTCATGTTAAATTATGCTGGATGGCATTGAGATGTGCACTGCTGTCATCTAAGGCTGAGTTGCAGCTGTCAAATCCATTGCACTGTGAGCCTCCTGCAGCAATCCAACACAGGTCCAAAACAGGAACAGACCTTTATCTGCTAATTCACAACTAGTTCAAACCTGACAAATAAAGAATGTGCATGACAATTAGAGAAGAATAATAATCTTATCAACTCTAACAACTTCTGCTTGCCTGCAGACAAACTAGTTTATTAAAATCTCATTGCCAAACTCATTTGTAGCACAAAGTGCAATGGTTCTGTTGCAATGGTCAGCAGCTTATTTGGCTATAAATTATAAACCTTCACATCAGGCAGAAAGAGAAGAATTACTGAAAATTTTAAAAATATCTATAAAATCAAATATTTGTCTGTATATCTATACCTTGAATTGTGCCATGGCTTTAGCAATTTAACTCAAATTACAAACTGAGACTCAGCAATAATTAAGCTTGTATTTTTTACATATTTATTGTCCTTAATGACCTCTCTATTTACTTAGCAAACAATCTTTCTTAAGTTTTCCTGTGGTTCAGTCCGTGCTAGGAAAACACTAATCTCTCCCAGGTTTTAGCTTTCTCAGTTCCCCTGCACCATGGTTTGACCTGCAGGCAAATGAAGCCATTCAAATATTTGCTTATCTTGTCATCTGTTCTCATCAGACCTTGCAATTCCTGTCATGCCCCACATGTCAGTTTAAAGCATAACGTCATTAATACCTCCAGTGCACTAATGGATGCTTCACACATGAACGCATTAATGAAATGTGTTATTGTTTTCCCTCACAGGACATTAACAATCTCGCTCGCGCTGAGCCGCTGAAGCCCTGCAGTGCTGCTGAAAACCACTAGCTATCAAATGAACCCTCAGTTACGCCTCAGTAACTTTAAGTTCAAGTTTATCACTGAAGTGTCACTAATGTGAGGAGAAGATACAAGCCTCTAAGGTCTTTTGGGCCCAGCTTCAATTACCTTAAAGAGTAACAGGAGGCAATAGCTGCAAGGGAAAAATACACCACCATATAAATGAAATGCTGTCAAGACAAAATAGGAAAGATCTGGGTGTCAATGTGGTAATTTGTTTCTTGTTTCTACCCTTTGTCTCTAGACTGGTGGCTCGGATAATAAGCACAGGATTGCTTTTCTAGGGGATTTAAACAGAAGTAGTCTTATTTCCTGATAGAGATTTTAAATATAAAAGGCAATAAAATTTTCTTACACAAACCATATTTAAAATTGCTGTTGAGTATCTTTGAGAATTATTTCCAGAGGAGCTGTGAAATGGCCACAGCAAGTTATGCAGCTTTTACATACAGGTTAGTTAAAGAGGACTGCTAGTCTTCTGTTAGTCTGTGGTTGCTAGAGCACTTTGGCAGCAGAAATATAGTGGTGGCATTTTCAAATCAGGAATAATTTCACTACCTTTTATATAGGTCAAATGAGAATAAAAATCAAGATTTTTCCTGCAATTATATCCACTATAAGGATCAGCTTCTGATCTTGCATTAGAAGATTTGTTTTTTTCACAAAGGCAGTAGAGGGAGTATGGTTAGACTTAAAAATCAGAAATCAAAGTAGCTGGTAACTTTAAATTTTCCTCTATGTAATAAATATTTTTATGTAAAGTCCTGAACAGGATAAATACAGAAAAGTCTGGAATTTTATCTTATGTTTCAGATATGAAATCAGGAAGTTCTTCTATACTATAGTCAACATTTGGCTCTCACTTTATTCTCAAGTAGTGATGCTCCTATATAGAGACTATGAGCACAGCTAGAAGAGAGGCCATGCTAGGAACAGGCAGTAGAGATCCTCAGCTGTAGAGGAAAGTAAACCCTGGAAAGGCCATTCCTGGCTTGTTCTACTCTAGCCAGGAGTACTCTTCCTGTGAACTCCCCTGAAAGCTCCATTTTTCCTCATTAGTCCAAGACATGAGATGAATCCCACAGCCCTTCAACAAAGGAAGTTTCTGATGAGCAGTCTGCAAGGTCAGGAAGGTCAGCCACCCCTATATAAGTTTATTGCCTATTAACCTCTCAAGGCAGTCCCAGAATGCCTTCATATAGTTATACCATAAATCCCCATATACATTCTGTATATTGTACCAGCTAAGTCTCACAGAACTAAAACATAAACTGGGAGAATGAGTCCTGTAATCAAAATTATCAAAGTACACCAGGAAATCAGGAACTTTCACTGCCACAAATATACAACTGTCTTCTCTAGACTAAAGTAGACTGCCAAGAAATGTTTCACTCTTCTCAGGGTACCAACAAATAGTTGCTGTTTCTTGTTTCTAAAATTCAGACAAATGGACATATTATTACAAAATTTCATGCGTTTACAATCCAGAAGCAGTTCTGATACTCATCACTCTGATGCTTGCTCATACAAGTCTTCTTCCATAAACCATATTCTTTTCTCCAGCATATATCTCCATAAAGATCAGGGTAAAATTAGTGTCAGGATATGAGAGTTTTTCTTCACTGTTGATTTATGAGTGTTATCATGTCTTCCTTCTTAGGGTCTCACAAATCAGTAATGGATCACAATGTCTCTGGCGCAGACATCACAGACTGTCTGCAGCACCTTAATTTTTTCTTTTTTATTGCCATTAGCTAATCAATATGTCGCCTAAATCTGTGACAAGCTAATGCTATTACACGTCATACTGGGCTTCATTTCTGAACATTTCAAACCAAGAATTTTTCATTACCAACCCATTTCTTCCTCTTAATTTGCTAATGGGAAAACTTATGCTGGAGTGAAGAAATTTTATCCCCTGTGCTGCTGAACAAGCTAAAATAAGTTATGGACAACAGCCAGCAAGGATTTCCGAATGACTTCCCTCCTTTTTTTAATGTGTACTCATATATGCCAAAGGGAAGTGTTCTAGCACTAGTAATTCTGATTGCCAACTAACAGAAAGGATGAATAGCTTGCCATTTGGAAATGTTGTACAGCATAAAGTAGTGGTCACATGCTTCCCACGTAGTTATGAGTACACTCAAGTTCTGCAAATCAATCATTTCTTAGATAACATGCACAGTAGTAAATTAAAGCACCAGGGAATATTTCTATACACAGAAATCCAGTTATTTCTAATTCTAGGCTTTTTAATGGCCCCTGTTGCTCTCCTAAAAATTTTCCAAGTGCAGCTCAGGAGTTGAGAAAGACTCCTGCTCATGCTAATTGACAGTTTAAGAGCAAACTCTGTGTTTCAGATGTCAGTTTAAAATAATTTGGACATAAGCTGCTTTGTGTCAGTGCTGAGAAAGCTCTAACATCATTTAGCCAATTTGAATAGATTACAGCCATCAATGTTACTCCAGATATATAGTTTATATTTATGTAATGATGTATATACAACACACCTACACATTTCCATGTGAAGTTGTTACTGAATTCCTACTTACTGACTACACATTTTTGTAAAGGAGAATAAATACATGGAATATTAAGGGGTGTTCAGACACTCTGTGTTAAGATAAGGTTTGCCACTTGCCATATCAAATGGAGGGGAAAGCTTATCTACCTATGTCTACATTAAAAGGGAACTAATGCATTTACAATGACAGTGTTAAAACACTGATGAAGTGGTCCAAGAGGTGATGGATACACCAACCCTGAGAATATCCAGGATCAGGTCAGATGGGGCTGTGAGGAACCTGGTCTAGTGGTAAGTGTCCCCTCCCATGACAGGGAGGTTGGAGTAGATGACCTTTAAAGAACACTTTCAACCCGCAATATTCTATGATTCTGTGATTCCATTTATATTGGATCTGTACATTTAAAGAACAGGTATTGAGGTGTCTTCATGCATTCATAGACAGCATGCAACAGAGAGGGATCCTAGTTCAGTGCAACACAGCGCTGAGCATTCCAAACACTTCTGTAGTCCGAAGTTCTCCAGTTCTCTAATGTATACAGACTTTCATTTCTTGAAATACTGAGCACCAACAAAATATTTTTTATTAACTGCTTTGCTACCACAGTATCTTCCTAGCTTCTCTTGCCCCAGGAAAGAGTCCCTAGTGCAGCAAAAAGACATGCATAAATAATAATGAGAAAGATCTTGCAGATGCAGACCTGTCAGCTTATGAAGGTGCATCTCAAAAGAACTTTATTTATTTATTAAATAAATTAATTAATTTAGTTATTCATTTGTTTGCTTGTTTGTTTATTTTCAAGTGCCCTAAGAATTTCCAAATTAACTTCAACTTTGTTTAAAAGTGACTTTATCATAGCTGCTGAGATATTAATTCATTTACCTTTTCATTTTGAAACAAAATCTAGTGCAAGGTATAAAATATGAACAACGCTATTATGTATATGAAAAACTAACCTAAAATTTATTTAGTTAAGTGTTATCTTTTCTCTTTGCTTAGTATTTTCTTTCCACAGTGTGCAAAAGCAGCAGATGCTGCTTTTTCCTTCCTTCCCCATCGAAGCATGGAAAAAGTATCTCCCCAGGTTGAGGAAGTCTGCGCATTTGGTACTGCCTGCCTGAAACTATTAGCTCCCCCTATCTTTAGCTAGAGTAGCACCTAGTGAACATTTTCATTAGAGCAATGCTCAGATACACCATGTTAATTCAGGAAACTACCTTTTATCAGTTAGCATTAGAGAGTATTACTCAATAAATAGATGCATACACACACACACATATATATATGTATGTATGTGTATGTGTGTGTTTGTGTGCATGCAGAAAAGTAGCCAAAAGTTCCCAAGAGACACATTTCTAGAAGGGTTCAGGTGTCTAAAGAATCAATGCCAGCTGGGCCTGTAGGTTGTATTAAAACACTTACCATTATATTCTTAGATAAAGTTTAGAAATATTTGCAGACACCTAGTCCTTCAAAGCTATAGGTAATGTGAAAATACAGAGGTGGAGGGAACCTTAGCCCATAGGGAGAAAAAAGACTTGTGCTACAGAGAGGAGCAGTGCCAGTTCCTACTGGTCATGCCTGGATTGCTTCTAGTGAGCAGTCCTTGTAGCAGCTGGGATCACAGCATGCCTCCTGTCCACGTGGCAGCCTGCTCTGAAGAGACTCTCTGTGCACTACACCATCAAACAGGCACACACAGCTTCATGGACTTTGTAGAATTCCTTCTGGCTATACTTCAAGCCATGCTTTCAGACTTATTTTCTGTATGGGCATGTCCTGGTTTAACCCTTTAACCCCTGCTTGCAATTGAATACCCTTTAGCCTCTTACGCACACTTTCCAAGGGGATAGGGAAGAGAATCATGAAAAGGTAAAACCTGTGTCTTATGAGAAGAACAGTTTAATAATTGAAAGAAAGTAAAATAATAATAATTAAATGTAAAAGAAAGAGAGGACTAAAACCCAAGAGAAATCAGAGATGCCCAACACTGATGCCCAGCCCATCCCTCAGCAGCAGTAAGGACCTCCTGGCCACTCCCTCTGAGTTCATGTACATGGCATGGAACATCCCTTTCAACTACACTTAATTACAGAGCATAGGCCAGAATTTAGGCATGGCATATCTTTCTTAATATCACCATAGAATATAGATAGGCTAATTATCCCCCAAGTTATTCAATTCTAAACTTGTTCAGTGAAAGCAAAATGTTTTATGTTAATGAGCAGTTTTTTTATAAAGACCAAACCAGTCTTTTCTTACACTTAATTTAATAAGAATATTGCTCATCAGCAAGTCTATCAGAACAGCACAGCCCTGTGGGTAATTACCTTATCGGTTTACTAAAATAACATCCATCAGTTCCTTTCAGTCCATTTTTCCTAGTTAAAAAGGGTTAAAACAGAAATCTAATCTAATCTATATTTTACCCCATCAATTCTAGGACAATGATTCTGCTATAATCATCTTTACGAGCTTCCGTGTCTATCACATGTCATCTCTTTCATCACTTTAGATCAGCATTTTTCAGTCTTGCATAATCTTTCCAGAAAGTTTTATAATTAGGAGATTCTTAATGATAGCTTAATCATACTTTTATTTTTTTAGTAGAACAATTGTGATTGCCATTGGACAGCATTTCAGACTCAGGAAAAAGATGGTAGAACACTATATTTCTTGGGGTTTTTGTTGAAAAATTGAATGGCCTTGATCATTTATGGTTGGAGCATATGAGGAATATTTCTATTAATCACATTTGTTGCTAAAAAATGGACCTATTTAGACCATGCCAAGCATTCTCCAGGTGCATGCCTATCACCTGTTGTGGTTTGACATTGGCCCAATGCCAGGCACCCACGAGAGTCACTCGCTCACCCTCCCCTGCCACAGCTGGGTAAAGGAGGGGGGGGAATAATTAATGAAGGTTTCATGACTGAGATAAGGACCAAGAGAAATATATCAAGGTCTAAACAAGCTCAACACTAAGTTGCAAAGTGAATTTAATACTAACAGAGTCAGAGAATGATAAAATAATACCTTGTAATACCTTCTTCCCAGGCCCTCCCTCCTTCCCACAGGGAGCAGGGAGACAGGGTATGGGGGCTTTGGTCAGTTCATCACCGAGACTTTCTTCTGCTGCTCTGGGACAGGAGTCCATCCCCTCTGAGACCATGGGGTCCCTCCCACAGGAGACAGTTCTCACTGAGATTCCCAGGTGTGGGTCACTCTCACAAGCAGCAGGCACAGCACACCTGCTGCAATGTGGGTCCCTCCCATGGGCACACAGTGCTCCAAAACTGGTGTGACATGGGCCTCTTTTCCATGGGGTGCAGCCCTCCAAGGACAGGCTGCTCCAGCCTGGAATCAGGGCCCTCCCTCTCCACCAGGTCTCCCACTGGATCACAGCCTCCTCCAGGCATCCACCCACTTCAGCCTGAACACCTCCCCCACGGGCTGTGGGTGGATCTCTGCATCCCACATGGATCCCCACGGGCTGTGGGTGGATCTCTGCATCCCCATGGATCCCCATGGGCT
Organism: Ammospiza caudacuta; assembly: GCF_027887145.1. NCBI lineage: Eukaryota > Metazoa > Chordata > Aves > Passeriformes > Passerellidae > Ammospiza > Ammospiza caudacuta. The sequence goes on along the minus strand of NC_080632.1, from coordinate 31,991,579 downwards.
GTGGGTGGATCTCTGCATCCCACATGGATCCCCACAGGCTGTGGGTGGATCTCTGCATCCCCATGGATCCCCACGGGCTGTGGGTGGATCTCTGCATCCCCATGGATCCCAAAGGGCTGTGGGTGGATCTCTGCATCCCCATGGATCCCCACGGGCTGTGGGTGGATCTCTGCATCCCCCATGGATCCCCACGGGCTGTGGGTGGATCTCTGCATCCCCCACGGACTGTGGGTGGATCTCTGCATCCCCCCTGGATCCCCATGGGCTGTAGGGGCACAACTCCTTCACCAGGACCTCACCACTGAGGAATCTCAGTTCCAGAGGCATGCAGAGGAATCTTGGCTCCAGTGCCTGGAGCACCTCCTTCCCTCCTTCTCCACTGGTTGGTGTCTCCATGTTGTTTCCCTCACATGTTCTCTTCTCTGACTAGGAGCAAAAACCTTATGACTTTGTGTTGATTTTCTTCTTAAATGTGTCATGACAGAGACACTACCAGCCTCTCTCATTGGCCCAGTTTTGGCCAGCAGCATGTCCATCTTCAGAGCCATCAGCCATTGGCTCTGCTGGAAGCTTCTAGGAACTTTTCTTTCATGGGAGCCACCTTTGTGGCTGCCCTGCTGCCAAGAACCAAGCCCTGTCAAACCAACACACCTGTGTAGTAAGATTTTCTGGCAGGCCAAGAATTTCTGAGTACATAAATTCAGAATTAGTTTTTAATCTAAAAATTAAGTTGGACATGCTAAGAAATAATTGATTTTGGGAGATAAATACTTATTTTCATAGAGAAGGCAATGTGAAGCACAAAATGAAGTAGCAGCAGCATTGAAGATAACATCTACTTGGTGACACAGAAGTGTTGGTCCTTAGTACAGAAGCATTGTAATATAAAGAAAGACCTCACGGATGTTTTGTTGTTTGATAGAATAACTAAAATCTGTGATTAAAAATAATCAGAAAAAAACCAAACCAAAACCACAAAACTCTTCCCACTTTGCTGGATGGAAGGAAAAATTCAAGCATAAAAAACTAATCAAGTAGTCTTTCTCATCATAAATGTAAATAATGCTTTATAGACCAGCACATTGCAAAGCAGATGAAAGATAATGGCTCTAACATAATCTAGAGTAGGTAAATACAGTTAGATAGGGATTGCAAAACTCTGAATTCAAGACCAAAGTTAAGCAGTTTTTGAGAATTCAGTGCCAATAAACCCATGTGGAACAGCCTCAGAAAACTTACAGCAACACAATTAATCTATATGCAGTGTATAAGCAATGTGCCTCCAAGACAAAGTCAGAAATGTTTATGTTAACATCCAGTACAACCATCAGTTTTCCCCGTTTTGAAGCCATGAGTTAATAAAACAAATTACCTCATAGTTTTTTACCTTAAGTAGAAACCTTTGATTTTGATAACATTTCTGCAACTGTACACATTTTGGGAATGGGGAGAATACCAGGTACACAGAATACCATGCACAGTTTTATACATCTGTAATAAACAAATTGAAATGAAGACAAACATCAAACAGACTACTTAAAATGTTGGAAATAACAGCTCCTTTAAATTAAGTCAATGGAGAATGGAAAAAAACCTGTTTACTTCTGAAGTATTCATAACATTATAAATGAGCAGAGATAGTGATTCTCAAGCAGATATGAAACACTAACAAGAACTTACAAGTTGTCACAGATTTCTACTCTATGAAAAGGATCCTTATGCTAAAGGACACATAACATTCCCTACAAAAAAGGAAAGAAAGCCCATTGCTGTACTTAGGGGATTCCCAAAGGGAACTGGAGCACTTCTAGGCTGAACACAAAGTGAAGAAGCTGGGAAGTCTGAGCATGGAGATTACATGGAGCTCACAGTAAGCTTCCCCCACCAAGGAGGCCTACAGGGAAGCCAGAGAGAAAGACTCTTCATCAAGAGCTGCAGAGATGGGACAAGGGGAAAAGACTTCAAGCTGGGAGAGGAGAGATTTAGACTTGGTATATAGAAGAAATTCTTTATTGTGAGGCTGGTGAGGCACTGCAATAAGCTGTCCAGAGAAGCTGTGGATACTCCATCCCTGGAAGCGTTCAGGCTAGGTTAGATGGGGATTTGGGCAGCCTGGTGTATTGGTATGTGCCCCTGACCACAGCAGGGGGATTGTAGTTAGATGATGTCTAAGGTCCTTTCCAGCCCAAAGCATTCTATTATCCATATAAATCCAGACAGAGGTCACATGTATCTGCATTTCAGTTCCATCCTTTTTGCAGAAGAAATGATGCAAGCAATGCTTTTCTCTGGAGCCAGTCACAAAACCCCAAAAGAAAACATTATTTTCCCGTGTCCCATATTTTGGCTGTACAACAGATTTACAATGCTTGACTTACTGATTTTTAGAACAAATTTTTTCTGTTTCTTTCTAAGATTCTAGGGAATTAAAATTCATATTTATGATGCAAACTGATCATTTCATAATACTTTCTTTAATATTTCCACACTCTTAAGTTCTCAAGTTGAAAGGGGAATTAATTGTAAGTATTTATTTACACTGCTGAAGCTATTTGCATCTACTTGTTTATATAGCAGCAATTTTTATATATGACAACCTCCCAGTGAATCAGCAGTGCTAAATCTAGAACCCACTGAAAATATTTCAGGTCAGTTTATGGTAAGTTTTCCAGAATCTGATGCACATTCAAATGCAGCACATTAAGTGTTCCATAGGTTTATGGTTTATGCTCAATGATGAGTGCGCATTGAAACATATACTGAAGAATCAGATGGTACTTATAGATAACCACCAAATGGATGTAAGAAAAACACAGTGAGATTGGATTATCTGCAATGGAAAATTAGGGGATGGTAGAAAATAGGAGTAAAGTGTGAAGCAGCAAATGGTGGAACAAATGAGGATAGTAAGGTGTTGAAAATTAATTAATGATTGAAGTATCTTGAAGAGGAAAACTGCTGTATAATTAGTTAGTACCATCATTAATCAATTCAAGTTTCTTTTTTTTCAAGGAGTCTGTTATACTGAAATATTTCCTTACATGTTGTGGAAGGATGTATTACCTTCAGCATTTCTTTCAGCTGAAGGGCTTGTCAACTTACTGACTATTAGGGACATGAATTTCAAGTGCAGAAGCTCTGTAGTAGCTCTTCTGTTCAAACATAAGAAAGCCACGACAAAGCCATTATGAAAAACAAAAGCAGTCTAGTGAGATATCCATGGATTTTGTGCACACAAAAATCCCATTAAAAGAGCCTTCAAATATGTCAGTACAAGTCAAATATATTAATGGATTGTATAAGAATAAAACAATTGAATATTGTCATGTTAAAAATTAAAAGACATAGACACTACAGAAGGAGAGCAGTGAAGATTCTGACCAAGTGTTTTCGCCTACAATATCAAATCTGTCAAGGGAAAGGTGTTGCAAACAATTCACGTTTCAAAGTTATTATCACAGATCATCCATTGCCCTGTTAAGGCCTGATTTGTTACTCATTCTTTATCTTCCTGTAGTTTTCATCAGATATCATAATATTACACATTTTCTGAAAGGTTACTCTTCTCTGTACATAGAGAAATTAAAGTAATGAGAGAAGCAGCCACAAGCTGATCTCAATTAAATGTGTTTCTATGCAAAGGAGTCTAGGATTATTTACCACACCAAAGATATGATTCACAGTTAAAAGTAAATCAATGCTTTTGAATGCAATCAGTTTTTCAACTAGAAAGAATTACTATTTTCAAACATTATTTAATTTTTTCTTTAATATTTGAAAAAAATTATCCACCCACATGGAATTTCTGCTCCAATGACTGCCCCAGCACATGTTCTGCTGTCACTGATTGCTACACTGCCCTATTTGCTAAAAGATGAATCAGAAAATTTACCTCATGCCCAGCAGGTCTTTTCCTCCTTTGTTCTTTTATTTATTTATTTACTGGGTCTTGCCTTTTAACACAATTCCAAACCACTGAATACTGGCATCATTGTTTGACTGAGCTTCAGGTGTGATACTCTATGCCTTAGTTATCAGATATTTCTAAATCCAGGTCAACAGACATGTTTACATTTGATCCAAAAGGCTAAATCCCTCTCTCTTCAACCAAAAGATTTGAGGAAGAAAGCCACAAAGAAGGATTATCTTGGCAAGGGTACGTAAAGCTCATTCTTATACCTGATGTACCCTGAAATCTCTGTCGTTTAGCAATCTCTTTTTAAAAACAATAATGTATATAAATAAACACCTAAAAAAAACAAACTCAGCTCCGCAACTCTCATACTTAAGCAGAAAAAAATTGCACACATCAGCCTGAGCTTTGTCTGTCAAAAAAAGCCTGAGTTTCAGATGGTTATTGCCACAAAATAAACTTTTCTTCTTGTAAACAGGGACAAAAATAAAAATAATATAAAAATGTTAGAAAATTTGATGTCAAATCGATAGTTGTTCAATTGTTTGACTACACCTTGTATATTTCTTTTTTGTGACAAAAAGAAGCATAGTCAGTAGAATCAGTCACTGGGATTAAATGACATTGCCATATTCTTACAAGGAAAAAAGATTTGCTATCATGTTCTATCATTTGCTGTCTAAAATTTGCTACCCTTCTCTGGTGTGGAGAATATTTTGTAAATCCTGTCAGTTATGAGAATACTTCAAGAGTGGCTCAGGTCCTTACCATACACTCTCTTAATTGAATAATTATTTATTCAGAACCAAAACAAGTGGAAAAGAAAAATAAGATGACTTAAGTTTCATTGACTTCCCATCCATTTATTTATGGTCCATAGTACTATAGCTAGCTTGATTCTACTGGTGTTAGTCATGTTGTTCAGTGCTGGTCCTTTTTAATCTACAGGATAGAAAGGAGGTCTAGTTTTTGTTATATCTATAAAATTATAAAACTCTTAGTGGAGGGTTCTCAACTCTTTTCACATTCTTATTCCACAATCAACATAAAGCTCATTTGCAAACATAAGTAATTTCTCTTTGATGGTGTATTTACCACTTGATTAATTGCAAATTAAAGCATCTCAAGCCAAAACTGAAGTCTCTGCATAAATAATCCATTCACTGTCCATTTATAAACTGTGAGGAATTTGAGTGATTTCTTGCATACTCTTAATTTTAAGTACTAGTTTGAGTTTTGACTAAGCATGTCTTTCTGCTGAAAAGATACCAAAACCAAGTAACATAACTCAATTAAAACATAAAAGAAATCAAGAAGGAGCATTTCTCTATGACTAACAAAAAACGCTCTACTGGATCACACGGAAGGTCCTTTTTTGGCTAAGTTTCTGTTTGCAATAACATCCAATTGTTAACTTCTTTCTAAAAGGGTGAACTCTAGGCTTCAGCAAGGGAGAAGTGACAAACACATCCAGATAGAACTTTTTTAAAATGTATCTTGTAACAGACAGGTAAATGTGATGGTTAATCCCAGCCAATATACAAATATGCAGACAGCTGCTTGCTCACTCACCTCTCTATTAGGATGAAGAGAAAATAGGAGAAAGAAGATAAAAGTCCATTGGGTTTGTTCAGACCATAGATGGGGTCAGTTCAGACCATAGATGGGCCTTCTGTAGAGTACAGAACAGAATACAAGGCTTGCTTGTTGCTGAGAAGCAATGACAGCTCAGGCTGTCACCAGCTCACTTGCCCAGCTCCTTCTGAGGTTGGTCCTCCATTCACTCCCCCATTGTACCACTTCCTACAACATACAACTCAATCAGTTCAATATGTATAAATGATAAGGTTAATTGTATATCCATTACAATCTGCACCCCTTTTCCCTTTGGACCAGGTGATAGAGTTACCTTTGCAACAACATCCACACACTGCACTTGTGCCAGAATAAATCGTCCACGGGTTGCAGTTCCTCTGAGGATGTGCCTGCTCCAGCATGGGTTTATTCATGAACCATAGTCCCTTCAGGGGTTTTTGATCTAGGTCATAGCTACTCCATCCATATCTGGTATAGCAGCACATGAAAGGAAGCATTGCCAGGTCCATATACCAGCCCAGGCACATGGGAATATCAAAATGGCATGACAAAGTAAGATGATAAGCAGAACATCAAACAGCAAAAACCAAAAACAGTCATCACCAAGCCACAGGCTCCAACATACAGTAAAGTAAATCAGCCTCATGGCAAGCATTAGAGCCTGCCAATAAACAGCTAAGCAGTTGTAACAGCTATAAATTCAAACTACAATCAGTCTGATGTTATCTTGCACCTCTTAAGCCCCATTGTGCAACAAAAAATCCTGTGGTGGGTAGGGCAAATACCTACACATCCATCCAGTCACTCCCTTATCCCTTGGAAAGAGGAGAAAACAGAACAGAGAAAAGAATATTCATGGATTAAAACAGCCAGTTTAATAGGGGAGTTAAAATTACGTGTGGAAGCAGAACAGTTTCACTGTTTCCCATAGGCTAGAAGATGTTTAGCCACCTCCTGCAAAGCAGAGCCTTAGCAAACCATAACACACAATGATTTATTGGGGAAATACAAGCCAAAACAACAAATGTTCCTAATCCCTCCTTCTATCCTTTTATTGCTTTTATTACTATCGTTGCTGACTGTGACATTATATGGCCTAAACCATCCCTTTTGTCTTTTGGGGTCAGCTCTCCTGCCAGCTTCCTGCCTAGGTCCAACCCTGAGAGAGGAAGGTGAGAGAAGAAAGTGAGAAAAAGGAAAAACCATTATGCTGGGCAAAGAATATTCAGCAACAGCCAAAATATGAGTTGTTTGTAACAGTGTTTCAGTAACAAATTCAAAATAGCATCATACACCCTGCTATTAAAAAAAAAAAAATATATAGATAAATATATAAAACCCCAACCCACACCCAAAACCAAACAAACAAAAAGAAACCCTCTATCTCAAATAGACACAGTACAGTAGGCATGAAACCTTACATTTATATAGTGAATTTCCCTAGTTCTAATAGCCTTTATCTTAAGGTCTTCCTGAGGTTATGGCATTAAGCATTTGATTGGACATAGTGTGCTATTACTAGAATTCATGGCCCTCCTATGTACTTGCTTGAACAGGTCCCTGTCCTTCCTGTGTTGTAGACCTCAGACCTGGATGCAGGTTCCAGGTGTGGCCTCATCAGAGCAGAGCAGAGGGGCAGAATCCCCTCCCTGGCCCTGCTGCCCACGCTGCTCTGGATGCAGCCCAGGACATGTTTGGCTTTCCAGGTTGCGAGTACTCATTGCTTGGTCATGTCCAGCCTCTCATCCACCTGCACCCCCAAGTCCTTCTCAGAAGAATCTGTTCATCCCACAGCCTGTGATGGAACTGGGGGTTGCACCAAGGTGCAGCACCTTGCTCTTGGTCTTGTTGAAACTCATGTGGTTCCCATGGTCCCACTCCTTCAACTTGACCATGCCCTTCTGGATCCGGTTTCCCATCCTCCAGGAGTGTCCATGGCATCACTCAGCTTCATGTCATTTGCAAACTTGCTAGAGGTACATTTGCTCCCTTTCCTTGTGTCATTGTTTAAGTCATCAAACGGTACTGTTTCCAATATGAACGTCTGAGGGACAGCACTTGACACTGATGTTAATAAGGACAGCGAGCCATTGGCCATACCCTCTGGGGAACCAACCCAATTCAACCAACTCCTCCTCCACCAAAGACTCCCCACATCAAATCATCTCTCCAATCTAGACAAAGGGATGTTGTGGGGAACCAGGTCAAAGGCCTTACATAAATCCAGGTAGGCAGCATTCACAGCCCATCCTTTGTCCATGAATGTAATTATTCCATACCAATGATCTGAATGCCCTTAAGGGACATTTTGATCATCCAAAACCTATGCATTGCAAGTTCATCCCTACCCCCATGGCAGACTAGCAAGGATCAGTAGTCCATGGGCATTACCAGGAAGCCTCTTGGTGATGTCCTTAACCCTGGCCCCAGGTTCACATATTGGACTCCATTCCAATTTTAAGGTAATCATCTACAATTATATCCTGTCTTTTTTGCTGCTGTGGAAGTGGTTGTGGCAGGAAGTGTAGGTCTTTCAGACACTGGTAACATCTCCAATGGAGCTGGGTCTTCATCCATTCTCATCATCCATTGACTGTCCTTCCATGTATAGACCCTCATATCTATTGTCTCCATTCACTCTTTTATTTTGACCTCCTGTCCTACTGCCTTCTCTCTGTTGGGGGGACAACAGACAGTCCAGTTGATCTTGTTTTGTTTCCTGCTGGCTGGTTCTGTCTCAGAGAGTTAGGGTGTTGCTGTTCCACAAGTGAAAAAACATGCTTCATCTCCACTGGAAAGGTTCTGTCTGGGAAATTACACAGGGAAGGGGAAAAGGGAAGATGAAGGACAAAGGACTACATGACTTTAGGTACCCCTCAAAAATCAATACACATCCTTCCCACCACATAATAAGACCTGCATCCACAGCAATGTGAATCAAAAAGAGAATCACAGAAAACTATCAAATAATTTTGTAAAATTAATTATGAATTTTCCATGTTGGATATTGATGCAGTAAGAGATCACACACAAGTATGACTTTACATATTTTTTCATCATGTATAGAAGTAATGACTCTGATATATACTCTACTTCTCTTCCTCTAAAACTTTCATTTCAGTTTTACGTTTTTGTGTTGCAAGAAAAAGGAAGACCGCATTATGCTTATTATAATTCTATCCCTTGCTTACAGTTACAGCAAATTTTTCTAGTTAAGATTTTTTTTCTCATGCTTCTCTCTGTTTAAGGCTATATTAAATTTATTTCGATGTATTATCAGAAATTACTCAACCATTTCCATGAAAAAGCCATCAAAAAAAAAAACCTGAAATCATCCATTTGTCGATTTGAAATCACTAAACAAATTGTCCATTTGTTTAACAGTACTAGCCACTTCACAACATACATTCTGCAGAATATAAGAAAACAATCATAAAGTTACATTTTCTTTTTTGATACAAGTATAGAGATTTGAAGAAAAAATAGTTGGAAACCAGAGAAGTCTTCTTTTGTCCAAGCTCACACTAAGATTTATATTTTAATTCTTTGAAAGTTCTAGCTTTCCTTGACATTTCCAAATCCCTTCAGACAGCAAATTGGCATTCTGTACTTATTGACATGAGACTCTTATGAAAAAAATTATCAGAGATAATACTATACATCTTGCAATATCTTCCTGTAAAACCAAAAGAGAACTAATTCTTCTGCCACACAGAGCTATATCTAGGATGAAAAGATTAGGCCTACATTTGGTTGTTCTATCTTCTGCAACAGTTTTTCAAAAAATGTTTTACCCCAGAGTCAGGGGTCAGCAACAAGAATTTCAGGTGTCAACACGCCCATGGTTTCTAGGTAACACACTCTAGTGATTCAAGTAACACCGTATCTCTAGCTACTTATGTCAACAACATAAGCAATAAAATGTAAGAATTTCTTCTTGTGCAAGATGAATCTAAGGCTGACGTGTGAACAATGAGTATTACAGGCTCTTTGGCCCTGTCAGGTTCCCTTGATCACCTGAAACAATGGAAGAAAAAAGATTAACCAATTCAAACTACAACACCCAGATCACTGCTCCAGCAGTTGAAACAGTTCACAACATATACTTGCATTCTAAGCAAGGTTTAAAAACCATGTTTTCTTCTTGACAAATGGTGCTCACCACTGAGCAGGGCTTACTACTCAGAATAATTTATTTCAAGCAATTTATTTTAGCTCTTATGCTTCCCCATAATACATTTTACATGTTTCCAATATATAGTAGAGACCAGCTCCACAACACACATGCTTCTCCTTCCTCACTGCTGGGCATTCAGCTGTCTCTAATTGAAGGAAATAAAGTTTTAATTAAGAAACTCTTTGATTAAGCAGCTGTTTGGTGAGCTTAACTGATATGGACCCAGCCTCACCAATACCTGATTTACTCAGACAGCAGGAAAAACAACTTGTGTGGAGGCACACAGCCTAGGGCTTTCTCAAAATAAACAGAGTTTTGCAATACAGGCAGTGGTTCCTGTTCTGTACTTTATTAACCAGTGTAGTTTCATACTGAAACTGTGAATAGTGGGCGGGGGGAGGTAGGGGGGGGGATGGGGGGAACGGGAACACACACTGAAAGAAAGGATCAGATAAAAACAAATTATAAATGAAGACTTTCACCATTCCAGTTAAAGTTGTCTTGCAACAATTTTCAAAGTGCAAGAGGAGCTTTATGTTTTTGCATGATCTCCAAAAAAAAAAAAACCATTAGACCAAATAAGGAAGAATTATTCATCTGTGGGGTTAAATGACCAAACAGGAAGTTCTTTTTTTCAAGTGTTTAAAGTGTACCTACTCATGGTACCTTGTCAAACAATTAATTCCCATAGCTCAAGTATATATGCGCGTCTTGTGGAAATGTTCCTGAATCGTGAATAGAAAAGTACTTGAAATAGCAGGTTCAAGATTACCACAGAAAAATGGAATAGCGAATATCTGATGTCAATATTTCATAGAATCATAGAATAGTTCGAGTTGGAAGGACTTTAAAGTTTGTCTATTTCCAGCCCCTCTTCCATGGACAGGGACATTTTCCACTAGATCAAGTGGCCTAAAATTCTGTCCAGCCTGGCCTTGAACACTTCCAGGTCACCCACAAATTCTCTGGACAACCTGAAATAGTGTCTCAGCACCACATGGTAAAAAACTCCTTTATCTGATCTGAGTCAAGTCATTTTCTGTTTGAAGCCATTCCTCTTGTTCTGTGATTACAAGCCCTTGTAAAAAAATCCATCTCCAGCTCTCTCATAGCCCCTCTTTAGATATTGAAAGGCTGCTACAAGATCTACCTGGAGCCTTTAGTTTTCCTGACTGAACAGTCACATCTTGGGTGCCCTCCATCCCACTGTCCATGCTGCTGACAGAACTGTTTAACAGCACTGGCCCCAACACCAGCCCTTGAGGACAGCAGTCACTCCCGGTCACAGGTCTCCCCTTGAGCCATTGATTGCAATTCTCTGATTGTGGCCATCCAGTCAATTCCATATCCATTGAGTAGCACATTTCCTGCTAGTTAAAAAAAGGATGAAAAAAATCACCAGTGTAGATTTCCAGCTATTTCTGGCAAACAGCTACATGTTATAGACTCTGGAGAGTACTCTGGAGACAGTGTAATAAACACAATTTGTCATGTTTCTCCAAATAAGTTTTCTAACTGGTAGTCATCTGCTTGCTAGGAAAAAAAAACCTTTCAGGCATTCTTAGTCCCTTATTTACTAAGTTTTGATGGCATAAGCCAAGTGAATTTAACAATCTTTTAAACATTATCTAATAGATCTTGCTGATTTCATTTGCTCAACTGTTACCTGTCATATCCCTCTTTCCCTAGGTGCAATCAGTCATTTCAAGTCTGGATTGAATTCTAGATTTGGAATTTAAGCTATTAGAGTTCTAATGTAGGAAGCTCACTTGCAAGACAACCCTTCCGCTTTGCCATAGTTGAGGAATTACTAACACCAGAGTTTGAGATGGAATTTCAGTGACATATGAGAAGACACAGCTGGTAAGACTCTCAGATTCAAAAAGCTACTTTCTTACTTGTTCCAGATCAACCTTCATCTGTCGCTGGAACACACTAAAAGTAACTGCTGAACTCTAAGAACCTGCAAGAAAGCAACTGGAGAATGACCAGTGAGTCAGTTGAAATATGGGGACTACCTTTCTAGAAGTGCCCCTTGCTTAACATTTGTCTGATAGAGTCTCACTTATCTGCTAGGACAGCCAGTTCTACTCTGTCAGTTTAATAATTTTGGAGTACTGGTAACACAAGGGTTAAGCCTATTCTTGCAGGCTAATTGAAATTAGCACCACAATGCCCTGTAGTAACTGTTCAATTGTGAAGATTCTGTAAAAGTCACATGGATATTTGTCTTCCTAAAACAATTTTCATCATCAATTCCACAAATACACTGCCAATTACGATATTATTTTTTATAAAGAGATGAAGATCTCTTCATTTACAAAAAACATATTTGACAATAGTCTATATTTCAATTGTACCACAATAAAAAACAACATTTACATCAATTAAAAAGAAATGGTTCAGCCATCTATTTTAGTATATATATTTAAACCAAATTAGCCTATTAAGTCAACCTGATTATGTCTTTTTAAATGCCTGCTTTTCTTATTTGCTAAAAGTAAGCTTTTAAACACAAAATATACTAAGCAGCATTTCATCTGAATCCTATCAAACAAAGTTATTGAGGCATGAGTTCTATATAACCAGTGAAGCAGAAGGCCATGCTATTACATGGATAAATGCTCCAGAGTTACTGAAGCAACACAAAAACAATCATACAAACATGGCTTTTGAAACCTCATAAGCAACTCATTTTGGAAAAATGTGTATGTGGGTGTGTGTATATATATTAATGGGCACACACATGCACGCGCGCACACACACACACACACACACACACACATATATATATGCCATTTGACATCAAATCTCCGCAAGAGATATAGCTAGACTAGCTTTTAAATTATTGTTATCTCACTCAACTCCTCCCAAAAATCACAGGAAAAAAACCCCAGAAATCAAAGCTTTCTGTGAGACCTAAAAAAAAAAAAAAAAAATCCTTTTTCCTTATGGTTTAAGTTCAGGCAAAGGAAAAGTAACAATTCACACTCTGTCTCTGGAAGCACCATGCCCTAACAGTGGCTTCAGCCCCCACCATCTTACAAACTCCCAACGGGTCTGTAATGCAGCTTCTATACAGTTACCCTTTAATTTGGGATTAGATCCTACATTTTCACAGTCAGGCTTATACACAAGTTTGTATGGTGTTTCAGCATCTGCTGCTCAGGGTGGCTGGAGAGGTCTATTGGGTGCTTAAGCCTGAATGCCGCGGCTCCCAGTCCCCAGCAGCTGCAGCCACCGACATGTCCTTCAGAGAGATAGATTATGTCAGATCTGGGCCTCTTCCAGATAGTGGACATGAAACAATCTTGAAATTCTCTGTTGTAGAAAAATCCCGAAACTTACGTAAACCAGTGGGAATCCCTATAAACTTGTACAGCAGAGTCCCATAGAAAGTCTGTGCCCTGCTCCCCACAGTGTGTGCAGGAGCTCAAGGCAGCATCAACAACCAGGGTGCAGCAAGGACACATGCCACACACAGGCTGGCTGAGCACAAAGTATTATCCTTCTTTATGCAATTCACCTGGCACTGCAGAAGAGCATACTTGGAGTCTACAGCCCTGACATCCTCTCAAAAATAGGTGCTGTTGCAGGCAGTCCATATAAACAGCACTCCCTCTAGGCCTCCACTGGTTTCTGTTCTCATCTCTCCCCAAGCCTCTGAGCCTATTCCCTTCCAGTAATTATCAAATTATTTCATTCATTACACTGATTTCCTCTCCACACTCACCACAGTCTCACAGGTCTGCAATGGAGCAATATCTGCTCTCTCTTCTCCCACAGAAGGGACCTGTACACACAATATGGGAGAGGGTCGGCTCAACAAAATACACCCTGGGGCTTATCCCCAACAGTAGATATCAGGACCCACCACCTCAGCATACCAGTCAAGCCAGGGGACAATGTTTTATAGTAGCTGGGAGCATAGCCCTGTGGCTTCACCCTCCCATTCCCACTCTGATGAGGGGGAACGTTGGGTGAGCCCTCAGAGCCAGGGCTTCACCCTCACTCTCTAGCTCCCAGCATCCTTATCCCACCTTAGCCCACCAGCACTGGCCAGCACCAGCTAGCACCTTGCCAGGTTGGGACATTATAGGTAGCCTTATATATTAGTTTATACAGCATATGGACATTTTTAATTCAAGGATACCATGATCCCATGGGGGCATCAAGATCTCCACAGCCACATGTAGTTAGCCTAGACCTTATTAGCAGGGACAGTGAGAGCAGTGGTGGGATAGTTCTCACCTCAGCCCACAGCCTCCATAGTAAAGGCAAAAACTCCTGTAGCATCAGGTCAGTGTCTTTCTTCCAGGGTCAGAGGTTCACCACTTAATGAGTAATTTTTTCTATGTTTGCATGTGTATTCCATTGCACACAGTAAGGCTAGCATGAAGCTTATTTGTTTCTGACTGCAAACATTTGTTTATTACCCTAGGCTGATCAGCAGGGTAAAGAACTAACCTTTCTGCATCGATGAAATGGAGCAATGAATAAATAAATACCTTGGGACTAGCCAGTCTTAACATTTACAGCTGTTTTAGTTGAATTGAGTTGTCAATTAATGCATGCCTCTACACTACCAAAAACTCTAACCAGGATATTCGCAAAGTGAATGTCTTCTACTTACATTTTTATTATTTGCTTACTCAAAATTAACATATTCAAGCCAGCAAGATACACATATAAGAGATCCTTAGAAGAAGTAATCTCTTAAGTCCACAAGACAGTCTAGGACACAAAACACAGCACACATCCCTCATTCTGTAAAACATCAGTCAGAGGAGGTAGAATGGGGTTTTTTCCCTCCATTCAATGCAATAATGAAATGCTTGTCACTACAGAAAATTGCCCTAAGCAATGTTTTTCTCATAATAATAGTAACCTAAAAGACAAATGAAAGAAATCAAAGAATGAAATTCATCCAACTATTTTTGCAAGGCAGCAGCTGGCACCCATAGTCACAGCAGTATCTGCTGCACCACAGACTCCAAGAAGAGAACAGCCAAACCAATCTACAGCAAAGGTCCAGTGTAGGGGGGGTGGGAAGGAGGGTGAGAAGGTGGTGTAAGATTCTTGAATGTGAAATTTTAGCCTTGGGGGAGTTTTCATAAGCAAGTAATAAACAGCTCAGAAAGACTGTTTTAGTGAAAACAGAACTGGATTTAACTAGCACAGGGCAAATGCTCTGCTATACAAACCCACATCTGAACTGGATGTATTTCTAAAATGGGGGATTAGAATGTCAGCTTTTGCAGCACGAGGGGTAAAATAGTTTTCTGTTGGACATTGCTGCCCTCCAGTGACAACACAGAAGATGCAACTGGGGAAGAGAGCTTTTCCTGCAAAAGGTTTCTTTGCTCACAAGATAAGTGATATTCTGATCATTGAACTATGACAGAATTTAATGAGACTGAAATCTAAATTAACCTTAGCCTTAAAATATCGCTTGATTAAACGAAGTATTTGAATGTAAATAAATATATATTTCTGCAAATAAAATGTGTAATGCAATACAATTACAATCAGCAATACTTCTGTATGTCAGTAAAACTGTGCATGACAAGCATTTCAGAAAAGCTGAAAGCAAGAAAGCTATATTACATGACAATTAGTTAAATAACAAATGGATGTAATTTAGGTATGAAACTTCTTATAGACGTGACAGTGTTTATACTACTGGGGACTTTCACAATAAACATTTTCAGACATTTCCACAAAAAGCAGTGCAAATCATAAATATGTATCATTGCTCTCATTCCACAAATTGCCCAGCATTTCAGTGGGAATAAGTGACTGCTTTAATGTTTGCTAAAAATTAACCTGTATTTTTTTACAAGAAGTGTGTTATATGATAAACAAGTTGTTTGATAGTCCTTAATATTGTAGTTCCAAATTTTCAACATTTTGCGACTTATTTTCTCTTTATTTTGCTTATAGATTTGTATTCTGATGGGACCTTGTCCGTATTGCAAAAAACTTGTGAAAATCATAGCCTTTGATGCAGTTTCTTGATGCAAGATCTTAAACCTATGTTTCACCAGGAAACAAGGGTGTTCCTTATGGGGAACATGATCAGAGCACAAACCCAGGCCTTGCAGATCAGTCAGTCATGAGGACACACATTTTTTTGATTTTGAAAACTTGTCTTCTGTAGCTAGATTCAGTAAAATTCTCTTCTGAATCAGATAAATAGTTTTAAAAAACATGCTTATGCACTTTTTATCTTTCAGTTTTCCAACAGCTTTTGGATTCTTATGCACTTGTGCTCTGATGAGCACAACACATTCCTTTTTTTGTTTTGTTTACCCCAGGATTACAACATTTCAGATGAATGCAGCAAACTATTTCCTCTGTCATTAGTAAACCTTTTAGTTCTGCAATGAACCTGGCAGAACAGTGTGCTGTACTAAACAGCTATCTAACTGATACTCAATCTCTGGGACACATAAGTGCACTCCTCTAGGTTCTTGCACCGCACTTTTCTACGTCACCAAAAAGTTGTGATCTGAATTTACCACCTAAGCTGCTTTTTACTAACATGGCAAAGAAACTTATCATGATTATCTGAGAAAATTTTCTGCGACACTCTGGGAATGTCAGGAGACAAAGTCCTTGCATTGTTAAACAGAAGGGATGGATGTTTGCAAAAAAACAGCTATGGGTGAAAGAAAATCAGAAAGTATGAATGAAAGGGTGTGGAAAGCATGGAAAGAGGATAGTGAGTATGGGATGGACAGACAAGTAGAGACACAGGACAAAGAAAAAGATAATTTCCCATTCTTATATGAAAATAAGAATGAGAAAACTTCAGAACTTGGGAGAAAAACAGAGTCTTTTTCCATGTGCTGTGCAAACAGTCTTTTAATCTTCAAATAATTGCTTATATTTTTTTTCAATAAGTTACTTTCCTTAAAAAGAAAATATTTTAAATTATTGATATACAAAGTACTCCCTTGCCTGAATCCTAAATCTCAAATTTAGGGTAAAAGTAAGGAAAAGATAGAATTTAACAAAATATTATGACTTAACAAAATGTTTCTAGAACTCGTCTTTAAAGGAAAAAATTAAGATTAAACCTTCTTATACATCTTTCATTTAAAAATATAAGCATGTCCATGTTTCACTGGTTTTAAGGCTCCACATCTGGCTTCAAATGTATTCTTTGGAAGTAAAATTTTACTACTTTTATTCAACAAAATCCTATCAGTAACTAATCACAAAAGATATTTCAGACTTTAAAGTACCTATTTGTTTTTTCCACTTTAAGTGTCATATTTATTTTGAACCTTGATTTGTCATCATGTTTTCTGGGAAAGCAACTACACATTGGCTGCATGACTTCCACGCACCCTAGTACTTCATTATTTGTAAATACACTGAGAGAGAAAAAAAAGAGAGATGAAAAGACACAAGACTTTCTTTAGCAGGAAAAATCTCCAAAACTATCCATTAGGCACATAAAATGATCTGTGTATCTTCTCCACGTAAGGACAGATTTTATGTCCATCACAGCACTTTGATGTTACAATTATTCATGTTTTTTTCAAAAAGCACAGCTATTCCGTGAGAACTGTAATGCTCAAATGGTCCATTGATTCTATAGAAAAGACACTATTGCTCCTCATGACCACCTTGCAATGTAAATTATCCATGTAAATCTTGAGAGAAATTCATTCTGAGGCACTTCTATACTCACAAGTTGATACACATTCTCAGGTAAATACAGAATGGGATACAAAGGGGAGACCCCTAAAAAGTTCTGTGCCAGGAATGAGAGAAGGACAAGGCTCAGTTTTTGGTCTTCATATCGCTGTTTATTTTTCTCTTATCAAAAGTTCAGTACGCCGTATACATGCCAGACTTAGCACACAGAGAAGGCGCCAAAAGTCACAAGACACACTGGTTCAAGGTCTTTTAAAGCTGTTTAATCCAATTAATTCTTAGAACTTATTTTATTTCTACCTTTCTACCAATAATTATTTGTCTGTCCACACAACATCTGTATTGTGGTTCTTTCTAACCAATCACTCAGTGCTACCAACACTGCAGAAAATGGAGTAGATGAAGAACAAGAGGGAGATCAGACAACGTCCAAAATCCTCCATCCTCTCTTCTATTTACCTCCAAACTGAAAAACTCTACGTTTTTCACCCTGTGATAAACTACACTACTATCTATTTCACAAACTCATAGATTCTGATTCATCTCAAAGTCTTGGGAGCTTTCTCCATGGATGAAGGTTAAAAGCAGTGTTCTCCTGGGGATCAGGACTTCCCAGGACAGGCAGAGAAACATTCCCTGTGCCCTGGCTTCCAACACCTGGAGACCTGATTGTCACCAACCCTGAAAGAATTTAAAAGACGAGTAGATGTGGCACTTACACATGGTTTAGTGACGCCACTGCTGGGTTAATTGTTGGACTGATGACCTTTAGGATCTTTTCCAACCTCAATGATTCTGAGATTCTATATGCAAAGTAGCTCACAACATTTTGCAATGAAGTTCTAAAAATTCTCTGTTTTTCACAAGTAAAAGTAGTTGCCAGTACATGTTTAGCAAGACACAGCCTTGGATATAGAGCAGACGTACACTGAGAAAAAAACATGACAAGATGACTGATGTCACCCTTATCTTTTATGAAAACCACTACAGAAAGGCTTCTGTGATCCAGGATTTTAATTTTTTTAAGGGAAAGGCAGAAGTCATTGTTTCACATGCATGTATACATGCAGCACATATACATATATGTGTGATATGTGTGCATGTTTGTATATAAACAAAAAAGAAGAAAGAGCATATATTCTAATGTTTACGTGTATACAGGTAGGTGTACATATATACCTCCCTAAAAGTGATTTTCCAGAATTGGAACATTGCTATACAAAGCAAGTTTACTACTCACTGCTTAGCCTTACACTATCACGCGTGTTCTGATGACTTGGAAACAAATGTGGAAAAAGCATATGTACTCTTGTGCATTTGCAGAATGTCTTAGTAGAATTTACTTCATGTACACAGCTTTTGTTCAGATTCCCACCAGTTTGATCAAGTATAATGAGTAAGAACAGCAAGAGTTGGCAAGGGCTGTGTATGGTTCAGCTAGGATTCTTGTGGTCCAGAACTCAGTTTTCTAATGGAAAAGTTTAATATTTCAGCTCTGATAGTGCCAGAACAATGTCTTCAGTTTAGCATAAACACTAGCAGAAGTATTTTGGAAAATATCAACTACTTCACAAAGTGGTACTATAATTCACAGTTTGGAGTTTAGATTAATCTAAAACATTTCACTCAATAAATAGCTTCTATTTTTATTTTCATCACTTACACACAAAGTTTCATACAGTACCATCTGCTCTCACAGACCTGGTTTTAGTTAGACATTTTTCACAGTTAATTTGCTTCCTTATTTTATCTTAGAATGTGCCTCTATTCAGAATATAAATGTTAAGTGAGTTTTGTGGAACCATTGCAAATCTCAGGCACTTTAACTTACTCAATTGATAAAGAGAACTTTGATAAATTTACTGCAAAATTCCTGAAGATTTTCTAATCCAACTACAGTTATCTCTCTAAAAATATGTTTGTGACATGAAAAGAACAATACCCTAAAAGCTACAAAAAGGAAACACTCCACAGGGATGGATACAGACTGAAATGGACAGCTACGTTCAGGAAAAACAAACATGAGGCAGTCAGCATTGTGTATTAAATATAGTCCCTGTCTTTTTTTCCTGTATCTTACATTTTGTCATTGATCATAAGGAATGCATGAGGTTTTTTTCCATTTTTAAGGACAACATCCTTGATTCTGTCTTTGATTTGCTTCCTATTTTTAAGTAAGATTTTTTTAAAATACCTTTTTCAAAATGAAAACAATAGCAAGTTCTTAGAAAATCTGTGATTATTGGCAGAAAGTAACAGAAAAGTTTAAACTACCAGGTGTGTGTTTTTTGTTGCAGTAAGACCAGCTTTTGTTGTTGTACGCCTAATTTTCCTTCGTTTATACCACTAGCTGGTGAAGTAGACTTCCCTGCTGACTATGTCAGTAAAGATATAGCCCCCATTGTAAGATTATAGTTTTTGATTATACATAGATAACATCAGGTGTAAAATATGGCTAAATGTTTTAGTTTCAACAATAACTTTTAATTAGTGGAAGCAATAAAGGAAGCAAAACCACATTTTAATTCTTACTGGTTTTGTGGCTGGTGAAGAACAGCTTACAAAAATAGAAGGGAAAAATACCTGAAGAGGAAATAAAATATTATGTCTTGAGTTCTAAAAGAAAGGAAATTGGGTTTTGAAAAGGGCATTTTGACAGTGACACACCCCTCATCCCCATCCCATCCTTCCATG
Organism: Ammospiza caudacuta; assembly: GCF_027887145.1. Classification (NCBI taxonomy): domain Eukaryota; kingdom Metazoa; phylum Chordata; class Aves; order Passeriformes; family Passerellidae; genus Ammospiza; species Ammospiza caudacuta. The sequence goes on along the minus strand of NC_080632.1, from coordinate 31,971,531 downwards.
GCTTATTGTTCTGCTTCAGAAAGCAGCACACATTCTTGCTTTAGCTCCAAATTCAATCATTAGTGAAGTCACATGTGAGCTTGGAAGAACAGGACTTGGTCTTACCCAATGGACTCGGTCTTGGAGGTCTTTTCGAACTTGCATGATTCTGTGATTCCATGGTAACATCTAAATGGGCCAATTTTACCTGATGCAGCTTTTAATTTTTATTTTGGGGCATTTTTTGTCTTTGATATACATCCCCCTAAGTATTTTTTGCTTGATGCTAAGAGTCTTACATGACCACATTTGCAAGAGGCTTGTTATTTTGGGCTACTTATCTTCTTTTCTTTCTTACTTGACCAATATCACATCTTGGTGGTTAGGGACAGCATGGCTAATGCACCTCTGTAAAGAAGTACAGCTAATTTACAGCACAGCATCTTCACAGTACAGTACAGCATCTTTGTAAAGAAGTACAGAAGATTTATTTGAGAATCACAGTAACAGACATCTCTCAGCTCAAAGCCAATGACTGTTCACTGAGGCTAAAAATTTGGAGGCAGCCAGATATCCGTGTTTAGTTGCATCACTCTTGCATGCAACTGGCTGCAGAAGTTGGTGAACAACAACAACGTTAAGCTGACAGGTAACAGATGTTATGCTGGACTGCTGTCCGTGTGTACTGATAAGAAAATACACTGAAGAAAAATGGCTATTGAAGCATAATTTATTATTCAGTAATTTTTAATACAGGAAAGGTGTTAGTTTTAAACCTATATATACAAACTTACAGCAAATGATCAGTTGTTTCAAGGAGAGACAAGCTGCACTAAATCCAGTTTTACTTGTATAAAATTTTAAAAACCTTTTCATAATTTAGAATTATTTATAGTATATACAGACTTTTATTGAAAGATGAACACACAATGGGTACAATTTCCTCATACTAGTTTAAAAACAGATTCACATTTTACATACTTCCTTTTATATTCAGTGGGAAACTTCCATAGCTTGGTTTTATTTGTTACTCAGCTACTTCATGATTAATTTTGTATTAGTCCAGCTATCTGAAGCTGTAACTCAAGGAGCAGAATTGCATAGAAAGGACTTCTTTGTACAGACTCAGTAACACTTCACATATTGAGTCACATTTTCTTTTACAGGAAGTTTCCTCAAAATAAGGAATAGTTTTAAAAAATTAATAATGACAAATATTGGTATTACTAGTCCCAAGAATACCAATAAGAAACTATTAGGACTGATAGTAATACAGTGGAAGATAAATAATAAAATAACTGGCACTCTAAAAAGCTTCTCTAATCCATAAGTAGCCCAGACAGCATTAAAGAATTACACACTATATCAAGTCTGGCAGAGGTAGTGGTAAAGGCCACTGGAACTGTACATGAGATATTAGTCCATTTTTACAATTCTCTAACACAACTAGAAACATCTTGAAAATATGTTTCTTTATAATATAACGAAGTACCAAGAATGTATTATTCTCTTTGGTTTATGAATCGGGGATTGTTGACTGCAGTATTTTTACCTAAAATGCTACCCCTACCATTGCTGTATAACAGTTGATAGGGGAAAAAACAGAAAACCTCTTTAAAAGGATATATATTTGGACTGCCTGCACTAGCACAGAACTTATTACTTTATTTGGAGATCTGCATGTATGCACAGCAGAACGTTGTTCCTTGAAGGAGTGGCCTATAGATATTTTCCTTAAACTACATTTTAGCATCTTATACAGATTAATAACTGCAATCTTTTTTCCTAACAGAGGATTTTCTAGTCAATACGAAAGTAGTTACACAGAAAAATACTTAAGCTATGTAAGGCCATAACAGAACTTAGAAGCTGAAGTTTGTCTTATTAAGCCAGCAATATATACTAAACAGGCACAAAGTAGTTACAAGAACTTACGTGATCAAAACACTTTTGGAGTGTGTCATAGGAATTATTGTCTCAGAAATGCATAATAAATTACAATTTAAAAGGGTCAAAAATACAGGATAAAATAATGTTTCCATGTCAACTGAATAAAAATAATTTATTTACAGATCATGAGGAAAAACATAAAAGACTTTTCTTTTTCAAATAAATACATGTCTTAAGGGAACACTTTCACTGACTAAAAAAATAAATTTGTGTGATTAAACAAACAGTTCTTATGTACTAAACAAAACCATAAAAACATTCAAAGGACAATAGTGCAACCATGTCAGAGCATAAAGCTGATGTTTGTCATTTTACCTTTTAGGCTGAAGACAAGGTAACCTTTTAAAGTGAAACAACAGAAAAAATTATGCATTCATTATTTCCACATATAAATACATTCTTTAATTTCTAGATTTAAACATGCCAAGTTCTTTTGCTTTAACATAAATTCAACACAGTATTATGTGAACATTCAAAATATGATGGAACTGACCATGACAGGATTTCTAAAATGAGTTCCAACTGAGCTATAGCTATATATATCCCCATTTAATAGTGCATTTTCAGTCCTCTAGACGTTGATCATAAATTTACTCCAAGGTAAAACTTTGTTAACAGCTAACAACCTTCAACCCTGAATCTTATTTAGAAAACAACACTGTTGCAAATTAAAGTTGCTTTACATGACACAAAAAAATTACAGAACTTAATAAATTGATGCAGGCTACATAATTTGACTAAATAACATAAGGTAGATTTTGGTTATTAAAATAAACGAGAAACAAAAGTACTGAAAACATCAGTGGCCTGCAGAGAGGGAAAAACTGGTATGGAGGCAAGTCCCTGAACTTATATCCTTCAACCAGCCTCTCTACAAACATGGATACTCTCATGGCACCCTCTGTATGATAAAAATATTAGATATGAAAGCAATTATTACACATGCACACATGCTGCTAATTCTGGGATGTGAAACCCAGAGACATTTTGCAAGAGATACTCCTGATGTTGTGACTCAGGTGGAGAGAAGGCCAAGGGACAGCTACAGATACTAAAAGGGAAATCACCAAGATTATAGTCAAATTCTTCTACATAGTGAGGGAAAACTGTTGGAAATTTGAAGTTATTTGGGGAACTGAAGTTGGACATGAAGAGAAATGTTAATACAGAAAAGGAGGACAAGTATGAGAACATCTTGCCCAGAACGATAGTAGTATACCTCTGTCCTGGAGCATTTTCACAGGCAGGCTATCCAACCCCACAGATAACCAAATCTAGGACTAGCCAAAGTCCATCTCTGCTTGAGTCCTTGGAAGGCTGGACAAAACCACCTCCAGAAATCCTGCCTGCAAATCACTTTATGTGATTCTCTGCATCCAGCCAAAACACTTTGCTCATGCAGGTGTGTCAATAATGTTTAAGCAAACATTGCACCTCATTTACTGGAGGCCAATACCACAGAACTGGTCAAACACAGTAGCTCAGGACACACACTTAGAACACTGATCCCTAGTCCAGGCTCTCCAAGCTAACAACACTGAATGAGAAACATTTTTGGAACATAAGTAACAATTTATAATCTTGATCTTACCCCGAGAAAATGCAAATGCCTACATGCTGAAGGCTCACACTTCACAAACCAAGGACTATATAACCTTCCTCTCTTTTCCCTACTGCAAACACTTCCCAAATTAATTTTCCTTCCATTTCATTCATATGGACAAAGGGAAGGGTTCACGCAAACAACACAGAAAAGGCCCTCACCAAAACAGTCAGTTATATTTGGCTTTTCTGCTCAAAGAAGCTAACTGAAGCTGTATTTTTTTTTTAATAATATAGGGTTAACAATAAACAATATGTATGTGATTAGGCATATTCCTGACACACTTGAGTGTCCTGCATTCTCTGCCACATGCTTCAGATAAGTCTCAGAACTACAGTGAGGCATCCTGTAGTGCGGTGTGGGAAGACACTACAACCCTGAAATCTCCTGCATCGAATTAGGCAGCATGTGAAGATTCTCCTAGTACTTCAAAAAACCCTCACCAAACATGTTTTGTCTTCTAGGTCTGAACTATTATACAGTGAAATAAAATGTCTTATTCATTCTGGCATTAGATTTCTCTCTCTTGGTGAAAAATTTTCTGATAATTACCTAAGGATTAGCTGCTCTGATTACATATTTGAAAGGATGCCTCAAACAAATTCTTTCCCTAGTTAAAACCTTTTTATTATTTCTAAATTATGAACCTTCCTGTTTATCAGATCTCTATGTTTTATACAAGAGATAACACAGTACAGGCCATACAGTGCTGATAAAATGCAGCAAACAGCTGCTAGTCATACAGTTTTTCCATCAATTGATAAAACTTAACCCAGGTTTGATTTACTTAACTAGGCTTCAGCTTGGAGATGTTTTATTAATGGAAACAGAGGAGACAACAGTTTTCTGGCTCTGAAAAGGTCCTATCCTATTTTGATCAAAATCAGTGAAAGTCAAGAAGAACTGGATTTTGACCACTAACTGTAGAAATGCCCATGATTTTTTACTACATTATGGAACTCTTGGGAACTATTTTAAGCAAAATTCAGTTTAGAGATGATGACACCTAAAGCTACCACCCTCTGGTAAGTTTCTCAGAACTTTTCTAAAATCAGTTGAAAGAACTCTCATTAAAGTGATTGCTGTTCATTCCAGGGTTCTCTTTTACTGAAAAATTTATACAAATGCTTGTGCATGTGCAGTAATTCTTTCACCTACTGATTTAAAACTTATAAAAATGTATTAAAATATATATTAAATTAGACTCCTACGTACTATTACAATCTTTCAGTTAGTGACTGAATAGAAGATATTTGAAAAAGCAAAGGAAAAATTACAACTTGCACCAGTTTGTAGTAACAATAAGGATCTAACTTAAATAGGCAGAGAGATATTGGATCATAACTCATTTCGGCAATCCTACGTATCACAGGTGTTACATTCTCTCTGGAATTTTGAACTGTAATAGTCCAGACAAATGCTTCTTTCACCTCTTAGCTGTGTAGGATCAGTTATAAAGTCTATTTCACACTTCTTAATCAAACCCCAACACTCGAAATGAAATACATTCTAACTAGCCAACTTTTGAGGAACTACAACAGAATACCATGCACCTGCCACTGTCTTCTCCTGATAAAGATCATTCTGGTTCCCCTAAACTTAGGGATTACTTGGACCTAGGCAACCCTTAATGGTTTGGAGTTTTCTTAAGAAATGTTTAATCAACATATATTTAAGGCTGTCAAAAACTAGATAAGCAGACTCGATCAAAAAGAGATTATATTCACTGAAGCTGTAATTTTTTCTTTACCTGTGAGTGACATTGGATAATACCATGTTCTATATATAAGAAATACGAATGCCATAAAGAAACATGCAGGTAGAGACAATAATATATATTACAATATTGTATGCAGTGACTACTGTAGCATTGACTCTGAGCTCATTGCACTGAATAATATTACTTTAAAAAACTGAAAAAAGACTATGGGGTGAAGCAATTCCACAAATTTGAATGAGTAGAAAGTACAGTCTGGATTTTGAAGATTATGTATAGCTTCTAAATATACAACGTATAAATCCATAATAAAAGGAAAACACTACTGAAATATTTTGGTTTAGTTGTTAACTTGGGTTTTTTTAAATATACAAGTTATTTAGTTAAGGAAAATTATCTATCATTTAAACATTACAACAGTTTTTTGTGAGTGCTGACTTTTTGACAGGTGTCCCAGCCAGGCTGGTTACTGATCTTGTATCATCTTGATTATCACTTCGTTTTCGCACCTCACTGTAAAAAAACAAAAATTTGCACTCAATTAACACATTTCTATTCATGTTCATTCTTCTATTTTTACCACAATATGCTGCAGAGTTCATCACCATCTATTGTACGGCTAATACAATGTAAATTAGCACAGAATCAACGTGTCTCACAAGTTTCCAATTTGGTAATCATATTGACATTTCTATTCAATTCATAGTGATAAAATATTATATTTTTTTTATTATCTAGTAACTCCCACATGTTCTGATTTATCTTCCATTTTCTTTTGAGAAGTTTTCATTTGATTCTGTATGTTACCATAAAAAAGAGAATGTTTATAGCTCTAAGTACAAAAACAAATAACTTCAGTTTCAAGTATGAATTTACTTTCATAGAATAAATGCATGCTGTTGGATGCCTTTTAGAAATGCAGACTTAAAAGCTGTGCAAATATGATTGATTATGGGTTACAGAACACTTTCTTGGAACCATAACTTCTTTCTTACAGCTCTTTCAAAATTATACTTTAACCAAAAATGGCTTGAAAAGTTAGTAGAATTGTAGTATTTGGATTACACACTATTATAGAAATACCAGGGTGCTAAATGTACATAAACAGAATTTTTATCTGTAAATAATTTAGAGAAGGGGACATCAAAGAAAATATATGCAATTAGAATGGTCATAAAACTGAATAAATATTAATATGTGTAAAAGAATGAAAAAATAATTACACATAGAATTATTACATTTCAAAATAAATTATGAAAGTATCAAGAAAACAAATCCATGTACAATTAAAATTACAATTCACTCAGCAAACAGTTCTTAAAATTGTGGGCTCTGTAACTGTGTCCTGGTTTAAATATTAATTATTGAGAGAGCTTTGTAACATTTTCAAGCAAAAATGTTATTTCATTAAACTGAGAATACATCCCATCTTGCATTTATCTATAATGATTTAACAGAGTATTATTTTCAAATTTTTTTAGCATTGGTACAATTTTAAAACTATATGTGTACCTTTCCATGTGCATTCACATAAAATGTTCTCTTCATAAAATATACTCAGATGTGTTTAGGTGAAAATAAAACATAGTTACTTACCGAGCAAGATGAAGAACTGCTTCTACAATATTAGATCCATCTTTAGCACTTGTTTCACAGAATAGTGCATTGTAAGTCTGTGAGTAAAAATAAAATGTTAAGCTAACTGATCTGAGATGGCTCCCATGTGAATGGGTACATTTAATTACAAATTGTTTCCTGAATAACACAAAGAATGACAGTACATTTAAATGAACACAATTTCTGCTAGTGTACTTCACTGTCGAACACATTCTCTTTAGGATTGTGAAATAAAACAGTAATTGTTTTTTAATTACTTCTGGTTTATAATCGTTATATTCTGAATTAATAAACCCAAAAAAAGTCATATTATAAACTTAATGCTCAAACTCAATCTTCTTGTCCACAAGACTATAAAATAGAAAGTGGCCAGGACCGGTTACTTAACCTAGCAACTGTAACTATAGCATCTGGTTATTGTAGGTTAACGAAAAAAACATCATTCCACAGGTAACAGACATGGTATCTATCCCAGTATAATCAATCACTTGTGCAAGCACTCATCCATTCAAGACCCTTAAGACTCCTCCTATTCTACAAAATACAGGATTTGTGCATTGCTTTCACCCACACAAATACATGCAAAAAAAACTTGTTCATACTTCTATTTATAGCAGAGAATTTTTTTTTTCTTTCTGCACACGGGGCACGAATACAAGAGTCTCTTGAAGATGAAAACACTCCACACAAAATCGGGATGGACACAAATCAGTCAATAGTGGGCCTCATATTTGAACTACTGAACAACTTCTATTTGGCAGCAGAAAAACTCAGTCATCTGTCCATCCACCTTTTTACGAGAAAGACCGAGAAGTCTTTCAGAGCCAATAATGAACTTCAGCTCAGCAGACACTGGGATGTGATTTAACCCAGCAAATACCATCAAAACACAATAGTTTAATGCTAAGTGTCCATGAATCCTCATTACTTGACTTGGACAAATGAGCATAAAATTACCTTTGTTTACTAGTTTCTCAGATGGTTTTCAGATAAAAATTCCTAAGACTATTTTATACTAATGAGGTGCACTTGGACCTTACCATAGCCAGCTTTTCTCCATAGTTTATAGGCACACACTTTTGCCCTTGTTCTGTAATATCTTGACGGAGATCTGCCTTGTTTCCAACCATCATAATTGGAATATTCTCATGAGTCGCATCCTGTAAGGAGTTGCATCCTGTTATTGCTAGAACATTCACAATACAAAGAAATGGCCAACATCATCATGTCATATCAATTTCCTTTCCACAAAGTCTTGTACACTAGTAGAAAAAAACTGACAAATTACAAAAGCTATGCTGAGAACTTTCTATAAACCACTCAAAACGTAAGCAGTCAGCTTAACTATCAGCCCGTAAACATGTGTTTCCATTCCCATAAGCCTTGTTTCCCAAAAAGGAATCTAATGTGTTAAGTTCATCTAATGGAATTGGTTACTGCATCTAAATGCTGTATGACAAAAGTACTAAGGGAAAAGTAGCCAACTCCTATACCATGACTAAAAGAAAATGTTTTCATAATGAACTAAGTAATTTGCTTGCCACTTTCCCTCCTATTAAGCATCCGCAGCAGAAGAGGAAAACCCCTTGCACTACATGCAAATTCATATTCAAATAAAAAACCAAGAAGCACAAGTAGAAAGAATTCCTGAAAATTTCACTGAAGCTATAGCTATTTTATATATCTAATATATTGGTTTAAAATACAAAGACTCCAAGGACTATTCAAGCCATCCAGAAGAAGGTATCTGAAGTAGGCTGTCACATTCATTTTAAAAGGAAGTGAATGGGAAGAGTGTCATTGACAACATCCTTTAACAGACAAAGATGTATCAGATTGAATTCTAACTGAGTATATCAGGATACATTTCGAACTTCTACGTAGCTTTTATTTCTATGACAGCCTCCAGTCTGGATAATTACAATTTACATCTAATATAATTTTATAAATTAAAAAAACCAATAATGTAGTGAAACATAGCTTCTAAGTTCTAACATATGTAAGGGTCTTACCTCAATCATATCCACCCATTCTCTCACATTAATAAAGCTTTTTTCACATGTTACATCATATAGCAGTAAGACACCATCTGCTCTTCTGAAGTATGATTTAGCAATACTTCGAAATCTTTCAGAAAAAAAGAAAGTATTTGCATAAGGCCACATTATCAAATAATAGTTCAGTTTAATATCAATAAGATATTAGGTTTTTTCCAACCTTAATGGTTCTATGATTCAATGAATGACCTATACATAACTTTCTAAATTGATAGCTCACTTTACTTCTTTGAAAAAGACAGAAATCCAATAAAATTATTTGAGGACTTCATGATCAATTACAGCCATCTTTGTCGTGAACTTTCAATCTACAATCTTTCAATATACAATCTACTCAACCAAGTATAGTAACTAGGTATTTAAAACAAGTATTAAAATATTCTTCACAAATTCATTACATGAGAAGAAGGCTGATTGGATTCCCACGTACATACAGCCAACACAAATCTTGGCCAATGAACATCTTAAACTGACTTCCACAGCACTAGATTAACCTCTTAAAAAGCCCTAAAAGCTGTTGGTAAATAAGTAATGGCTCTCAAGTAAAGATGTCATAGGATTTTGAGGAAACTTTACACAATATTTTGAAGAATCATGGATATAAACTCAGCAATATACAAAGATAATTTTAGCAAAATTCCAAAGTCTTTGGAAAGAAGTTTTTATATACTAAATACAATACAAATCGGGACCACGATTTTCATGGAAAGAATAGGAGATGGGGAGGAAGGGAAGGGAATCTCAAAGAAAAAGTCTGCTTAAAAATACAGGTGTAATAAGAACAAAGAAAGCTAAAGACTAAAAACAGAAGAAACCATATGCATCTGCTCCACCGTTTAGTATTGCCAAGGAGGGACACACAGATTTAGTTAATAGATCCTGCAGTGAACCTCAACTATTTCTCTTGATACCTCAAGCATCATCGAAGATAACGCATAAGCATTCCACCTGTCTTGAGGTCTCAGCAGAGAAAAATTGCATCTGTTTACAGATACTTACATATGGACCATACAATTAATGCTTTTTTTCCAGCCAGATGAAAAAAAGGCAAATGACTTTTACAAACAAAATAACTCAAGGTAAAGTGCAGGGTATATCACTAACCTCTCCTGCCCAGCTGTATCCCACAGCTGTAACACTGTAGGTTCTCCATCAACAATTAGTCTTTTCATTTGAAAATCCACACCTGAAAAGAATCATGTTTATAGTCTAAAATAACCCATCGATAATCTTAAAGAAACCACAAATAAAAGGTAGGGGCTACATATAACAGTTTATCCAAAATTCATATTTTTTAATAGGTTGTAAGATTTCAGTCACTCATGCCCATACTTCTGAATTGCAATAATCCCCTGAATGTATTTGCCTTTTCGGAGAAGAATTTATATAAATTGCAAGTCTGAACAACAAGCAAGAACTCTCGCTGCTTTATTTCGCTAAACAGGTTTATCAAAGAAGTGAAAACACACATAAAAAACTTGGTTTCAAATACCAAGGAAGAAAAAGATAAATTAGAACAAAAATCCTGACAAGAGGCAATAAAACAAACATAAAAGTATGATTTGATTGGAAGACAAAATTCAGTCTTTGGAATCCTTAAGACTTAAGTGTGTTAGCTGACAAGTACACTACTATACAGAAGTCAGTCAGAAATCATTCTAGCTGTACTTAAAGCAAAGCTTCAATAACACTTTGAAGAAATTGCAACAAAAAATGGTAGGAAAGACATGAAAGGATAGTACGAAATACTACGGAAAGAGTGAAGTGTTGAGAAAACAAGAAAGCAATGAAAAATGCAGAAAAGCTCATACACACACTGAAAGTTCCTACACAGACATTCCTTCTCTGGTGCCTTGTGTTATTCAGAAAGAGGCTTCATAAAGAAAAACTAAATTAGACCAGTACCCTATCTTGTACTAGAAACAGCTGTTATTACTAAGCTTTAGTACTCAATTAGGTCTCACAGCCTGCATAAGAAACTCTCTGTGTATATCCCTAGCAAGGAATCACAAAGACAAGCTTTTCATCCTCTTCACTGCAAAATGACAATGAAGTTAACTTCAATATTTTAAGAAGAACACCAACTATACCTAGAGTTGCACTGGTATTGCCTTGAAATTCATTCTTGCAAAGTCTCATAAGAAAACTGGATTTTCCCACTGCTGCATCTCCAGCAAGAACAATCTTGTAAGCCTTCTCTGTACTGGGGTATTTTGGAGTGCATTCAGCTGCATCTGACTAAAAATAAAAAGAATCCCTCTGTAACAACTCATAAAAACCTACCCCTCAGTATCATTCTTTTCCATTTTTCCCCTGAAGAACTGGTTACCTGAGGGGTGAGAGCAGATATGTATTTCCTCGTTGAAGCAACTGAGCTGCTTCGACTCACTGGTCGTGAGGGCTTCCAGTCTAAAACTGCAGTGCTGTTAGCAGGACTGTATGCTTCTTCATCTCTGATCTCTGGAACCTGAAAGTATGAGTTAGTTCTCTGGTGAGAAAAGTATGTCTTTCTGGAAAGGCACAGCTAAGACTGAGTAAAACACTTTAAGAGTTTGGATTAAACAGAGATAAATGACCAGATACAGCTGCGCAAGTCTAATCAAAATACGGTGACAATTCTCTTCTCATAAATTTCTGTTTAGTATAATCTATATTTTGTCTTTTAATGTTTTTATGGTTTGGCATCCATTCTTTCAGTACTCTAACAGAGCAAACTAATTTCTATAAGAAAATTTCAGCTTATAACAAAGTCACAGTAAACAATTAGGACAATACTTAATTTCAAAGCTTATTTTGCAAATATTAAGAATTTCCCCAAAGACATTACTCTATATGCTATTAATACTCAAGCTAAATCAGGTAGAGCACAGCTGAAATCAACATTATTCATAGCAAAGTCTCCACAGAGATTAATGTCTACTAAATGAACAGGTTTTTAAAAAAAAAAAACATATTACACTGTGCTTGATATTATTTTTACTTTGTAGTCCTCAGAAACTCTTTTGATGTTACCAGCAATAAAATAGACACAGTAATACCTCCTTAGATTTTTTTAATTCTCTAAGACTTTAGCCTGTAAATCGATGTGTGAACTAACAGTATTCTATCTCATATGTGCTTTTTTTCTCCACTGCCACAGCATAGTAAGAGGAAGTGAATAGAAACCTATTTTATTTCTATCGATTTTTTTATCATTAGAAAATGAGCTCCTTTCTGCATACAGTCTGACAAACTTCAAGAATCACATAAACTTAAAAAATGAAATTATTACCTGAAAACTTATCAAAAAATGTAAATTCAAAAAGAGAACTACTTATTTATTCTCAAAATATCTTCACTAATTAATTTAAATATGTATGACCCAAATATTTACTTTTAATTGGCCTGTGGGCAAAGATCCATTTTATTTTATAAACAGGAAGCTAATTTTGTCTCCAGTCAAAGGCTTTTCTCAGACAAGAAGTAAATCTGGCACTTACATCTGTATCAGAAGCATCACCACCAAAGCCTTCTTGCATACACTGTGACCTTTGAAAAATCCTTTGATGCCTATATTCCACTTCTGAATCATACTCATTTGAATCTCTCAGGGTAGACAAACCACTGTCAAAACAGCTCTCAGGTAAGCTGTCAACTTCACAGTTTATCCTTTGCATTGGGTCACAAAGGGCTAAAGAATCATAATCTTCATCGACACAAGAAGAATGAGACGACCTAATAAGAAAATATTGGAGGAGGAAAAATAAATTATTCCATATTATAAATCCCAATAATAAATGCTCTTCCCAACAAAATCTGAGCCCTTCTGGAATAGTCAATTCTTAGAAATGCTAATGTTATGTTTAGGACATATGTCAATCCCTATCTTGCCTTTACAAAGAATTTCTTTCTCAATCATATGTCTTGGGATGCTCAAATCAAATTATTTAATCTGTGTTACTGATGATCACTTTCCAAGTGTCAGTTATTATGACTATCTGTTAATTTTAAAAAGCCTATCTAAAAGACACTCAGAAAGTGATGTACTATGAAGACATGAGAAAAAGAAAAATACATATGATGTTTTAGTGAATTTTGGCCTACTCTAAGACATCAAACTTGACATACTGTATCTCATTTAAATGAATACATTTGTTTACAGAGGCATGCATGTGCATGCCAATAAGAAACAGCTATAAATGCAGAAGATGGAGTAGCCAAGTTCAGGAGATCAGTAATGGTGGAAGAATTCACTGAAGAATTTTCTTACAGTTTGATACACTATGCAAAACCTAAACTTTTACACAGAATTCCTCTCTTTTCCCTTTACCTTCCTTTAAAAGTCTTTTTTTTTTCCTTCTGGATACTGTAATATATAAAAATATTTAATTAATGCAGCAATGACAGTATGGATTACAGAAAAAAAAGATTTTATTTATGCAAATAAAAACACAGAAAAAGGAAGGTTAATAGAGTGAACCCTAAGAAAACCAATATCATAAAAAAGGTTACAATGGCTACAATCATTATCATGCTCCTTCAGCAAGACAGGGACAGGCATCAACGAAAGTGAGGCAGTAAAGGTCGCCAAGTCATAGCAGAGCACAGAGGGTCTGGCTTAGCCCTGTTGGGAATGGGTGTGATGCACAGACCTGCTAAACCAGACAAGGTCAGCATCAATCCTTCTAACAACAGCTGGCTCCCAGAGGGGCTCCCCTGTGATGGCACAACACAGGAGAGTACACTGGGAAAAATCACCAAATTATGAAGCTGTTACTGAGTCGAATTCTTCCCTGCACCTGGTCAAATGGGGGTGACAGTGGCATCATTTTCCTATGCAGTAACATTCAGAACCATCTAATTTACACCCCTTCAGGCTAATGAATAATCACATGTATGCATGTGATCTTTGCTCTGGGATATCAAAGCATACATGGTCTTTGTATTCATGCACCTACTAGCCTATATCAAATCACTGAATTACTGAGGAAGAGTGCATGCTATAACAAAGTTAAGCTTGTCAGGCATTCCCTGAAATAAAGTTCTTAAGCAGGCACTTCTCAACTGCACTGAACTATGAATTCAATGCTGGGAATTTCATATATGCTTAAAACAAGTTAGACCAAGATGAATCTTACAGACAAAAAAAAAAAATCATACATTTTAGAACAGATTGCTTGAATCATGTCAGTATACAAACCAATCCCTTTTCATGCTGATCTGATGTCAGGAGACAAAGTACTGAAAACAAACAGGTTTTGGGACATTCACGTCTCTTTCTGTCTTTTGATACTATCAAGTCACACATGTTATGAATAAACTTTATTCCTACCACATAACATATTCCTACCACACTTTCTTCTAAAGTGCCTTGTATTTCTCACTTCTGTGGAAATGCAAGGGTTGCACCATGTGGTATGTACTAATAAGTATTCAAAAAGAACAACATAACCAAGCCTCCAGAGAGGTTTTAGTTACTCCCTCAGAAAATTACTGAATGCAATATGCAGCTTAGAGTGGATGCCTCTAAAAATTTTCAGAGGGTCCAACATTAGGGAATTGGGTTTTTGTGCATTCAGAATCAGGAAAGCGCTTTTGACAAGCAAAACTTTATAGCCAGCAAACACATCTCACATGGAGACAACACAATAAGAAGGACACTGCTGAATGAATGGGGATATTGTAAGTGTGAAGTGAAGTCAATTTAATTACTATCCAAGATAATTTTCTTTCTGGCAGACTACTAAGACCTCTATTAGAGATCTCTCCACGGTTGGGAATACCACTAAAGAAAAAGAAGACAAAATAATCCATCCATTGATTAAGGACACACATTTTTGCTGATGGATCTGTTTATAAAAACAAGTGTGAAAGCATAACATGACTGATAGCACTCAGGGTTGCCTCCAGTACCCACTGTCTTCAGGGAGTCTCTGAAATGATGAGGAAGTTCTGCTCAGTGATCTTTATCTAGTAAGTAGAAAACTAAATACCTCTGACTATCTAATTGCATTTAGATAACTTAGTGTTTTTGTACTCTTATCCCATAAATATCCAAGTGCATCCACTACTCTTGCATGTCAGTGTGAGATAAGGCGATTTGAAGAATCAGGCCCACATTTGTACTAATTATTATATGGGAAAAAAAGGCATACAAAACCAAAAATGTTTTATTTCTCAAGTACTGAGAAAGGCTAACAAAGGTCCTCAGAAGAATTTTACAGTTTCTTGGAGACAAAGAGGCTGAGACTCAAACTAGAATCAAAAGAGGCCAAGACCAGACAAGAGGCTGTCTGATGTCTCCACAAGTTTATGGCTTCTACTGAAGAGGGTTATTCTGAGCTTTCTGAAGTCATTGAGAAGATTCCTATTGACTTTAGTATATTTTGGATCATCTGCTAAGGTCACATATTTGTTCTAAATCAGACAGAACCATTGTCTGTTACTTAACACTAATCTGGTCTTCTAAGACAAGCCATTCTCAAATTAACAAAAGCAAGCCTGGCTTACCTGTCATATCGTGGGTTTAAAGGAGAATGTTCACCATTAAATTTAGAACTGCTTCTAGAAATGGTACTTCCTGGTGAGGTATTTGCCAACCGCTGCAACAGATACATAGTAAATGCACTATAACTTTGATGAACACAGAGGATTATATCTAGATTTGTTCAGAAAGAAAAGTGCGCATCATCAAAATTACAAATTGGATGTATTTAATATATGTTTATTTATATTTTTAAAATATATATACTTCATATATATATATATTACCTCATACTTCATATATGACTGAGAGTCAGAAGGCTTATTACCTATAGCATTTAGGCTTCACCTCTGCCTTTATACTGAACATACTAGACATGTTCAACTACAAAAGAAAACAGAATTTCCAAGAGGATGATTTCATTGACTACCTCAAGACTGACCTCAAGACTATGAAATGCTAAGCTTTGAAAAGTGATATTTAGACCATGGCATGCTGACTACTGAAAAAAATACTGAAAAAAAAGGGGAACTGTCACTAGCTGAGCTAGTTTCAGGAGAGCTACCTCCCAGTTCCTAAGAGAGATCGTGAAGGAAAGGTCTCAACTAATAGCATGTGACAAAAGTATTTTGTAAATTCTGCTGTGCCTCCATTTATTCACTGGAAACAGTGTCTTCTATGTAATATGCTCATTTATATTTCCACGCATGACAGTTGAAAATGGTATCCATTGTTGCATCTGTAGCTTGTATCAACAAAAAGCAACATGCTCTGGTAGCTTGTATCAACAAAAAGCACTCATGGTCACTGGTATGGAATACTGCAAACAGGCAGTGAACTGACCCCTATTTTCCTCCTTCCTCTCCAGTATTGTCTTTGTGGGCCCATTATTCTGATCCCATCCTTCCAAAAAAGCTATATGCTTTCCTCATGATGCCCAATTATTAGTTTTAAGAGCTTTAACAGGTTTCACAGGACAGCAAAATGACAGTGTAGAGTAGGTTTTTTCTTACCTTAAAGCCTTCCTTTCTCTAGTTTGGAGGATTTCAAGTGACATTTGCTACAAGAGACTCCAATGCAGTTCTAAGAGCCCAAAATGGTCTGACTAAGGTCTCTTATCAGTACTCCATGCCATTCATATTCACACACAACATAAATATATTCCCTCTAGTGCAGGAGAAACTGTTGATTTATTCACCTCATAAAGCATCACAGAATATTTTTTAAAATAGTAATTTTCCAAAGCACTTGGAAAGCAGCTGTGCTCTAACAAAACTTCCAGTACTAAACAAAGTGTAAGTAAAATCTAACAGAACTACACAGGAGTATTCCCACAGTGAGTCCACTGAAAAAACCTCTATTTTCTCAGTACCCAGTGAGGTACCAGTTTAATTGTGCTGTGCTGATTCTTTCACCTTTTATGACAATGTAACAAAATCATAAATACATACCAATGATCTGTTGTACTTGCTGAAACTGTTTTCAAGTGCACTTCTTAAACCATCGTTGCTGTCATGTAATTTTCTATTAGCTGATCTAACAAGGAAACACAGTTCAACTTGCAGAACTCAAGAAAACATGAAAAACTCTCCAAAAGAAAAATTTTCAAAATACTTCTAAAAAACCCCATTTCTTCTTTAGCTAACACCAAAGAGTTACATGAAACTGGAAACACACTGACAGATACTCAAAAAAATCACTGTGAATTTTAGGCTTCAGTGGCAGCCCAGGAAGCCCATTTTCACTGGTACAGCATGGTCTCTGGTCAGTGGAAATTAAGGTACTGGAGGAATGGTGATTAAAAAAAAACCCAAAAAAACAAAAAACAAAAGTGCCAATAAAAACCCAAACAACCCACACGATAAAACAACTAGTCCAGCCATTTCTGTACAAAATGACTACCCTTTAAATATTGCTGAGATGATTCTGAAGACATATATCATTAATATGCTTGAAAAAAAGAAATTTTTTTGGATAAGGATATTAAATAAAGATATAAAAAATCTATTCATTGTGACCCTTCTTGTGCACCTATTGCATAATACTGCACACTCTTGGTACTTTCCAGACAACAATAAGACAGGAAGTTACTGGAGAAGCAAAGCCAATAGAAAAAGGAGCGAGGCAATAATTTTTATTGGACAGACATGGACAGAGTCAAATCACATTCAGCTTAATAGAAAGAAATGAAAGTTAGTGGGGCTAAGAAAAGAAATGGAAAGAAAACAACTAGAGTGTTAGTGGGTCAGTACCACTGCAGAATTAATACCACAGTAACATTTATGACAGTTGAGAACAACACCTTTTATGATAATTTAGGCCATTTCATTATTTTAACTTGAAACTCTTCCCCAAATTTCAACCCAATCTTTTGCATACTTATCTCAAATATGGTAGGACAAAGTTTGATAATAAAAAACCTGAATTTCTACAAACTTACTGAAGTATTTCAATTTGTCTTTCCAGATTATCTCTGTCTTCAGTATACTCTCGAATAATTTCTAGATCCCTGGGAAAAAAAAAAAAAAAAAAAAAAAACCAAACACCAAACTTAAATAAACTTATGCTTAACAGGATAGTCTTACATTTTCACCATATTGCCTTTGACTTCATTAATCTCTGCAATTATAACTCAACAAAGACTGTGAATGAAAATGAAAGTTGTACAAAATAACCATGGGAACTGTTTCCTTTTACCTTCAAATATAATTTGTATTATCTGATGATAACACCACCATGAAACTGCCCTTTATGCTCCTTTAAAAGAGTAACTAGAAGTAGCTTCCATTCATTTTAGAAAAACAAATGGTTAAGATAGACATGGAAGGCTTCCAAAACTAAAATTTATACAGGTCCTCATGTGAGTGCAAGCCATGAAGAGAAAAATAATCCTGATTCTGTACTGTTGTTTTATTCCTAATAAAGTCTCACTAAAATCAATGGATATTGTTGCAAGACAGAGAGTTTGCATCATAGCCAGAACTTGCTCTTTCAGAAACCTAACAAGATTTATGAGCAGCATTGATGACACGGTATCAAACATGTACCTACCCTTTAAGGCAAATTTAGAAAATAACAGTTGCTAACTGCATACATAATAATTACATCAGAGAATAGATTCTGGTTAACTTACCTCTCAGTGTTCAAAGACTGATCTGCATACTCGCTTTTCAAGGTATCTAATTCACTCTGCAGAAAAGCTATATTTGTCTGTGCTTCTAAGAGATCTTTCCTAAGTCTCTGATTTTCCTTCAAACAAGGAAGACATTAGATGTTAGCTGTCACAGTCACCTCCACAAAATGTTGATATATTATAATAGTAGAATAAAAACCATAGTTTTTAAAAAGAAAAGTAACACAAAAATGAGACACTATAAAATTTGGCATAGAGAGGGAAAGAAAATTAAAGAAGGCTAAATCAACAGAGAAGTCATTAAATTAACACGTGAGAACCTCTTAACTTTTTATTTTCCATTCAGTTACAAAAAAAATGGGACCACAGGATCTCAAGCCATTTCTAAATGTCCTATGCAGAATGTGTATATATTTAAACAGGTTCTTTTTCAATTTATAAGATCCACATACACTAATCCATAACTTCAAAGGTTTACTTTCTAGATGACCATTAGTAAATGTAAAAAAAAAAAAAAAAAAAAACCCCAACCAAAAATCAAAACCCAAATCTCCACAAGTATAACAATCTGTATTGCAGATACTAAAACTGAGGCTAAATTAATATGTTAATAATAATAACATTCTCTTACCAGCAACATATCATGTATCCTTTTTTTCAGTTCAACTACATCTTCCCTGTGATTGACAGACTTGGACTGCTCCTCCAGCTTGAGTATTAAAAAAATGCGCAATTAATTTATTTGATTGTTCTGATTTAAAAAAAAAACCTTATGAAAATCACAATAAATAATTGCTAAAAAGTTTTACTGTTACTAAAGTTTTTAAAACTTAAAGAGTTTTTCTGAATGTAGTAGCAGACAGCATTATTTCAAAAATCACTGGCTTTCTAGAAAATTGATATGCTTTTTTCACTCTTTAGGTATAAAATATTCATAACTAGTGACACAGAAGACTGCCGTTAAGATAGAAACAGAGAGAAACACTAACTTAAAAAAATATAAAAAATTATTACTACCTCAACTATGTAGTACTTGGACAAGAAGCTCTCATGTTTCTTGTAAAAAATTTCCATTTCTGAAAATGTTATTCTAAGTGCAATTAAATACAAAACCCAAAAAATATATCCACTTTGCTTGCCATAATTCTGATAAAACTTATAGCAAAAACCAAGGTGACAATTAAACCCAAATTATGAAATATTCCAAAACATCATTCCTATCTGAGATTTCATTTTGCTTTATTACTAGAAATCAAATTACTATCTCAGATTGCAGTTGAGTTCTAAAAGGCACTATACATAAAGTTGGGTACTAAAATTACAATATCTGTGTTGCAAATTCCATCTTTATTTATAAATTACAAACACTTAGTGGCAATATTTTGGACTATTTCTAATGGGCCAAACGTAAGACTAGGTAACTGCAATGCTAATAACGTGACAGACCTAGAAAATTGTTAAGCTACAGAACTTATGTAATAATTGCTGCTCCCTTTCCTAAGTATTTCAACAAATTACACAGCATGAATACAATAGCAGAGAATGTCAACACAACCTAAAAATTATCTGCAGTTGCCATTTACTCATACAAATTAAATCAGAAACCTACAATTATGATTATCCATCTTAAGGGAAGCATTTAGTGAGGTCAAGATCTCTTAAAATACTTTAAAAAACTCACCAGACTTCAACTCACTTACCTTTTTAAGTTTTTTTATTGTCACCTGAAGATCCCCAACTTCAGTGTCATACTGGCGCTTCAGCTCATTTAGTGCTTCTTCAGCCTTTTGCTTCTCCTGCAATATTTTCAATCTCATTAGAAGCTGAGACAGGTTTCAAATGTTTGTCAAAAAATCCATTCATTGGCTTGGAAAGCACATGCTTTTTGCTTAGACAAATGTATCTTTCTATTCTGTCCCTTTCTGAAGATCCATAGGTTCTGATTCTGTAATTGCAGTCCACTTCTAAAACACTCACAGAAATAAAATAATGGCATGAGAGTAACGATATGGGTCAATTCAGTGTTTTTCATTCATGATTCCTGCACTTAATATTCTCAATGTCACTCATTTTTTACTTCTTTCTTTTTAATTTTTTTTGCTTGCAAGTGTTAGAACATTAGAGGCCCATGTCAGTAAAAGCAGATGAAAGCATCTCTAGTTTTAGATAAATGGTACCATCCCAGGAACAGAGACAAGGGAGTGGTTTCACTGCTGTCTATTCAATACTACCCACATCACCAGGATGGTCTCAGCAGTTGGAAATGGAAGCAATGCCATCTTTTACCAGGGCATATAGCAGGGTGTGCGCCTGTGTTTAAGAGACTGCACCAAGTACTGCCTGCAAGGATGCAGTGTGCTATTGACTGGCGTGTTTCACTCACTCCAATCACTCCCAGGGACTCCAGTTTCGCAACACAAGAAGTCAGAATGCAGCAGTGAGAAGTGGAGCCAATAAGACAGGTTGAGTTTTCACATGGAAGATGCAGGCATAGATTTTGTTTAGAATTCAGAATTTCCTGTAGGTGACGCTGGCATTCACGTGTTAAAACAATAATCCAAGTAATCAATTTAAATTGGATTCCCCTACTGTTGCCAACTACACGGACTTGTAAGTATTGTTGGGTAACTATTTGCTTCCCTTGAAGAAACAAAATACAGGATAGGCTCATGCAGAAGCAGGTGTCCCGGTTTGAGATCACTCTGACAAACAATAGCCTTGATTACAGACATTAAGATTAATGGCTTAGTACATTCCCACAAAGTAAATAACTTAACATTTACACTCAGGGCGTTTTAGTAGGTGCGGTATGTGGAGTTAGGAGCTACAAGGAACACTGGAGAGTGAAAATTAAAAAAGCCTTGTGAAAAACAAGTTAACAGACCATCCCTCATACCTATAGCTAGACACAAACAGTGATTGAGAACACAGACTAGATGTAGATAATACACAGAAGATTCACTTCTGCATAATGCCAGTACATAACTGCAACCACACACATCCCAGTCATCTTTTTTAAGCAGTGAAAAACGGTATTTCAGTGATTTGTCACTTTTTGAGGACAGTAATTTTTCAGAGAAAACGTAATTGTTTTCTAAACATTAACAACTTAGCTTCTCTGGAAGTGAAAATTTATCTCTACTAAGAGCTGCATTATCTATCATTAGTTAAACACATCAAATCACACTTTTTTTTGGCAGGTGTGATATCTTTAAGATTTTTATGCCATTATATTTTGTTTCTAGGAACACAATAGCCTTTATGGTGTGGTAGAACTGTTTTCTCCTGTACAGGAAAAAAAGCTACTTTAACTAAATCTATCAGAATACCATTTACCTTCACATATCAATTAGTGTGAACAACTTAAAATCAGCAAGTTGTCAGACAGCAGTTTGTTACTTCTGCTTCTGCAAGTACTCTGGTAAAACAACCCATAGCAAATACATATAGATGTTCAGTATACCACGTGTCCAACCAAGCAATAATTATGCCCATACTATAAGTATTAATTAAAGCATTTCTTATGCCCTCATTAAAACACTTTCACAAACTGTTATGCTCATATAAAGTTTGGCCTATCTCAAATGAATGTAGTAACAATTCAAAATGAACCAGCGAGCTGGTCTTCCTCCTTTGAATTGTTCAGTCACATGTGGCTCTAATATATCTCTCCCTGGGTAAGAGAAGAGGATTTTTACTCCTTTTCATATAGACTGCAAGTGGGTTGAAACAACGAATAAAATTGAGCAGATCAAAACAGAATTTCCCATTAAGTTTGAGGGGCCCAGGCCCTCACACATTGCTATCACAGTTACCCCTCTCTTAAGTCTCTAAAATGTAGTTGCAGGAGAATGGAGGAAAGAAAGATCATTACACCAAGCAGACATACAAAGCAGGACCAAATAATCAAAGCATTAAATTATACATAAATTATTTTACTAGGAGAACTAGATTACATTCTTTAGTGCTGAAATATAATTTTCTCCAGTCTGTTTTCAATACTGGTCTCAGAAAGAAACTCTTCTTGGCCAGTATGTTCCCACAAAAGGGACAGACTTTTTTTTCTTGGTTTATTACACCTAAGCAGATACTCCTCTTTAGGAAAGCATTAAGATCATGCATTCTTTCATCTCATGCATAGCATTTTTTCATCCAGGCCCTGCCTAGAGCAGCTTTGAGTCAGTCCGTCAGGATCAAAACCACATGTGGCCATCAATCCTGCTTAAGATCACTGAGAGTTCAATAATTATGAAATGCTGTAAATATAAAATACTCACTTCTTTTTTAACTTTATGCTCTGCAGCCTGTATCCGTAGTTCCATCTCTTCCTCTAACTCACTGAGTTGAACTGCTGCTTTGTCCTGAGCCCTAAAATTTAGAAGAAAATATTCTCTTAGGAATTGCCCTCCGGCTTGAAAGAAACACAGTGTGAAACTATCTGCCCACCTCAACTGAAACAAACTAGACAGAAAGACAGGGAAACAGTTTAACATTGCCCAGACCTTGAAAAGGGTGTGGCTAGGAACCTAAATCCCAAATTATTTTGAAGACACTGGCAAATTAGATTTTAAATAACAGCTGCAAGCTGATGATTAGCATTAGATACATCTGCACTTTTAAAATTAATTTACAAAGATGAAAGGTGCCCGTCATTATCCTATGAAGAGACTTCAAAAGCAACTTGCATCACCCACACATACATGATCTCTGTTCTGAGCTAATCTGCTTGGTTTTGGCAGTTATGATGTGAGACTGACAGTGCCAAGTAGTTAAAACAGGTAAATACAGTCCTTGAAGCTCATGAAGCAAAAATATGATTTCTAAAATTAAAGTATAGTGGACATATATGATAAAACTCAAAGTTGCAGCCAAGGAAGAGGAGTCAAAATGTTTTAAGGCATTTAACTAACAACAGAGCCTGCAAAAAATTTGGTCCAGAATTTATCAAAAGTATGAACAGGCAATCATTTGCAGGCTGCTATATATGCTTATGCACAAGGGTATGCACACAAACTAACTTCAGAACTCAGTTTACAGAAATACTTTGTATGGCATATTTTAGCATTAGCTCTCAATAGTTTAATCAATAAAAGCACGAGAAGAGGAATAAAAAAGAAACTGCAGAACTGAACTAGAAACAGAATTCACTATACCTTTTTACCGCTATGGCCAGAGTTTCCATCTCTGTGCTTTGAAGTTTGATCTCTTGGATGAAGTTCTTAATGACATGCTCATATGGCTGGATTAACCTTGGTTCTGCGATGTGTATGTTCTGATACAGAACGCTGACCTGCTCTTGTCTGAAAAAGAGAGATATGCACATTTTAATGCACTTATTTGGAACAATGTTCTATTACAGGTTTGAGAAACTTACAACAAATTAAGATATCCCCCTCTTTACCTATTTTTAAAATTTGGCAAGCTAGATACAGGCTTTCAACACTCAGGACAGTATGTCTAAATTCTTTAAATTATGTTTACCATTTCCACTTCTCTAGTTTAATATAGCTACTGCAAAAAAAAACCAAAAAAAACCAAACCAAACCAAACCAAACCAAAAAAAAAAAACAAAACAAAACAAAAAAACCTCCAAAAAAAAAAAACCAAAACTGCCTACTTCTTTTCATAGTGTAGTGAAGAGAATGCCACTGGAGTAGCCCACAACGTATATCAAGTTTCTTGATTGCTCTAATGTTAATCATAATCCGTGAAGAAACGTAAGATTTCAGGAGGTTGCACAAGAACTGAAAACAGGTATGAATGCCAACTACCTAAGTTAAAAGGTGAAGAAGAGACAGAGGGAGGTGGGCTGCAGGTAAAATAAGAATACAGCTCTTCAGTCTCACACAAATTATTCTGGTCTCCATCCAAATAAATCTCTCAGTATAAGAAGTGAATTCTGTATATTACTCTCATGTGAAAAATGACAGATATATCTCATAAAGAAGAAAGAAAATATTTCTGTTGGTATTTTAGTTGTTAAAAGCTCTCCTGAAATTCACAGTGAAAAGTTGCCTCAATGCAGGAATAGTATATTCTGATTTTTATTTAATCTGGACTAATTTACATAGATTGCATGCTTTTCTAATTGTTGGAGCAAAAAACTTTTACAAGACCAAAAAAAAATAATAGCATAAGAGCCAAACCTCTATTACAAAGTCTACTACACAAATACCACTGATTTCTGTTCATGCTACTGGTATGTCATGCAAATCTTTGTTTTACATGCTAGGTTCCAACTCCTGGATTACATTCTGCAACATAGCAGAAAATATTCTAGAACACAATTTAGCTGTCCTAAGGAAAACTGAATGTGATTGACATAGACTATATTCTAGAACATGAACACATACTCAACAACTTAAATACAATACTTAAACAACTCAACACAACTCAAAACTTAAAAACCAAATGGAAAAAAGGAACAGAGAAGATGAAGTCTAGAAAGGTGGAGAAAACAGGCCAGTAATTAAGAAATACACATTATCAGAAGCAGAAATACAGCCAGAAACAATGTTTTGCAAGTTCAAGTCTAACACCATATCTAACATTACAAATACATGCTCTCTTTTTGTTGCGAATGAAAGCTTCAACTCTGATTAACCAATCCTCCTTGTTAGACAGCTAGTTTTCCTATCTTCAGTGGAGCTAGTGCTACTTAATACATTCACCATACACATGATATAACAACTGTGCAATCCAACAAGTGTGTATTCTCTTCATTTTTTTCTCACTTGAAGCAATTCCACAGCTTTGATTATCAATGCTGCAGCACTCTGCTTCTTGTATGTGATTTCTCCACTGAATGTCTAACTTACTTTAATAAAACAGTACCACAAATGTTACTATAGCTCAAATTCCATTTTAAACAATTTAACAACTTCAGGACACTGTAAAATTTGCTTCCAGCTGAAATGTTGGCATTCATTTTGAGATAGAGAGACCTAAAACCAGCACAAAGAGATAAATATTTACTGATGCCTGAGAAATTTCTGTGGTTTTGTCTTGCAAAGGATCTCCTTTACAAAGGCTAATCCTGTATTACCTGTATTTAGTAAGTTAAATATCTTCCAATGTATGCACACAATTTCTTTTTCAAAATGTATTCTAAAGAGAGTAATGCTGAAGTTTACAAACAGTAGTGATAACAGATTTATCTGATCATCAGATGCTACAAACTCTGTATAAATAATGCAACATTAAAGAACTCCTCAAATGTATATTTATTCAATTAATGATTTGCATTTAAAAAACTGTTAAGGACACTTCCAGAATCCACCTGGAGGCCTGTAGTCAATGTCATTCTCTGGGATCAATCAATACTGGAACCAGTCTTGTTCAGCTTGTTTATCAATGACCCAGATGAAGGGATGGAATGTATCCTCAGCAAGTTTGCTGATGGCACTAAACTGAGGGAGTGGGGATCCACCTGAAGGCTCTGCTGCGGTTCTGTGGGACCTTGCTAGGCTGGAGAGCTGGGCAGAGAGAAGCTTAATGAGCTCCACAAGGGCAGGTGTAGGGTCCTGCACCTGGGCAGGAACAGCCCCAAGTGCCAGCACAGCCAGGGGCTGTTCCTACAGAGCAGCTCTGTGGAGAAGGACCTGGGATCCTGGTGGATCACAAGCCATCCATGAGCTGACAGTGCCCCTGTGGCCAGGAGAGCCAAGGGTTCCTGGGGTGCATCAGAAAGAGCATGGCCAGAAGGTCATGGAGGGAGTTGTGTCCCTACTCAGCCCTGGTGAGGCCACACCTGGAGTGCTGTGTCCAGTTCTGGGCTCCTCAGTAAAAGAGACACAAGGAGCTACTGGAGAGGGTCCAGCGGAGGGTCACAAAGATAATCTGGGATCTGGAGCATCTCCTCTTATGAGGAGAGACTGCAGGAACTGAGCCTGTTTAGTCTGGAGAAGACTGAGAGGGGATCTCATTAACACATATAAATATCTGAAAGGTGGGTGCCAAGAGGATGGTGCCAGATTCTTTTCAGTGGTGTCCATCAACTGGACAAGGAGCAATGGCCCCAAACTAAAACAGAAGTTTCACCTCAATATGAGGAAAAGTCTCTTTGACATTGAGGCTGGCAGAGCACTGAAAGAGGCTGCCCAAAGATATTGTGAAGTCTTCCTCTCTGGAGACATTCAAAACTGGCCAGATTCCTGTCTAGCCTGCTCTTAGCTGACCCTGCTTTGGCAGGGGCATTGGACTGAAGATCTCCAAAGGCTCCTTCCAACCATAACTACTCTGTAATTCTTTTCAAAGTATATGCAAACCTGAGTAAGTTAGAGCATGGTGATAATAACACCAGGTTGTGGGTCCAATACCTGTATGGGCCATTCACTTAAGAGCTGGCCTTCATGATCCTTGTTGGTCGGTCTCTTCCAACTCAGAATATTCTGTGATCTGGAAATACATATGCCTAAATTTAAGCTAGAAATCAGTAGGCCTGTAATGCCGATCCTCTGCCACACAGCTAAGTCTGCTCTAAGATGCAGTAGTCAGAAACCCAAAGTAGTTACTGTGAGGTTTTATTCTCCCTCTGGGATGAAAAAAATGTTTAGCCCAATGACCAGCTACCACACAGTTGGATTCAAAATATTTCAGTAACACCGTTTCAGGAAGCAGCACTTAGGCTCAAGAAGTCTTCATATTCAATACAACCACAACCATGCAAGAGTCCGGAAAGGGCCTGGAAAGATCACAGCTGGTCACCGAAACTCTCAATGATACTTACATGAGCGCTTCTACAGCACCAATACAGGATATCTCAATTAAAAAGTAGACTCACAACTACTACATCAATTTAAAAAAATCACAAAAAACCACCAAACACGTTAACAAAACAGATGAGAAATCAAAGTCATGCAACAAAATTAGCAGGATTAGTTAATCACCTATGATTTCAGGAAGATGTAATACACTTTCATGAACTGCAAAGATTGTCAGTAATTTAGTCATTCCAAGTATCCATGGATCCATGGTAAAGACAGCAGCAATTATATGGACTCTGTATCAACACGCAGTAAGTATTTGAAGATTATTTGTTCCAAATTTTTCTATTTTTAATCGTTCCTCTTCTTTCACATGATTTGGTGAATATCAGTGACACTGCTGCAGCAGCAGGGCAGATTAGCTGCAATGAATATTGCCCAATTTTTTTGCTGCCACTTCTTCTTGAATACACGCTATTCCCGCAAATTCATTAGTTATTCAAAATTAATTATCAAAGAAGATTTTACAAATGTATTTCACCAAGCTGACTTGAACTCTAAACAGTCTGTCCTTTTGCTAGACAAAATGTTTCAGCAAAACTAATCTCAAATGCTTGGACTGGCTCTTTAAAACTTGTTTTCCTTGAAATCCTAAATTAATTTTTCAGTGTATTTAGCTGCACACCTGTAAGTTCCACACTAACAGTTAGTGTGGAACTTAAATGTATTCACAAATAGTAATGCATAGAAAGAGCATTTTCTAATATATGGCATGAAAATTTGTAGCTTTGTTCACCTGGCACTATGGTTATACTGGCACTATGGTTATACTGCATTTATTTCTGTTGCTTCTGCAAAGTGCAGACACTAAACACTAGTAATCCACAAAAAGTATAGCATTGTG
The DNA here is from genome assembly GCF_027887145.1 of Ammospiza caudacuta. NCBI lineage: Eukaryota > Metazoa > Chordata > Aves > Passeriformes > Passerellidae > Ammospiza > Ammospiza caudacuta. Next base: position 31,943,403 of record NC_080632.1, on the reverse strand, counting down.
GCCAAGGACTACTCTGGCTTTACCTTACCTCATCTCAAAGTATGGTTTATAGCATAAATCATCTGTAAAATTAGTACTTAGTAAGAGTAATTAGTCAATATTTGCACAGCTTCACATGAGTTAACTTAAGCAAAGTTACAGTATTCACATGGTTTCAGAGAGTTCCTGTGAAAACTGCATAAAGAAAATAAAACTGCTCTGATTATAACACAATTTCTAATATGATAGATTTAATATACCATGGTTGAATAGAAGAGGAGCAGAAGGGAGGCAGGGGGACAACTCACACCAAAAAACCCCCACAACACTAATTCTGGCTACATCAGATATTTAGATTATATTGTGTTATAATTTCCTTTAATCCACACAACTATTTTAATCCTTATCAATTCATAGTATTATTCCTGGTTTGCTGATTATACAGTCACCATTTGCCTCATAATCCACACTCTGTTCAGAGTTCAGAGAAAGATGATAGAATTTTTCAACTAATAACAGCCCCAGAGTTGCTCAGTATCTTACATGTGTGGTCACCAGAAAGAATACGCTGCTTTACACAGGCCACCCAGTCTGACCCTAAGGGCAGTACTAGCTTTTAGAACACTATTTTAATGATCGCTTTCTAGTGTACATCAGCTGGTTAAATTGCTCTGATCACTTGTAGAAGCTCTGTTCTGGTATGGACATGAAGAGATGAAGCATAAGGTGGTCTGAGCTGGGAAGGTCTGAGCTGGGTGGTCAGAACAAAACAAAGCTCAAGCATTATGTATCTGATACCTGTCCTTACACTGGAGACAACAGCCTATGTGTTCCCCAAGAGATCAACAGGTACTTTTTTCTGAAAAGCAGACACATTGGATATGCCACTGTACCAGCCAGCAGAAAAGAACAACCAAATCTAATCCAGATTAGAAAGGATCTAACTTTGTCACAGCTGAGTGCCTAACACTTTAGATTGAGTGCCTGAAGGAAAAATACACTACACAGAACTTTAACATGGTGTAAAATTCAAAATATTTGTGCACTTGAAGCACAATGGGTGTTTTAATACTACCATTTCTTTTTCTGTCCCTTCAGAAACAGGCTGCATTAAAAGAAGATGATCAAATCAGTAACCCCCAGATGAGACAGCCCAGCCAAGGTCTGATTCCCAGAGGAAAGATTTTTAATGTTTCCAAAGCATGAATGCTGTTCCCTTAGAGGTGTGGTTTACAGCCAGTGGAGCAGTAGTGGAAAAGTCTGTGGGACAGGCAGGGAAAGATTAAGTCCGGGGAAAAGGAGAACACCTCAAAGACATTATGGCAAATGATCACATGATGATACCAGGAAAATAATCCAGGAAAATGAATGCTACAGTGCTTAAGTTTGTTGGCACAGATGCTGTTTTGATTAAAGCAAAAATCAGAAGAGCAGTAAAATTTAAAGTAGCTCAGAAAGTCTAGCTCACAGAAAGGCATTCATCACATTTCCAGCAGAGCACATCTCTCAAACTCCTGTCATGATATGCATTAAAAGACAACACAACATTCCCACAGAACAGATCCCCTCTCCAGCATGGTGGTGAATAAAAAGGACACAGCATTTGGCTTGCCCCAGGATTTGCCTTTATCCCCTCTCCAGGGAACACACTTCAGCTTCCAAGGAAACCTCTCCAGTTCTGACATCACGGTTGATCATCTCATGGAAGTAAACACAAATTTCTGACAAAAGTTAATACTGTGCTCTATAGTGACTTTGGCAAAAATCCATCCTAATTTATGACACCAAGAGCAAGACAGGTTTTGGATAGGTTTTTTATGCAGCAGAGCTTCTCTTCTTTGCTGTAGTACAGCAGTATATCCCATGAGCATCGCCTGTTTTCACAGTTTAAGTAGCTCACATTAAGAACAGCATGCTTTTCTCATTTTATCACATCCCCCAGATCCACATTTTCTATACAGCCCCAGATGACACGACTGGGGGCACACTGTTATTATAATCACATTAAGAGACTTTGGAATTGTATGAGGCATAAAATCTCACAATCAGGCAGCACTGAAATCTGAGTCTGATGAATAGTCACCTTGGCTGAAAGTACAAGGCACATAAATAAAACAAAGACTAAAAAGCAAAGCAATGGAGTATGAGGCCTCTCAGTGGCAGCAGATTTAACTCAAAACAGGGATACAAACTTTCTGCTTCAGATTAATCCACCCATTCATGCTCTAATTAATTTAGTTCATTTTCCAATAAGATTATCCAATTTGCCAAATATTGCACAAAAGTTGCCTGGTAGGGCTTAATCTTTTTGACAGTCCCAAGCCTTTGTTCTTCATGACTGAAGTCTTTGACACTGAAATTTAAAAATCTGTTTTCCAGGAAGTTTTTTGCCTGTTATTTATAGAGAGAGAAATGCCACAGCATTCGTAAATACCGGATTTTTCTTGCAGCATCAGAGGATGTTAGATTGTTCCTTGCTCAAGCTGAGGAATGGAAAAGGATTGCCATTAGGGAGACATTCCCACACACTTAAAGGAAACATCTGTCTATCAGGAGCATAGAGGGAATCTTTTAGTCTTGCCACTGAAATTCAAACTGAGACTGGCCACATGAAAGAATGCAACAGTCCAGTAACACCATCAAGGGCTAAACATTTCCAGTGCAGCAGAGCACTGAAGCACTCACTGTCTGGAGCACCAAAAAGGTACGTTTATTTTTCGTCCGCTCCCGTACCACTGCAAATACTTCCTAGAAGAATAAACTAATGAGCATGGCTGACTTCTCAATAAAACAGATCTCCAACTGGCAATTCACTATAAATACATATAAACTAAAGGCACTGCATGATTCTGTGTTTAATTAGTCACTATTCCTGATTAAATGTAGCAATGCAGAAGGGTAGCTGCATTTTAAATGAAATTAAAAATTAAAAACAAACAAATCAAAACAGTAACAAGAAGAAAAAGAAAACAACAAACAACCCTCTGTAAAATTCTAAAATTCCACTAAAGTCTGACTTCACATATTGGGTTATCAGCCTGCAAAGACCTTCCACCATTTTTTCCCTAGAGGCAAACTGCCCACCAAGCACAAGTAAAGACTAAGGCAAACAATACTTTGACTCACAGTAACCACCTAACCAAGAAATCTAACTTAATTTAGTCCAAAAAATCTGTTCAAGTGAGGAGGAAAGGAGCAAGGCTGTAAAGAGACTCTTTAATGTGACTCTGCCTGTTTAACTGCAAACAATAAAACGACAGCTTCAGCACAGACTTGAATATTTTGAAGTATAATCTTAAAGGACTGTGCAACTGATACACCAAACAGCAGACGTATGATCCATCCCGTAATAAAATTACCTTTTGCAAAGAAGTAATTAAATTCAAAATATGCTTATTTTAATGTATGCTTATTTTAATATCTGGCAGTAAACAATTCTGCATTAAATGCCTGATACTACACTGAGGACTGGGGCGAGGTACAGACCTGTTACTGGGTTTCACACCTCGTTATGGAGGGTATTTATGCCTTCTAAAAGTTCAGTCACAGAAACTGAACTTCCGGTTTCTAAAACAATGGAGACAGAACCATGTGCATCGTGGACATTTTCCCTTTGATTTCCATGGGTTCCATGATTTCCACTCAAGCTGAGGAGGGACAGAGACTACAGATGTTTAAGGTGTCATCTTCTCCTGACTTCAACCCTTACCTCACTACTTCCATTTGCTATGCCTTGTTTCTCTCTATAAACCCCTACAGCATCAAAGCACATGTGCCAATGTCTTGCTGGCCACAGTCTTGTGCCATAGCCTGTGGCCACAAGGCAGAGCATTCTGAGGAACTGAACCCCAAATGGATCAAGATAAAAACTACACAACTGAGATTAAAAAACATGGACTCCCAACTGCACTCATCTGGCTTTGAGGATTTTCTCCTTTGTAATTACTTTTCTCACAGATGTCAATGCCACAACAAATCTATGAAGAGCAATAAATCCCAGCATAAGAACACCAACTCTTTTATAGCACTAAAGATTCAGGTGTGTTCCAAGCCTGTTCTAGTTTTCAAAGTACTGCCTTTTCCTGAATAAAAACTTGAAGTGACAAACAACTAAAACAAATTAAATCATTTAAACAAAAAGATAAATATCTTTTTTGAAGTCCAGCTTGTACTTTGCTTGATTTTGTTATATTCTTCTACTGAAATTCTCAAAGAATTTCAATTTATTTATTACTTATGTAAGTGGTCCTAATGATTTTAGTGGGACTACTCACATGGGAAAAAACCTAACGTACATTTCAACAAAAAAAGACATGGACTACAAATGGAAAAAAGTTGAGCTGTAGAACACACCTGCTTCTAGCACTTCAGGATGAGAGAGAAAAAAAAAACAAAGGGCACATTGTTTTTCAGTTGACACTGACACGTATTTAATAAATATAGCCAACTGTGAAGGACGTTCATATCTGAATCTGAATAAGAAACATTTACATCAAATTACTGCCTACCTGATAGTATTTAACCATCAAAACTGAGTTTTCAGTTTTTATGTAAAAGAATCATAACACAAATTACATCATGATGAATTTAGCAAAACTACCAGATGTGTCTGCATAGTGGAGCCAATTAAAGCTGTTCCCCTTTCTATTATCCTTTTAGACACAGACTATACTGAAACTGCTGCTGCAAACAGCAACCAAGATACTGAAACGGAACTATTACCAAGAGGAGACAGATGCTTTCACAAGTTACCACTGTTCATGAGTCAGATTTCTCTCCAGCTCCTATTGAGTTTCTCAGTTCAGGTTATTAACTGTGTCTGCAAGCTTTCAAACAGTCTTTTGTTCTTTAGAAAGCAAGTGTCTAACAAGGAAAGCACCATGAACAAATTACAACCTGTACAAAAATACTGATCTGTCTGAAATGGGGCAGTCCAATAAGACTAAAGTGTATTAGTCCACAAAGAAAAGAAAATTTACTCTGGATTTACACATGACTAGTAGGTTAACTGAAAAATTTTCTGAAAAAAATTTTCGCCTCATAATCCAAAATATTTTTAATGTGGCTGGAACCAAATTGGTATAGATAGGAATTTAAAGAGCACTATATAGAAAAAAACATGGAGCTATCTATATTCAAGTGCACAACTTTTTTTAAACTCTCTTGACTAGCCGCCAAGTCCTGAAACTCAGATTACTTGTTTTCCATCATAAATTACAACGTTAAAATGAAGCAGAACCACTCTGTACTTTCTATAGCCAACATTTTCAAATTCATTTTGAACACCTTAGCTTTCAGGCAGATTCCTGAGAGTCACCAAATGTGTCTCTGTACACTAGAACCAGGCGCGTACTGACAGACCCGCGGTAAATGGGCTTCCTCTCCAACAAAGCTACCATCAGTTGTCTTCATTTCACTGAGACCGGGGACAAAGACTCTCACAAACTTCAGGGAGCTCATCACAGAGAGGGCAATATTTACCAACACCGTTAACGTGGAGGCAACGATGTTGCTGGTCAGGCTTTACCAGGAAAAGACTGACTGGGCTGGAAGCAAAATGCTGGGGGCCGGTCGGGGAACAACACGAGGAGAAAGTTCTTGCGGAGCCGGCAGAACTTTACATCTCGCGCGTTCTAGCAGCCAGACTTTCCCACGTGGGTCGCTGGCATAACAGAGCAGAGGGAGCCAGGAGCGGCTGCAGGCTGGAAGAACACCGCTGGAAACGACCGCAGCCGGGAGGCAGGTGTGCGGAGGGCTCTCTGCACCTGCAGCCACGGGGGCGAGGGGTCAGCCTACTCGGCCGCTCCCCGGCTGGGATTGCATCAGCGCCGGCGGCGGCTCCGCCAGGTGAGCCGCTCCCGCCCCGCAGGACGGCGGGGCCAGCTCGGCAGCGGCGGGGCCGGGGTGCCCACGGCCCAGCTCGCCGACCCCGCGGCCCGGGCCTGCTCCCTCTACCGGGGTCGACGTGGGACGGGGCGGGCGGGTCCGGACCTTACCTGGGGATGTACCTCGCCTCGTCCCCGAGCCGCACCTCGAAGTCCTTCCAGGGTTGTTCCAGCCCCGCGGCGACCCAAACCGCTGACGCCTCTTCCTCCTCCATGTCCTCACCCCCCGGCTCGCTGCCGGCGGGCTGCGGCCGCGTGGCGCCGCGGAAGCCACGGGCGAACTCCGGGAAGGTGATGGCCCCGTCGCGGTCGCTGTCGAGGCGCTGGAAGATGGCCTCGGCCTCGGCCGGCTGCACCCGCAGCTCGGCGCAGAGAGCAGCGAAGTCCTCCCGCTCGATGCGGCCCGAGCCGCTGGCGTCGCACGCCAGGAAGAGGGCGCGCAGGCGGGACAGCTCGTCCCCGGCCGCCTCGGGATCCATCGGCCAGCGCCGGGGGCGCAGAGACTCGACCGCGGACGGAACGCGATGGGATGGCGTGGGCCGCTGCCCTACCTGCGGCTCGGCGGGGCGGGCCGGGTCCCGCTCCGCCCCAGCGCCCCGGGGGGCCGGGCACGGCCGGGAGGCGGAACGCCGGTGGCGGCTCTGGCCGGGGCAGATCCCGGGCCGGGCTGCGGACCCCCCAGGACAGCAGGGCGCGCTCCTCACGGAGTGTAGGGGCGTGGGGCTCCCCGCGGACCCAGCATGTTACGAACGGCACAGGTAACTACAGACAGCAACGCAGGGTAAAAAAACGTCTCACCCCCCTGCAGCACTCAAACGTAAGTCCCGACACTGGGCGGTCACCGTATAAGGTGTTAAACCTAACTGCCGTTTTCCAACATAATAAAAATACTCTTCACGTTCACGGAAGACCCAGAAGCCACATGATAACACAAAGTTTGAACAGATAAGTTCTGTCTGGCACGAATAGTCTTGGAGTTATACCTTGTGGGTATGTGCTCACAGATGTCTCCCCAGCGGTGATTTAGCAATGTGGACTGTTAAAATCCCATCTTAAAGTGAAAATGCAAAAGATTTATTCAAATCAATAAACCAGAGGAGACAGCTTTTCTGTGCTTTGTGAAGAACTAGTCTCTTTCTTGACAGAAGTCAAGATGTTTTCCTTGTTGAAGTCAAATTCAAGACTCAGATTCCATTTGAATCTAAGGGATATTTTAAAATTATTATTTATTTCCCTGCCCTTATTCTTGTTAATGCCTATCTGCAAATGTAAATTGTGTTGTACCACAGTTGTGATAAACAGACTACAAATCTAACGGTCAAAGCAGCATTTCCTTATTGACCAAAACAGCCTAATAATGTGATCTAGCAAAGCACAAATAGTCCATCTTACCTCTCCTCAGAATAAAGTACATACCGTAAATGGGAACTATCAAGTTCCTTTGCCTAAGACGTAGAATGCCCTCAAGTGGATTTTTTTTTTTTTTTTTTTTTTTTTTTGCAGCTTTTGATTATTAATCCTTCAGGATTAGGCAGACAGCCAACAGTCTTTCTCCAGAGAGTAAAGAGTTTTGTAAAATGTTCCCCACACTTTAGGGAAATGTATCTGTTAAGCAATTTGAAATGTAAATTTTAGCTTTAAAATATAAGATAGCAGAAAGACTTAAATTTGTGATTTTACACATTTTATTACATTTCCACCACACAATTGCAAAACTACTAATAATAGTAAAGTGGCTCATCATCAGTTTCTTAGTGTTTTAGTAAAACAGAATTAATTTAACAAAAGTATTCTTCCTGTTCTATGGTCTTTTATTTATCCACCAATTTTTTATTACTAAAGTGTATCATGGAGCCTTTAAGGGGTTGTTCAGCCATCAAAAGAGAGAAACTTGTCTTGTATGTACAACCCAGCTCTCTTTATAGGAGCTGGGACATTTGGCTTTCAGAGCAGACAAGTTCATGAGGTGAACTGGAGCAGCCTCATCCAGGTCTGAGTGTGTCTGACTAGCCAGACAGGGTGTTCCCATTCCCGCTCAAATCAATGTGCTCACATTATTTGCTTTATTTATGGCTTATTTGCTTTATTTTTTCTCTTTTTCTTTTTTTTTTCTTTTTTTTTTTTTTTTTTTTTTTTTTTGTGGCTGCAGAGTTATGAGTTGACATTTGTCAGCTATCCTACCCAGTCTTTCACGTACTCTTGTGTGTATCTTTACTAATAGTCACTACCTTGGGCTGCTAAGCATAGGGCATAGACTTTGGACATGCCCTGTTGGCTTTTTTTTCTTGTCTTTTTTTCTGTTAGAGCAGTTTTGTCACACAAATCTCAGGCACTGGCATGAAGCACAGTGTATCATTTAGCACTGCCATGGCATAGGTATATTCTGCAAAACAGATCATGCTTGCAATGGTGCACGATACTACACAGCCCATACTTGCTTGGCAGGACATGGGTTAGTTGAATAGTTCTGACACATCCACACAAAGATAATAAATGGTTTATTTGTTAAGACCAAAGAATGGTCTTAATGGACCAAAGAGTGGTGAGACCAGGATTACCAGCAGGCAATGGCATGCTTTCTTCTGAGATCGTGTCCCTGTTCTTAGAATGACCTGCTCTTTAAATCCAGCTCTATCCAGCAAATACAAGGCACTGTTTATGTGGCATAGTAGTCTTAAATTCATAAGAGAAGTTTTTAATTCATGCATAAGATACTGAAGATACAGGTATACCATGCCTTCAATTTTCAGTCTATCATCTGTTTTGCTTCACTGTGCCATGAAACTCACAAGCTAGCCCAAGCATCTATTTGGCTGAAGAGGCAGAAGAGAAAATTAAATCATTCTTAGGAACTTTAGAGAGACCTAAGGCAACAGATGAACAAGAAAGGATTGTGTCACTACTAAAGTGTCCTATTTTACTGAGTGGGAAAAGTGGATTTTGACGCTGTTGTAGAGACAGAGGTTAAATGTTACAGATTGGAAGAGACAGGTAAGTCAGAAAAGAAAGGCTGGCAACACATGACATCAAGACCTATTGTCCCAGGAAGCAAAGAAGCAGAGGAGCTGAGGGATAAGCTACAGAATGTGGAAATGCTATTTGAATGCATGTGGTCTCTGAAGGTAGCTATGCAGTAAAAAAGCTAGAGTACTCTGTTCCAGTCAGATTCAATGCCTGAAATAACAGCCCTCTTCCCATCCCTCTCTCTGTGTTGTCTTAGGAACCTTACATACATATTAAAGGAAGATTTTTAACTTGGAACATCCAGCATTTAAAAGTTAGGAAATAGAACATAAATTGGAACAATTATTCACTGATTTACTTTTCATCATTATTGTTTGTGGACTTGGGCATTATCTACCATGTCATCCATACTATTCTAATCTGCCAAGGACAGAATGTATATTCTGGATAGTTTCTGCACATTTTAACTGAATTTCCCAACGTTGGGGTTGGCTAAGAAAGAAAATTTATCCCTTTGTGGTTGCAATTACTCTCTTATTCACCTTTTTCTGTTTTACTTTAAGACAATTTTCGCAGCTGAGCATAAATTGTGCAACCTACTTGGAAAGCACATGACATGAAGAGAGCATAAATAAAATAGAATCAACCAGTGATATTGAAAACAGTTCATATCATACACAGGTATCACAACTGAAAACTAATTTATATAAACCTACTCCAATTTCTTCCCTCCCGCAGCACAAACTTCACCATCTCTACAAATCACTATAGATCTCAAAGCATCACAATTTCAGTATGGCACTCCATCTGTACCTTTGGTAACTACTTGGCCAGGACCTCTTCATCACCCCTGCCATCAGGAAGGGAAGCACAGTGTGCACAGGCATATGAAGGACAAGCAGAGGAGGGTGACGATGTGCAGAGCAGAGTCTGGGAGTTCTCAATGAGATGGGCTGTGGTAGTGGTTCTTCCTAATGGTTTCCATTTTCTGCCGTTCTCTTACTGCCAAAGTGTCTTCCTTTGCACTCTTTGTTACTTAGATGGCATTTTCTTTGCTTTGATGGCATTAAACTTACTGTTTACCTGGTTCTGTCCTGGCGTGCACTTTGTGTGAAACACATAGGATAGGTGCACATATTAAATGCCAAGTCTGGACAGATCATAGAACATTTCTGCATGCTCTCATTCCCTGCTGCATAATTTTAATACTACTGAATATGATTCACCCTCAAAAGGCATAATCTATGTCTTTAAAAACTTAGTCCAGGAAATTAAAAAATAATATTTTGAGAGAACATAATTTTGTGCTTTGACTTTGTGATAAAATGATACAAAAAGTGACAATAAAAGTTCTTTGTCTAAGAAGAGGTACATTTAAAAGCCAAAAATGTTTCTCAGGATATACAGATTTTTTTATTCTCCTAAACATTTAGCAATTCAGACAATGAAGTTTTAAAAGACTCTATGGTATTATAACACTTTAACAAACTTCAGATGATGACTCCAGATCATGAAGTATAAACCTTTCAGGTGAAGTATCTTCAGCCTGAAAAAGACAAAAGTGACCCTTGATAGTTAAATATCAAAGTACCCAAGGTGCTTTTGCAGAAATTATTAACTATTGGCAGTCTTTTTAAAAGCTTGTCTGCATGATCAACTGAATAGCCAGGGAGATGCTGAAATGACTGATAATAACTGCTGGGCCTAGTTTGGACATATTAGCTATCACTCTCATGCTGGTCTAATGTTCTCCAGCCCCCAAAAAATAACTTTAGAAGACTGTTCTAAAGACATGTTATTATATTGCCAATTCTCAAAATCTGTAGTGTTTTTGAATAACATAAGCAGCTAGCAATACGATTACTTATGAATCGTATGGTTACTTACAAAATACTTACAAATTTCATTTTGTTTATGGGAAGCCTTCCTTGATTTGGGTAGTCTATATAGTTTTTTTTCAATTCTAATAGTCAAAACCAAATCACATCTACTGATTAAGCTTCTTTGTTCTTAAAGAAATGGACATCTCAAAATGCAATTCCCCATGTGCAAATCCAGTTAACAATGAGCACTGCTGAAAACAGAGGATGTAAGTGTCCTTTTGAAGGGAGAGATAAACAGTTTTAGGTCAAACAGACATGCCTCCTTCCAGTTAGGATTAGCTTTGACCTTTTTCTGCAAAATGATGCCAGAGCTCCTTCAAAAACACAGCAAGGTCCAGGTTTCCCTTGCGAACACAATCGTCACTGTTTCACCCTCTACCTATCTCCCTTTCTTGCTCAATGTTTTGGAACATTTCCCCAGAAGCAGAAGATTCAAGTTTAAATCACTGCCTTGCCTGAAGGAAATTAGGGTCAGCTTTCTTTTTCCTCATGCAAGTGTCCTAACCACAAAGATACTGGAGACAGTGATGGAATTGAGAAGCACCCAGCTGCTCAAAGCCACTGTGCCAAGCATCTGTGTTTTACAGTTCATTATAACTAGACAAAAAGAGGCTTTGGTGAAAATGCTAGATGACAATTTTCCATATGCCAGTTGATCTCTAATCCATCTTTTATTTCTCTCTGTCTGGTCAAAAAAATCTTACATTATTTTCACAGATTCTGACTAAATGGTATCCATTCAATCACTTGAGCAGCTGTAAGACAGTCTGAAAGATATTTGCTTAACTAGAGCAAGAAATACTTAAATCTGTTCAGACAGAGAGGAAGACTTTATTCACTTCCAATCTTGTGTGTAATGCTCTTACCTTCAGGTTCCTCCTTAAAGAAGACACACATATTCAGCAATTCTTCCTACTTTATCCTAGCAAAAGTGTCTGCCACTGTTTCACATCAATTCTGCTATTCATGTTAGGCAAACTCTGTGTACCATTGACAGGGCAGGCCTTAAAAGAATGAGGGAAGAATGTCTTACCTGTGGATCCCAAGAGGGATGTTTGCTTTTGAGCAGCTCAGTGCCCATAGGGCCATTGGACATTCCTACATTTTGAGCCTTCTGGGCAATATTCCTGGGGAAAACATCACTGGTCAATGCCCCATTGACAACAATTTTGGATGGGGACAAGGTTTAACCCGAGCCAGCAGCCAATCCCCACACAGCCACTCACTCACTCCTCCACCAGCACGACCAGGGACAGATTGGAAACATAAAAGTGAGAAAACTCATGGGTAGAGATAAAGACAGTTTAAGAGGTAAAGCAAAAGCCACACACACAAGCAAAGCAAAACAAGGAATTCATTCACTGCTTCCCAAGGGCAGGCAGGTGTTCAGCCACCTCCAGGAGAGCAGAGCGCCATTACACATAAAGTGACCTAGAAATATTAACGCCATCACTCCAAACACCACTTCTTCCTTTATATACTGAGCATGATGTCATATGGTCTGGAACATCCCTTTGGCCAGTTGGGGTCACCTGTCCTGGCTGTTTGCCCTCACAAACTTCTAGACACCCCTGAAGACCTCACCAGTGGGGCCATACGAAAAAGCAGAGAAAGCCTTCACTCTGTGTAAGCTCTGCTCAGCTTTAACAATTTCTATGTTATTAACCCTGTTTTCAGCACAAATGGAAAACACACCTCTGTGCTAGCCATGTGAAGAAAATTAACATTCCCTAGCCAAAACCCGATGGTGTCTGTCAGTCCCCTTAACTGCAACTAATGATTCTGTAAGTGCCTGTTCCCAGACAAAGACACTGAAACTCACCTACCTATGCTGTTCTATTGTCTAGAACAACCTCTGGCATTGGTTACAGCACAGCTAGCATCTCCCATGATTCTGTCTCAATGAACACTGTTTGGGAGATGGGATAATCCAGTTTTAATGTGGCCACTCTGTTTTGGAAGACACATCCAGTTCAATAATAGGGTAGACACTGCCATGTCCACTGACCTCATTGCCAGAGAACAGTCCTTTTATTTAATTTACAAGAGCAGAAAAATTACCTGTGTAGCCTTTTTATTTATAAAAGGTCAGAATAACATTTGAGATTATAATCCTATTACAATTTACTTCCTGAATACATCACACTTTGACAATAGGTCAAATCTAAATGCTGAATAATTGTGAACATGGCCAATTTCACATTTCTTTACCTAAGGAGGGTTAATTTTTTATCATTAGAGAAATAAAATAAGTGTAATAAAAATCCTTAAGTTATTACTTATTACAATGACCAAAAAATATTGCCATAAAATATTGGAGAGGTGGACAAAAATGGAGATGTAGTAAAACCTTCCTGAAGGGTCTTCTAAACAGGAGACATCAAGGAAACATCAAACAAAATTAATGGGGGATTTAAATTAAAAGAGACTAAAGATTACATGACTCAGAGAAGAAAAGTAAAACAAACCATAAAATAATCACAGAGTTATAAAGCCACACTAATTTTTCATTTCTACCAATTTAAGGAATCTTCTTTTCTTAGCATGGAAATTGCAGAAAAGACAATTATCTCAGCAACACAGTATAAAATCAGCCAGGAAAAAGAGAATTAACTCTATTGAACATTTCTTCCACCAAAGGGTTGTTATTGAAAGAGGGTTGCTTTTCACCTGTCCCCAAAGCATAAAGAAAAATAATACGTTCTGATGAGCCTGAATCCATTAACAGACTTGATATGAGTTTCCTCAATATTTACACAACTGGAGAAGACTACAAAAATAAGTATTACAATGACTTTTTTTTCTACAGATGAAGTTGCCTCTAAGTAAATACTCAAGAACTCCTATGAGAAGTTAATTCTGTTTGTAATATAAATGCTTTTGCTGACAGTCTGACCCTCCTCCAAAAGCACCTGATTTCTGAAACAGCCATACACAAATAACAGCTCAGCTCACGCTCACCTGCGCTGAACTAGGCTCTAGCCATGGTGATGTCTAAGTGCTTTAGCTGACTATACTACATGGCTAAAAGCTTTGGGATATTATATTTCATACCACTTTATAGCTGTATGACAGTTGAATGCACTCTGCTGACTCCTGGGGTTTCTCTCAGCACAAAGAGGCCATCGAGTTCTCCCACCTGATACAGCATGAAAAACACCTCATGTGACTGTCTTCAGTAAAAGTAAGGACAGCTCTAAATTCAAATAGTCTTTATGAGCTGATAACTTTCAAACAAAACTAAGGATGAACCAGTAGGTAATTTTGAACACAGCAATCTGAGAGAGGAAAAAAAAGAAAAAAAAGAAAAACTATTCAAAAGCAATCCAGAGCAACAGAAAAAGTTATACTCTTAGCAATTTGTTAAAAGATCTATTGTAACAGTACCATAGATTTTCATAATTATTCTTACTTTCATGATAAATTTTAAAAAGTGATATTTAAATAAAACACATTATTTTATTAAAAAATCTCTTAGTGAGTTTCTATGCTATGTAATTTTAATAAAAACATAATACACTACTTAAAATAACTATATCATAATGCTGTAAAAAAATCTATCTATGAGAGCTGAAATTTTGAAAAAGTAATGGACAGCATATAAAAGCGAATAACAACAGTCATTATGAATTAGTATAACATGAATATAGCATCCTGAAGTGCAAAAAAATTCCTGTGAGAGTAACAAAACCTGACTGCATTTTTAAAGTTAGCTGTGAATGGCTTTTAGAACACATTTTGACCTTAATGACAATAATAATGCTTTCATACTTGAATTAAGTCCTCACAATCTGAAAGGAAATGCTGTAGCCATAGTCTAAGACTGAAGGATATCCAAGCCCTTGCTTGTCTTCTGTGGTTACTAAAAAGTATTTTAACGGCACCTAGAGTGGCATCTCTGCAGAAACTGAGCTTCACACATTCCAGACAGACCAAGAAAAAGCTGGCCAACAAACAAAAGCCAAGAGACCCACAAACAAAAACCAAGCTAAGCCTGCATTCTTCCAGGTGTCTCTTAAAACACCTTCAGAGGTTCTATAGGCATAGAGACCTACACATAACACCATTCAAAGGCTGAGTCAACTTTAATTTTGGAAAACCATAAAAAAATATTAAATGCAGAATATTTCAACGTTACTACTGCTGATGACATTTCAATGTAATGTTGTATGCTTTAGAAAAATCAAAGGAAATAAAAGGAAGCAATATATAAGTTGTCAAAGGAAAAACCTCTGGAAAACAGCAAGATTTGAATAAAATTTTAACAAAGGGAGAGTTTGAATATATGGAGTTTGAAAAAGGTCTTCCAAATGCAACTTAAAATCCCTTTACAATTCTTCTGAGAAATAGGTGAGTAACACCATCTTACATTCTTTTACATTTCCTAAGGGTGACATAAAAGAGAAGGCAAAAGACATTGTTTTAGTTTCAACTCTGCACTTGTTTCTCTAGTAGTTTACCATTAAAGCTACTGCTGTGTAACAGGAGCCACCAGGGATCTCACTTGCAACTCAAGCTTCATAGTGATCAAACTGCCTTGAAAATACAGATTACAGTTAGGGAAAAACTAGTTTATTCACAGAACACCTTCTGTATTCTGCAACAAACCAGACTGCAGCTTAAACTGTCCATTCATCCCAAAGGAGTCACACAGGACAAGGTGATAGGTTTTATAGCTTCTTTCACATGGCAAATATACACCCAGATAAGAAAGTCCCTGTTTAAATTTCTCATCATAATCTTGAACCTGCATTGTACTGGAAACTTGGTGTGATTATTTCCTGAAACTAGGGTGTACAAAAGAGCATTTCTCCTGAAGAGAATTATGTTACTTATATGTCTTGTATTACTTCAAACTTTATTCTTTGTTCTTATTACCAGTTTCTGTTAACGTATTTCCCTCTCTCTGATAAAAAAACTTTTTTGAAATTATCACGATTATTCTTTTTTACCTCTTCCAAGTATTTTCATTCCATCTGAAGAAGAAAAGAGACAAAATCAGTTCTTTCATATTCTCTAATGCCATTTTTTCTATGCCATTTCTATTATTTTAAGAACAAGAGGAGCTCCCCTCTCCATGCACTGCATAACTACTTCCATCTGTCTTCGTATTTTGCAAGACTGGAGTAATTTCTGTCTTACAAAATTCAAGGGACCGAAGTAAGAGAGGATTCATATTTAATACAAGACCTACGTGGAAGCAGAGGAGCAGGTATTTGAAAGTGATGAAAGAGAAGTTGGAGAAGAACTGTCAGGAGAGCCACTGAAACTTTAATTACAGGATATGGATCCTGTCAGGTTTGTTTGTTTATATTTGGTTGCAGTTGGCAACCACCTGTCATGCAGCCATATAGGAAATTGAAGGATTCAGTTGAAGGATTCAACTTGGCACATTGAGTCCAGTGCTTAACAAAGCTAGTTTAAAGCCAGATATCCTTTAAGGACATATTACCAATCATGGTGAAGAGTTTCCTGGGATAACTGGGAGTGAGTTATCCAGCTCAGGAAAGCAGCAATTTTCCCCGTGCTGGCTTGCCTAGATGCTGCTGGAGCACAGCCCTGCAGGGCTGCCTGTAGGGCCCCTGTGCCCCATTTCAATCCAGACTGCTTCAGGCACCTGCCAATGTCACCGTGGGTCGCTCCAAAATCAACTCAGTACTTCTGTTTTCTTAAACTGTGATATTCAGTTAGCCCTGTGAAACATACAGTGGCTACACGGATTGTGTTTGCCAGCTGTGAACATCAGGCCAATCTTAAAGTTGTCATGTAAGTAACTTATTTTAGATGCCTAACCTTGGAGGAGGAAACTCAGACTAAAGATTGTGTCATAATTACAAAGGAAGATAATGTTTTTATTATGTTGTATTCCCTACTACTAAAATGAACTGAAGCCTGCCATGAAGAAATGGAAAACCACATGCAGAAAAAAATCAGATAGACTCCTGAGAGGCAGTCTGGAGAATTAGATGCTCCTGTGGCAAGGACTTGTACCCTACTGGGTTGCCTTTAGACTGGTCAGGGCTCTAGTTCAGCACAAACTCCAAGTGACTGTGAGGAGCATGGTCCTGTCTTATGCTTTGATATACATTAATTTATGATAATATCCAATACTGTGGTAAGAAATGAGAAGATCAAATGAAGGATAAGCAGTCCATCCTATAAAAACAATTTTATGTTATAGAATCAAAGAATCATGTCAGTCTAAATAAATAAATCAGTCAGATGATCCTTAACAGAAAATATTTAAGCAACCTCAGAGCTTTTAAAACATGCATGATTTCTTTGTTGAAGAAAATCAGATTTATGGGCAAAGATTTATTTCCATCAGCCTAATTTATAACACACATTCCTTGCATAGAATGCTGAAGAACTACTCTGAGGACAGTGCAGCGGATTACTAGTACTTTCTTCTTGCTAGTGTAATTTTTTTAAGGAATATGCCAGAGAAAAAAACAAAAAACTGTTGAATTATGAAAAAAAAAATCCTTCCGTGGAAGGTGCAGCACAAGTGGAAATGGATGATATTACTACAATATCTGAAGTATGTCATCCTTACCAACAAATAATGCATAAACTGATTTCTCAAGTATGAACTGCTTCAAACAGATAAAAATTTGTTCCTATTGCTCAATTTCTCACAATTAGTTTAACTGAAACCAACTAAAAATATCATGAAAAAACTTTTACAAAATGCAGCCTTTAGGAACTATGAATTACCTACTCCTAAGAGAGATCAGATATTTCCTCCTTTTTACACCGAAAACTGCTTTTCAAATTCATAAGACCTACAAGATATCACCCCACTGTGTGTTTCAAAGCATCAAGTCCTAAAAAGAAGGAGATGACGCTTAGTAGGGCACTACCATGTGTAATCCATGTTCACCACCTTCCTTTAAGAGATCCTTTTTTTTCCCCAGAAACTTTGTACAAATTGAAATTGTGATTTGTCCATATGAATGGGATTTTACACATGCCTGGAAACCTGTTCAAAGCAACTTTCACAGCAGCTTTCTGTGGTTACCAGGCATTAGGACATGCCAGGGTCCTGCAAATTAGAGGCGGCACGTGCAGTGAGCCCGCGCTTCTTCCTTGCGTTGGACCCTTGCGTACTCAATCCGTACAGCTAACACATCTTGTTCCACTTGCTGCCTCTCTGCTGGCACAGAGTGTCTGTGCTTGCATGTCCGTGTTTCACAAGTGAAATTCAGGTAGCTCACTATAGGAATGTGCTCCCTGTTGACAGAATGACAAAACTATCCTTTGTTTCCTTGAAAAGGAAAAAGGCTCAGAAGTTTCTCTCCTCAATGTGGTAAAAAGACAGCTCACAAGACCTTGGGGACTTCACTTCAAACTTAAGGATGGCCAGTTGGACAGGAGCCAAAAAGTCCTACCTAAGCAATTTAGTAGAAAAAGAAGAAACAAAGGAACTAATTGCTTTTTGTGAGGTGTTTTACCAGGAGTAAGAACCTCTTGCACCTGGCTCTCTGTAAAGAGTTTTGTTAATTTGCTTTTTATTAAAACTTCCCTGTTTCCAACACTACCACAGAAGCCATCCTGCTGATTTTATGCCTTCTAAGGTAGCTGAGCTATCTTGGGTGTGATATAAATCTCCAAGAGCTTATAAGACTTGGCTTGAGGAGACCCATATATCTGCTCACAACCTCACACTATCAAGTAACATACTTGGGTGAGTGAAATGTACTAGTTATTAACATTAGTTAAAAATAATAATTTTATGATGGGCTAAGTTTTGATCTTAAGTTAAAGCAGTTCTTTTAATGTTTATTCATTTATATGTGTGTATATATGTTAGTATATATTGATGTAAAAGGTTTTCATTTTAGACAGGATTAGCAAAAGTGGAACCATTCACATGCTTACAAGAATAAGAAAGAAATTTCCTTACAGAACATTGCTTAGAAATATCTATGTTAAGGAGGATCATTTGAATACTGCTCATCTTTTGAGTAGTTGATAAGCATGGAACCATTCTGTTTTTATTGTATCCAAAAATACACACTAAACCTGCCCCCCCCCCCCCCCTCCCAAAAAAAAACCAGTCCCTACAATCCTGGAAAGCAAAAGGATTTTTAAAAATCCTGCCAAGACGATATGAGCAGGAAAGACTTACACAACTAAGTCATATAGGTCAGTGTGCCCAGGGAGGAGTTGGAGTCACCATCCCCGGAGTGTTTAAGGAAAGACTGGATATGGCACTCAGTGCCACGGTCTTGGTGACAAGGTGGTGTCTGGTCAAAGGTTGAACATGGTGATCTCAGAGGTTTTTTCTGACCTAACTGGTTCTGTTATTCTCTAATATACAGAATCTGGTTGGCTAATGTATTGGTTAGAAATGGGTAGCTGTCATCAGTTTGGACAGAGATAGACTGAGATGCCTCTTCAGCTGGAAGAGTTAATCCAGACAAGGAGGACTGATGTGCTCCATGCTCCTGGACAGATCTGAAGTGTGCAAAACAAGCAGAAATCATCAGTTTAGCCTGTACTGGGTTCAACAACTGCATCAGGTGACTCACAAGACTGACATTCACTGGTATTTTCACCCGTTGCCCAAACACCATCAGAGAAGTTTTCCATCTCCTGAAGTCATACAGATGCTGAAGTCAAGACTGGATTTCATGATTGAATTTCTATTAATTTATACTTGTTGCACACTGAACATGTTCTGAACCAGTTGGATAAACTCCTTATTAAAATAAAGTCAGAGACCAGCATTTCCTCCCAACAAATGACAGTGAGAAATTTGCTACCGAACAAAATACATTGACTGTCAGAGCTATTAAATAATCTGCCTCCTCTCGCACCAAACAAGGCTTTTACCTAAAACTCAGCTCCATTACATTTCAGAAGAAATCTATGTTAAAGTCTACATAACCCTTTACTTCATTCACATGATTTTTTATTTGCTTCACTCCACCCTAAGCAAGCATTTGAGGAAAAGGACTGGCCACTGGCTGTAAACAAAAGACAAATAGGTCTCATCTGACTGAGCTTCTCTGTCCTCTGCGTCACACTTATTTGCAATAATGGATGGAATGTCAGAAACACACACACGTACAAACCACAGATATAAATGTTTTCTGATTCCATGTATTAGAAGGAAATTAAATGACAAGCCAGCAAGGCTGCTCTAGATTACTCCTGTATCTAGATAGTTGAAAAAATGTCACAATTCACACCCTCAATTTTTCTGTTTATTCTTTAGATGTTATACAGCCAAGATTCCTTTTATCACAGGGTGACACATTCATTCTTATAACTTACTGTCAAAATATTTTATGTTAAAAAAGTATTTTGTGTAAAATATATGTGTAACACACATATGCACTCCTGCTGATTATTAGATTTGCGCATTATGAAAAATATAAAACCACTGACTAATTGCAAAAAATTAGCTAGTTTTCTCTCATTCTCATGCATCCTGTTGCTTTGTTTCTCCAAATATCACATTAACATAGTTTTCACTGTTAACAAATCCTTATTGTTTCACAGTTTGTTTATTTTTCTTAGCAAATCATTTTCCTGCTATATATTCTGAAACATAAAATTAATGTAGGTTGATATTCGGGTTCTTACACAACATATCTACCAATTGAAATTGTATAAAGCCAGGAAACAGGACATTCATACATTCAGTTCTTCCATTTCATGTTTCATTAGCCCTGTTACAGCACAGAATTTTTTTAGAGAAGAACGCACACAGTTTTTAATCTGAACAGTCAGATGGTAACATACTCAAGCAGTACTAATTCATATTATGACTCTTCTTGTTTAGTTTCAATGTATAACTCATAAACACATCTGGAATGAAACCTGATCTCTCACAGGTGGATGTAAATAAATGTAAGGGCAAGGGATATTAAGGAGATGCTCCCTACCAGAGAGTAGAGAAATTGATAGGGTTCTGCCTTGACTTGTCTCAAACCTGTGGTCAGGTCACTTATCAAAGCTCAATCAACAGTAAAAGCTCTGACACAGATCTGTGTTTCTGGAGTGTGAAAAACACATCTCCAACCAGCTGTAATGATTAATGCCCTCAGGTAATCACAACCCAGCTGTTGAAACAACTAGGTTATCACCAGGTGTTATTCTGCGTAGAATAAAGATTTAGAGTTCTGCAAAACACGTACTGTTTTGCAGCAGCTAAAACCCAATTTCAAGAAAAGTTAAGACAGATTTTCTTTGGACATTATGTTAGTATCTACTTTCCAACGTAAACACAGTTATGCACACCTTTACTGAGACAGGTTAAACAGATGATGAAACTCAAAACCAAAAACTTTTAAGCTTTTAAGATGAAAACTTTATGCCAAAAAATCTGCATTATCACAGTAAACTGATAATTTTACTACATATGGTCATGTGAATGGCAGTTATCTTTAACTGTGTTTTTCAACCAGAATATTTAAAGTGTTGTCAGTAATATGGAATCGAAGGGCAGAAGTACCTTGAAAACTGAAATGCAAAAATTGGGGTCTATTTCTACAGTCTTGGAAGGAAAAAAAGAGAAAAAAAAAAAAAAGAATAGAAAACACAAGACAAAACAAAAAAAAACCAACGTCAACAAAACAACCCAAAGCCGACAATTTCAACAGCTTTGGATATTTCTTTTTTGTTAGAATTCTACCAGCATATTTAAAAATACATAGGTATATATATGTGCGTATATATATATATATGTGTGTGTGTGTGTGTGTGTGTGTTTGTTTGTGTATATATATATATATATAAACTACATGCTTCATGTACTACATAATTTTCATATACAAAGAGTAGATTTAGATGTGAAAAATTAACTGCTTATGCTAACTTATGTGTGTTTAGTTACATACTTTATATGTTGCAAGACTAAATAAATATTTCTGTAGGTGTGAATAGAGTACACCTTGGCAAAACTCTAGCTGTTTATTGATATGGCTCTGTGCTGCTGAATTTCACTTTGGAGTTTAAGTTGTTATACCTCAGTGTAATATCATAGCAATGCCCTTGTTCTCTACATCTTAATACGTTCATTAGGTAAAGTCACAGATGTTGACTAGAAAATAATGGACAGCAAAGAAAATTTTTATTTCCTTGGTCTATTGTTAGAAATGAAATGGTAAACTGGAAGAAGCTGGGGCATTCATATTCTGTTCTATCAATTTTAAAAGTCAAAAACCCCAGCTGTAAGTTTAAAGCTGTTTTAATTCAACTTAAATTAATTGAGGAAATGCTCTACTCAAGGGTGACTGGTAGGTAGCTGCATGCACCAGTTTAGTGTTTAAATTGAATCATGCAGCTCCCAGGCATCTCTCTGCTCAGCCTCAGGAGTTACAAACCACAGGCTGTGGCCAGCAACAGCAAGCAATTACTCTCCCAGCCCACAGGCGGTTCATCTTTAGCTAGTTCTCAGTGTGACTCACCACACTCACTCTTGTGGACAAACAGGGTGCGTTTACAGTGTGTGTGAAGGCAGCCACTGCCTGGTTTTGTCCTCCCTCGCCTCCTCTCCAGCCAGTTAAATCCCCTGTCCCAACGCCAGCGGCGCAGCGAAGCCTTTGGGACCTGCGCTCAGCTCTGTCCTGCGAACAGGAGGCAAGTTCACAGCTGATAATCTCATTACAAGGCTCCACTTAATCACTCCTCACAAAGCAATCTA
Source organism: Ammospiza caudacuta (assembly GCF_027887145.1). Taxonomy (NCBI): domain Eukaryota; kingdom Metazoa; phylum Chordata; class Aves; order Passeriformes; family Passerellidae; genus Ammospiza; species Ammospiza caudacuta. The sequence continues at coordinate 31,921,036 of NC_080632.1, read as the reverse complement.
AAGTCCTTTCTAAGTTTTTTTTCTCCTCTTGGTTACAGTCCACTGGATGCCATTATCTGTGAACTGAAGCCAGGTATTATGGGCTGCCCCATTCAGATATCCCCTGGTTTTCCTCTGGTTGGCATTCTGTCCCCTTGGCAACTGAATTCTCTCTACCCCTGCTCTGAAACCTACTCATTCCTGTGGAATGCAACCAATTGTAAATGCCAGAAACTTTACTGTGGTACTACAAATTAGTTTTCTGTACGACAGGATACAAATATGAATTTCCAATGAAAACAAGAAAACTTTTGTTAATCAGTGGAAGACTCACTATTATTCTCCTATGGAAAAAAGCACTGAAACAGGCTTCTATTTCATTTTAAATAATTTTAAAATAATTTGCCAATTAATCGTTCAAACCTGTAATCTTCAAATCACTAGGTACTGCAAATAAAATCTTTCTATTGAATTGGGCCATGGGACTCCAGTTAAATATTGTCATTTCTTTCCTTCTCTTGCTTTCATATTTGACATTATATTAACAATATACAGATAAACAGTTTTATTAACAAGATTGGAAACTATTTATAATTTTAATCCAATATTCTTCCCCAACTCATCTGCCAAGAAAATTTTGTAGGATTGTGTTATCATCACACTTAAGGTACACACAGGTACACACACAGGTAAAGAACACATCTTTCCAGTGTCATGATTAGTCATGAAGAGGAATAAAAGTGTCATGATTAGTCCCATTAGCAGTTAAGAAAAATATGAACTGAAGAGATGGATGTGGGAATTCTTGAGTCGCTACAGAGCTGTGCAACGAGCCAGATTTTTTTTTAGGTTTGCTATAAAACACTGGAAAGAAGACCATATATAAACAAAAGATGAACCTCAAAATCTGTGAACAAAGAGGAAAGGAAGAACCTGTCTCTCACAGAAACCACTAGGATCCTTTCTATTTCCAGTAATGGAAGTTGTATTGGCTCGAGTTGTAGTTATATTTTATGAGCTATAAATAGAAAGAGTATTTAGTCCAAATTTTGTAAAAAATCAGTTTCCCAGCACCAGAGCTAAGAATTAATATTGCTACCAAACTAAGTCCTACAAAATACTGGAAACTATATCCCATAACTCCTTTATCAGAGTGGATTTTGGGTTTTTTTTCAACTCAATCATCTGAAACTTAGAGAAAATTATATATAATGACATAGTTATTGCATAAAAATGAACTGCTGCAGAAATCACTTTAATTACTCGTAGTCTTAAAATATTTAAGAATTATTCTATGTCTTAAAATAATTTTACTGTGACTTTCTAAGGCTCTCATTAGGAAGCATGCAGGCACAGCTAACATTTGGAAGAAAACTAGTAAATGTATGTAACTGATAATCTATTTACAAGCTAATTACCAGCAACTTCATGTTTGATGATAAAGGATTTGTTCACCTTTCTTGGTTGTTACCCAGCTCAAACTACTGATTTGGGGCATAATAAATATATGAAATGTGTTAAATAGTTTGTCTATGCCTGTGTGTTTGCAGCTGTGCACTTACCCATGCATATGAAGTATCCTCTCTAACAAGACTCCTTGAGTCCTGTTGTTGAGAGACTTTCCTCTACAACAATAGGCAGTAGCCACTCCGAGATTCCAACAGTCGAAATGTCAAAAGCTTTCTTATTTCCCCACTTCTTGCCTTTTGTGAAGCCAGATGACATTACTGATACATACTTAGATTTGTTACCTAATCCTGACTGGCAAAGCCCTGCCACACACCCTCAGTGTGGTTTCAGCTACAAAGCCAGAAGCATCATAAGGACCATCACTGAAAACTCTAAATTATAGAGGGCCAAGAGCAAAGACTGTGAAGAACTCAAAACATTCTTTCTATACTAAAACAAATCACTGCCATCTACTCTTGAAATAGATTCAAAACATTTTTTTCATTTATTTGTAAATATTTGCACATAGCATGTTTCCATTGATTGCTTGTGAAAACAACACAGAGAACAGTGCCAAAAACTTATTTGGTATCTTTCTCTCTCTTCAAGGTTTGTTAGCATATTGCAGAGCGGGGTAAGATTGATTGAAAGAGAGTAGCTTTTACTTTTTGCCTTTTTTTTTTCCCCTCACTATTAAGAGTGAAATTTTATTATTTCTCTGAAAATTTGTCAAGGAATAAAAGTTATGTACTTGCTTCTCCTCCTTTCAAAAATAAGCACTTGTTAAGGGATTTTAGTCTTCTGGGACCCCTTTCTCCACAGTTATAACTTTATACCTACAGCTAAGGTTTTATCTGTCTGCACTTAAGGAGCAGTAGTCAGGAGGAAGCACAGAAGGCCCAATGAATTGTAAATATCTAAGTTATCAGATGTTACTTAACCTGTATCTCCTCTACAAAATGTTGAGAACTTATCCGTTCATCTCTATTTTAAATTATTTTATCCAAATGACTGTAGTTACCTTATGCAAAATTCAATGTAAATATTTTTCCCACATTGTTTGCCAATCATTTTCCTTGTCCAAACAACACAAAATTTTTGTCTTCCTCTTATTGCCATTTTTGTAGAATGACTTCCTGTAACTAGGGATAAAATGGTCTAGCTACATCTCCTCTGGAAATATGTGGCCATCTTGTTAATAAGTACGCTCAAATTGCATGTAAGAGTTCCTAATGTGTTTCAAACACTGAATTCTCTGTGTCATATTACAGTTCTGAGACAATTCAGGGGGTATTATACCTACACTTTCTTTGTAGCTGAGGTCTTGACAATGGATTTCTTCTGCTCCTCAGCATGTTCTGTTCACCAAAGAAGTTGTGGATGTCCCACATCCCTGAAAGGCCAGGCTGGATGGGGCTTTGAGCAACCTGATCTAGTGACTGACATTCATGCCTATGGCAGGTGGTTTGGAGCAAGATGATCTTTAGGGTGCCTTCCTGCTCAAGCCATTCTATGACTGTATGCATGCAAAAGCACGTCTATGACAAATGGCTGCCTGTGAACGTTTTCCTCTTCAGAGTGGCAGCACAGAAGGAAAACTAAACCTAAATGAAATTTGATTTTAAAATTTTTGAACTCAGTAGAGACCAGCTGAGTCAAATGAGCTTCAGGACCTTCTTTCTTTTTCTGGTTTTACACAAAATAAGGTTCTTAGCTGTTTAATACTTCCCCTGTATAAAGGTAACATTCAGAACTGTATCAGATGACTTTTCACTGGGTCCGGTTGAAAAGAAGGCTGAAGACATGTGAATACTAAAGAAAAAACATCATGCTTAACTCTTTAAACCACAGAGGATCACTTACTCAGTATACTAAAAAAGAAAAAAAAAAAAAACAACAACAAAACAACGTGGTGACAAGGGCTCCCCCTCGTGGTTTTTGTTATGAAAGATTTTAATTTTCCACACAAACCCCTTTAATTTATAAGGACTAGTAAGAGACAGGCAAGGGAATGCTCTGAAAGGAAATGTGTTCTGTATAAAAACATTTTTCTAAATCATCTGTAAATTATCAAAATCAAAGAGTTCTTGATTCATCATTTTTAGGATGGATAATTAATTAAACATACTGACAGATCATGCTGCTAGACATCTGCATCCTGTTAAAGGCAACCAAAGTTAATTGTGCTTATGGTTGCATTTGCTGGAGTGATAATGAGTTTTTGAAACCACACACCCCAGATTTATTACAGGTTCTGCATCGCCCTTTCTCTTGCATTAATGTGCAGGTTGTCAATCCCACTCCCTGACTGTGGGCTTCTTGAATGTTCTTCTAAAGACAAGATAGGTTTAATTAGCCTTAAATTTGCTGCGTTATCTTTTTTTTTTTTTAACGGTATCTCCTCATATTTATAATATTGTGCATCAGGAACACTGTCTGTTTCCTGTAAAAAAAGGTGCAAGTAAGACAAAAATTGGCCACTAGTTAGCCTAATGAAGTTAATTGTTCTTTGCACCAGCTGTAAAATCAAGACAAAAACTATGTACCTTAGCATAAGTGCTGCAGAGTTTAAATTTAGTCTCCATTTTAACCTGAAAACCTAATTTATTATACAAATACAGGGAAATTTAACTGTTCCAGTAAAACGGACCTTTAATTAACCAGCAGGTCCTTGGATGACTTAGGTTAAGAAATACCCAAGAATTAATGAAGATCAATATTTCTGATCTAGGTTTTGGCCTACAACTGCAAGACCTGTGCCACTGTCATGCCATTCTCCAGCATGACAGTTCAGGTTTTTTGCAGTCAGACTGCAAATGAAAATTGCTTTAATTACCTGAACTTTATTTCACTCCAGTTAGAAGAGAATGATTTCTGATGTGCCAAAACTAGAAATATAAGATACTAATATTAGCAAGCAATGCTTCTCCTGCTCAAATTCAGTATTAAATGATTAAATGTGCAGATTTCTTCACTTCCTTATTTACAGAATGCAACAATGTATTTTATACAAAAACCCCCAAAATTAAACAAAATAACCACCACTGCCACACAAAAATGAACAAACAAACAAACAAACAAAAAAACAAAACAAAACAAAATATTGAAGCTTGACAGCTTGATATCTCCAGATAAGACTGGGCAAAAAATTTCCTTCTTTAATATCTTTGTTTGTAAGAGACAAAAAATTAAACCTGAGGACTTTGAGTAGACTTCAAATTATTTGTTATACAACACTTTTACACAATAAGCAGTAAATCATAATATTTATTAATAGTGTAGAAGTTAGTTGAAAAGCAAAAGTTTTACACAAAACAGTAAAGAGATCTATTTTAATCTCAGTGGAATAAAATTAATGAATTAGTGGATTGCAAACTAGTGGTTGCCTAAAGTTCCATTTTTGTAACACACATGTATTTGTTGTGGAAATACAGAATTCAGTTCCCACAAGTAATTTGCTGTTCAAAAGGGCTAAATTTCCCATTTCAAAAAGCTGTAAGAAAAACTACTGGGAAGAAGAATGTTCAGAGAAAACTGGGCTGTGAGCTCTTTAGTTAAAATTTGAAGTTAGGAGAAATGCTGTGTTTGGCAGAACTACTTAATTCTGGTAATCTTTGCCTAAATAACAGAGAACTGCATTTAGAAACAACAATAAGGAAAAAAACAAAACAAAACAAATTTAGTTAATGTTAAAAAGAAAAAAATATATGGTAATACAAATGAAATTATAAAGTATAGGAAAGAGATTAGAGAACCTAAAGATTTCTGAAATAAAATGTAGTCAGATGTAAGGGCAGCAAGATAAACATGTTTCTTACAAATTAGCAAGAAAGGAAATAATGCCAATGATATAGTCCCACTTCCAGACAGTGGTAGAAACCTATTAATACTGCATGAAAGGAAGACCTGTGAGTCCTCTGGACAAGTCAAAGCCAGCATTTTCCCAAAACAAGGGCAACAGTTGCCTGGGCTGCATTAGGGATGTATCACGAACAGACTGAGTGAGGTGATCCTTCCCCTCTACTCAGCACTGGTAGGACGCACCTGGAAAGCTGGGTCCATGTCTGGGCTTCCCAGCGCAGGACAGACATGGACATATGGGACCAAGGCGAGCCAACAGCTCTGAAGGAGACTGATATTCCATCATTAGAGAACTTAGGCGTCTGTCACAGAAGGAAAGGCTGAGAGAGCAGGTGTTGCAGTGTGTTTTTAAGTTTCTTGTTTTGCTCCCCCATTATATGTATTGTTCCCCCCTGTTCTTCGCAAAATGGTTCTTCCCTCCCCAGTTTTCCCGCCACAGCTCTCCTTACAGTTATGTTACTATGGTTACCCCTGCCCCCCCCTCAGTTGTCAATCGCCTAGGTTATGTAACTTCCCCTCCCTATTTCTACCACATAAGTAAGTTTTTTCCTCCTCCCTGGGCCCAGTCAATCACCCCCCACTCCTCCCAGCTTTCGAGAACCTTCTTCTCTCTGGGGGTTGTGGTTGGCTGGTGTCCCGGGGCCCCTCCTTTACTTTGTGTTTACTGGATATGTTTGGATGTCAGTTATGTTAAGTACCTCCCTTTAGGTTCTCCCATTGGTTAGCTGGGCTTCCCTCCCTTCTCCACCCCCTTCCCTTTAAAACCTTGCCTCTCCCCTAGTTCTGTGCCATTTGCTGCTGGGTTTTTTTCCTCTGTTGGTGGCCTACCATCTTCCAATAAACCGACTTCAACCCCCAGCAAGTGGTCTCTCCCTTCCTACGTCTCGCCAGCGTGAATAATCCAAGTCCACGTTCCAGCCCAGCCCGAGGCCAGGATGCCAAGAGGGGCTGGCCTCAGATGCGGTGAGGGTGTCGGCCTTCTCCCCTCCAGCTAGCCGGACTTAGGGACACGTACGCCCTCGCGCAAGCAGGGACCAGGGAAGGTTTAGTGTGTCTAATTACCTGATTGTAAGTTATAATGAAGACATTCAAACTTCTCTCAGTGGTATCTGATAGCAGGACAAGAGGCAATGAGCACAAAGTGAAATGCAAGAATTTACATTTAAATAGATTAAAAATGATCATCTAGCGTTCGTTAGTCCCTGTTTGGCACTAAGGACTATTGAACACTAGAACTTGGTCCCCACGTAGACTGTGGATTCTCCCTGGTGAGTCTCCATTCCGGGAGGTATTCAACACCCAGCTGGAGACAGCACTAAGCAACCTGGCCCAGCTGGCTGTCTTTGAGATGGGGTGTTGGGCTAGCTGGTACTTAGAGCTCCCTCCTGCGTCAGCCAATCTGTGATTCTGTGAAACAAAGAAGTCCAAAATTATTGATAGGCTATGCCAATGATCAAATCACTTTCTAAATACTCTCTCCTCTCTTCATTTAAAGTCTAGTCTCAATGAGTACAGCTCAAAGTCTTTTACGAATCCACCTGCTTAGTGGAAGTCTTACTAACACAGGATTGAGGATCAGTGGCAGCAAAAGCAATCTGGCTTGCCTTAAATGTATCGTCCCTTGTGCAAAGTCCTTGTGAACACATCTGCAGCAGGAAATGCAATGCCATACTAGGGAAAGAGCTGATCTAGTTATTAATGAACTGGAACACCACATTGCCATGCAACAATATTAGCTTATGTATCAAAAAGCTGTCTAATTGCATCAGCACAATGCTACATCCAGGCTAATTAGCTCTGCCAATCAAGCTAATTAGCACAGAGCAGAGCCATGCTGAATACCAATTCTAGCTTCTGAACTAATGATCAAGGCACTACTAGACAGTGAACCCCAAACAGAAGGTATCATTTGAGTATATTCAGCAGTGAAAACTTCTTTAATTCTATCCATTCTGTAAGTATGTGTAAAACTTTTAGAAAAAAACTTTTTCTTGCTTTTCAAAACACATATTTTTAGCACATTTGAAGATATTGCAAAAAATAATTCAAAGATTTTTAAAATGTGCTTTGCTGAATACTTGTTACTCTGCAATTAGGTCCTATAGCAGATTCCTGTAAGTTTATTTCTCTTAGAAGGTGAATCTATAGAAAGAGATGGATTTCACAGGTGAAATTTTGCTTCTTGACATAGTGTGTTCACAAAGCTCTGTTTCCTTAAACACAAGAGGCATAAAATCACAGTCAGTTTTCTGGTTTTATACTACCACTTTTTTTGAAGTGTTACCCCTAATTTTTATCTGCATTAAAAACAAAAACAAAAAAAAAAAAAGTGGTTTCTGGTGTTTGATGCATTTTCGTGTTTGTTTCTAAATGTTCTGAAAAGGTTGGACTACCTGGTGCTTGCTCAAAATTAAAGGTACATTAGCAATTTTGTGTAGGATGTCAGGCTTACATAGAGAACTCAAGCTCAGCCTTGGTCATCCTCTGTTTATTTCACAGAAAATGATCATCTTGTTCATGTGGATCATGTTTACTTCATCCACTTCCAAATAAGTAATGCTTTTGATGTCAGCTAACTAGTTCTGCACTGTTTGAGCCTGTTTAACAACATTTGCATATCTGGGCTAACACAGGAAGCATAATAAAACCTTTCAAGAAGACTTCTCGGGTCATACTTGAGAGCGGATTTCCCATTCCACATTTACATTTTGAATTACCTCCTCAACATGCTCATGATCTGACAATGGTTTCCATCTAGTCAGAGCCCTTTTGGACTGGATAAAACTTTTCTTAATCTTGGTCTTGAAAGGATCTTAATACCCAAGATTTTACTGTATTTCTTTCCAGCTGGGACTCTTTACTTTGAGCTGCTCATTTGTGAAAGTGCTTTAGCCTTGACTCCAGCTAAGTGACTTTGAACAAAATAACTGAGGCAAAACCTGAGCAGAAACTTGAGTTACTTCTGGCATGTATTTAAATAAAGTAACTAAAACATTTGTAATGCATACTCAAATGCTAACTAATGATTTGTTATTACAAATGTCAGTTTGACTGTTACTGCTGAAAAATTAACCTTAGTGGTTCAATATTTTCCAAATTGCTGAAACTTACTTGACACAGAAGGGCCCTCTGGAAAGTTCAGTCCTTTACTGTTTGCAGCAGGTTGTATAACAGTGTCCATAGCAACCCCATAAGTCTGCTCCAAGACGGACTTCCTGCTCCAAATAGAGGGCAAGGCACGGCACTAATAAATGCCACCTCAGTTACCTCCCTTTCTCTGTTCTAAATATTGTTATTTGGCTGATGATTCCACACCAGGAAGTACTCTATATAAATACCTGATACACACTTTAAATTAGCTGCTTAATATCAAGAGCACTAGACAGCAAGAAAAAAAGGGAAAGCAAAACTCCTAGATGAATAAAGGATTAAATTATTGCACTTTACTAAGCTCAGTGCTCAAGAAGAAAAAGAATCCAAATCTAGGACACAAAAAATAAATCATATTTTAGTTGTGAAAAGGACACTCTAACTGGGACTGCTTAACAGCTGTAATTTGTGACAGAGTGGAGGGCAAGGAGGCTTTGCTGCAAAAAGGGGTTAACACCTCTTTGCTTTCTAGAGTTTGCAACTCCAAGATTTATTTCTTTTAAAATCATTGCCTCTATGGCAGCTATAAACATGTGTTTTTGTACATCCATCCATGCTTTGTATTCATGTTAAACTTAAGAAAACATCTATAATTTTCTCAAGGACCCATTTTCACCTATTTCCTCAACAAGATACAGGATACAACACACTTGTTATATACAATATATAGGATACAGGATACTTGTTTAGCTGAGCTAAACAAGCCAGCTATTTTTAACAGTCAAATACAGTTCATTCACCCATGTAATACCATTTCCTAAAGAGAACTGCTGATTACATGAGATGGCCCTATGCTCAGTCTCCAAATCCTTGCTAGCAAATCACTCCCTAAAATTACATTTGCCCTTTCTACAGACTAGTAGTAATTATATCTAAACAACTTGATTGGGAACAGAAATTAAGAGTATGGGCTAAACATTAGAAGTAGAAAAAGATTGGATTTTCAGCAACATAAACACTGAAGAACAGGAACTCTACACAGACATGCCTCCCACTCCACTTTTGTTGCATGATGGAGTATTTTAGAACCAGCTGGGAGACTGCCAATGAGCTCAAAACAGCTGTCTGCACTTACAACTACAGTGCAGCTAAATGATTAAATTATTTCTAGTTCAGCCTGATGAGATAATATATTTGTTTGCCTATAAAATACCCATGAAAAGGTAATATAGATAAGTAATTTTTCCTAAAGGTACCTAGTTTAAATATAAAATATATGCTAATAACACTAGTGGCTAATAACACTAGCTGATTACAGAGAAAGCAAAGGATCTTCCCACCTTTGTACACTCAGAATACTAGCTCTGCCATCCTGCCATTCTTTCTGTTCCAGCAACTGGAATTCTTTTAGGAAATTTTCCCTCAATGCCACCTTGGTGCTAGTATGCAGATTTTGTATAGTTGTCTTTGTATAGGCTTCACCATTTTATTTCCCTACTCTTAATTATGCCAATTAAGATACTGGTGTGAATAAAGTAGAAAATAGCTACGGTTATTGAAGATATGAATACAAGAATTTATGAAAGTTTTTAAAATATACACATGAAGTACATGGCTGTATTGAAAAAGTGGGCTGAACATGATTTTTTGTCAGTATGAAGTATTAGAGTGAAATAAAGGCAGGCTATCTCTTGAAATTCCTTCAGCTCAGAAAAAAAAATAGTTCCACTTGCCAGAGGCTTCCAATCCAGCTAAAGAAAATCCACATTACCTTCATATTTTCTAACTTTATGCATCACAAGTAGCAGAGTACTGATAGCATATGGAAATGTAGATACAGAGGTATCAGCTGTCAATCATAACAGTGTACCTTAATCAGTCTTGGAAATTGAGTACATATCCTGTCTTTGGAAGCACTGCACAACTGCCCTCACCAAGCAAAAGCTGACAGCTTTGCTTACACAGCCGAGCATGTACAGCTGAAAAAACCTGAGTTTCGAAGTTTTGTTTCATGACATGCACAACAACCAAAGCAAACTAAAGCACAAGGACCAAGTGAAAAATCCCTCTGACTCGCATTTTTCCATGCCTGCCCGATGGGTGCCGTTTACCCCTATGTGTGTTACCTATAGCAGACAGCCTGTAACCAGACAAAATCCTGCACAGAGGCTCCTGCCTTCTGTGTCACCAGCTGCTGGTGGGACAGCCCAGGGCAGGCCAGGCCTTGCCCCTGCCCGCAGGGACGCTGGCTCCGCTGGATCCGGCTGCTGCCGCTGCTGCTGTGGCCTCTCCAAAGGAACAGCACGCTTCATTGCCCAAATATTGGTTCAGCGCTGCTGAAATGCAACTCCTGACGTTTGTTTGTGCAAGGTGTATTAGCTCAGGAATTCACTGTGAGAACGTGACATAAGCCATGACTGGGCTACCCTACAGCAGGTGACCTACAGCTTTGTTTGCTTCTTTAGTCACAGCCTTGAGTTTCTTCTTTTTTTAGAAACTACCTAACTTATTAACTATTCAGGTCGTTCAGTGCATGCAGTTTTCTTTTTCTTTGTTTCTGTTACCCTTTGGTCTTTGGATAAAAATTTGCTGATGTTTTTACTTCATTAGATTTTGACTAATTCTTGAGAACAATGAAATAAATGTTCTATGCCAATGGAAAACATTTGACTTTTTTTTTTCCCTTCAATAATTTAACTGAACTGAAGCAACTTGGGTTCACTGAGCAATCCTAGTCATAACAGAAATTTGTGGCAAAGATCTGATTGCAGATGTCCCTGATCACAAATCCACAATTCCCCTACATACACATGTGCATCTAGGTGGTCAGAACCTCACTGAAGAAGGAGAGCAGAAAGCCTTTTTCATGACAGAAATCTTTGCCAAGTAACATCTGTCATAAGTAGTATATGGATTAGATCCAACAGGGTGGCATGTATTTCTTGAACAATAAGGGCGTTTCTTTCACTCTTGGTATATGCTAATATATACATCTAGCTGAGTAATAGCTGCTTGGTTAAGGAAAAAAATTCATCAATGGCTCAATAAAAGCAGTTATCCTATGGGAAATATCAACAAACTTTGCAGGGACAATACTACCTTGCATTTCACATAGCACACATAATTTAAAATTTGTATCTCAGTGCTACCAAAACAACCCAAACCTATCTGATTGGTACTCCAGTTGGTTGTGTGTTGTCAGACAGCTGGAGAAATGGGTAAATAGGAATTTCATTGAGCTCAGCAAAGGGGAAAGAAAAGTCATTTTCATGGGGAGAAATAACGATCAGAACTAGCTGGGACACACAGCTGAGGAGATACTTGATAGAAAAAGACTTAGAGGTTCTGTGGGCAATTGAATGTGAGTCATCACTATGCCTTTACTGCACAGATAGCCAACAACCACCTGGACTGCATTAGGAGAAGTGTTACCAGCAGATTGAGTGAGGTGATCATTTCTGTCTACTCAGCACTGCTCAGACATACCTGGAAAACTGGGTCTAGCTCTGGGCTTCCAGTATAAGAGAAACATGGTCATACTGGCCTGACCCCAGGAAATGGCCACAAAGGACACTGGTGTCAAGTCTCTGACCCTGGAGACATTCAGTACCAGCTGAAGATTGGCCTTGAGAAATCTGCTCTAGATTGCGGGAGCAGTGCATGAGGCAATTTCTGGATGTTTCCTCTACTTCAGTGACTCTGTGATTCTACATTCAGCCAGGGGCCTATTTACTGTCCCAATTTTTCACAAAATGCTCTGATTTTTACTCTTTATTAAGGCTTATTTCAGAAATGTGAACAACAAAATGCATAATTGAAATAATCCCATGATAAATGGGGTGACATTACTTTGTATGTTTAAACCTACAAGCAAAGCAGAAGCCTTTGTGAACACTCTTCAGCAGGGGTAGAATGTAGGGAGTAGAAGAAGACGTCCCCAAAAGCATGGAAAATATAAACATAAGAATGCCAAAAGAATGAAGAAAACAAGCTCATACGTGACATGGAGAAACAATACACTTTTGAATTAATAAACCAAGTTACATTTTAAAGGTAACACGCATTTTGTTTTCAGAGTCAATCTTTCAGTAACTTTGTGTACCACACAGCAGAGTTAATTGGAAATAAAGGAAGGTTAATAATCAACTTAGATCCACAGGGTCCAAATTCTTTTTGACAGGAAAGAAGCACAATGTGATTACCACCAAACTCTGGGATGCTACACTAATCTAGTTTTGTATTAGCTGTGTATTTCTAGGCATGTGTAAAATCCAGTTCCACTTTTTAAGCTGATAAGAAGACAATTCTGTGCTTCCTTTTCTGTAGCCCATATTGTCTATTTAGAAGTGGGATGGGAGATACTACAACATCACATTTAATGAAACTAATTCAGAGAAGTGAAACAGGAAGAAGTAAAGGGGAAGAATATTGAGCAAGTCCAATACATCTGTTCCCTTTTCAGTGAAAAGCCATAATATATTTCTGTTGTTAAGTAGTATATACAAAAAAAAATTTGAAAAGTTTGTCCCTTCATGAGCTTCAATAAGGGGTAGTGCACTTGGGTCACAACCCCATGCAGTGCCACAGGCTGAGGGAGGAAAGGGTCAGGAGCACTTTGGCAGAAAGGGACTTGGGGATGCAGGTTGAAGGTGGCTCAGTATGAGCCCAGGTGGCCAAGAAGCCCTGTGGCATCTTGGCCAGCATGACTAAGGAAGCGATCATCCCCTTGTACTCAGCACTGGCGTGGCCACACCTTGAACCCTGATCAGTTCTGGACCTCTCGCTTCAAAAGGGCCTTTGAGATGCTTTAGTATGTCCAGAGAAGGGCAACAAGGCTCATGAAAGGACTAGAAAACCTGTGTTATGAGGAATGGATGAGGGATCTGGGTTTGTTTAGTCTGGAGGAGAGGAGACTCAGGGGGGACCTCACAGATCTCCACAGCTCCCTGAAAGGAGGGTGTAGTGAGGTGGGGACTGGTTTCCTCTACTGTGCCAGCAGGGAGAGGAGCAGAGGAAATGGTCTTAAGAGGGAGATTCAGAATTTTTTTTTCACCTTTAGGATCAAGAACTGGAATAGGTTGCCCAGTAAGGTGGTGGAGTCACCATCCCTGGAGGAGTTCAAGAGAAGTCTGCAGCCGTAGTGGTTAAGGGGTTGCTGTGGTAATGCTGTGTGGATGGTTGGACTGGATGACCTTGTAGGCCTCTTTCATGATGATTCTATGATTCTATGACTAAATTTACCTCCCATGTAAAGGCTTATCTGGTCCATGCTAAACAATCTCCTCTACTTAAGAATACAAGCTTTCTAATAGTTACTTTTCTATTGCCTGTTTTAAATATTTCTTTCTCTACTAAAAAAAAAAAAAAAACAAAAACAAAAAAGAAAAACACAACAAAACAAAACAAAAGCACAAAAAAAAAAGCAAAAAAAGAAGCTACAAATTTCTGAAGATTTTGAATAAAAAAAATTACTCCACAGACATTATGGAAGTTTAGAGGATATTAACAATACCAGATTTGTCTTATTTATGAACATTCTTCAATGAGAGAGAAACATTAAAGGATTAAAGGAATGTATTCATTGTATTCTACCATCTTGCTGAAGAATGTATTAAAGTGAAGCTCTGACAACAGTACTTTGATTTATTTGACCTGAATCATTCACAGGACACTCCATAAGGCAAGATACTAAAACCAGAAAACATTAAAGCTGCAGGTAAGGATTTAGGACACTGCAGTTTTAAAAATCAGAATTAAAGCCCTTGGTAGAATATTCCTTAAAGATAGGAAAAATCTTGTAATAAATGTAAGTTAAAAAAGTAAGCCAACCTTGATTTCAGTTCTCCATTTAGGTAAGATGACTATTCACCTCTGGACTTATCTGAGTATGTCCTTGGACCATTCGCTTTCGTTCCAAGGATTATCTGTTTCAAAAAATTTCCTATCTAAACTATGTGAAAACACTTAACGTTAACAAACACATTTATTTAATGCAGATAATTATGAATGTCACTTTCAATAAGGAAAAAGCAAAACTTCTCCTCCACTGTAAGATAACTTATTTTAGCACAGTTTCATAGTTCTTCATTACATTGTGATGCATTAAAACCAGTTTTCTCATGTGAACACCCAAGAACAGCTTTTCTTCATGCGATTTCTGTACAACCAGGCTATAGAAATGCTAACACTAAACTAAGGCACTGAATACCCATATTCAGGAGGTACAATCTGTTTACTGTTCAGTAATGGCAATGACTGTAGATTTGATCCCTCCTCCAGTAAAGGAAATTCTTTAATGGAGACAAAGAAGACCCTCAAAATTTAGAGTTCAGAGGATGCCACATGAAGACATAAGAACTGTATTCCTTTATTGCAGTTAGAATATATGCCTAACATGAAATAAGTGAGAAAATTTAGGTTTTTTCAGAAACAATTAGAATTGGGTGTATGCACAACTGCATACACAGTTATACAACAATACAACAATGTATTCTCTTCATTGCATTTTCAAGTTACCAAAATTTGAAGTATTCATAGCAAGTAAGATATCTTTGTGAAACTTTCCTTTACTGTCTTAAACATCTAGAACATTTTTTCTTCATTTACTTTTAATCCTGATAAATAAGCTCTGCTTGTATGAATCCATGAATATTAAAAACTAGCTGATATTTAATGTTATAGGTTACAAAGCCTTTTACACAGTATTCTATTGCGACTTTGATATATCACAAATCAAATCACAACCATGCTGACAATTATGTTTAAGTGAGATACAGTGATACACAAAATTCCATCTTGTATCAAAACTGTATGTTTTCCACTGGTCAAACAGAATCTTTACATTGCTTGATTTGAAAATCAAATCAGAAATTTAAATGGTATAACAGAAACAAAACGATGAAACTATTTCCATAAACAATGTCTTGGAACAGAAACATAGTATAGGGTATTAGATAAAATTGATATTTAGTCACTAAATCAGCTGTGGAGCTTAATAAAAACAATAAAACCTAATTTTAAAATGAAATTCTTAATCACAGGCTACTACTCCAAGGGTCCAATGAGTGAAGTTCTCAGTCAAAAAAATAGGAAGAAAATTTTTAAACTGTTAAATAGTCAACGAACTCTCTGATATAGACATGTATACCTCTGCAAAGTTCTTTTGATCTGCTAAAGCTGCATGAAATCCCAACAATCTTGAAGGATAAATACTGACTTTATTGAGATAAAATATGTGAAAATATTTCTTGTAGTTGAATGCAAAATCTACAGTTTTGTTTGTTTCCCAGGTCCAGCTGAGTCTGGAAGGCCCAGAAATACTAAATTAGCTCAGCTCCCCTGAATCAGTACTGCAGTGCCTCAATTCACATGAAATACAAAATTTCATGTCAGATGAAATTTATCAATCAAGATGTCATTCAAAAAAGATTATCATGTATTTGAATTTGATGTTTCCATTTAAAATTAAAAGCCAAGATAAAGTTGATATTGCATGTAACATTTTGTTGTAAATCTAGATTTGTATGGATCTTACTGAAGGAAAAGTAGTAATGGAAATAGCAGGAAGTCTGGCCCATCCATTCCTCACTTCAGCTTTCAACTTCAAATGTATAAATAGCCTAGGTTAAACAAAGAGCTGCCTTCTTCTCTCTCTTACAGCTTAATGTTAACAATTTTATTCCAGAAAGCAATCAAATAAGGAAATGTTGCTATCCTTATCCTACATTAGACTGAATATATAAGGCCTGGGTAAGGGTTAATATCAAAGAGTTTTCAGTGTTTAGTTCTGTAATCATGAATTCCCCTTGAGATGAAGGAACTTCAGCAATGTCTCATTCAGATTGAAGTGCTCATTTGAAAGTAGACACTTTCAAGTAGATACTATTTAAAAGTACTTTTCTTGAGTATTTGAGTCCTTAGAGTCCTATTGCTACTTTTTATTTTAGCAAAAAAAGGCAATAAAATATGCTATATGTTAATCAATCTCAATTTTAATATGAAGAATAAGAAGGGCAGAGTGAAAGGGAGGATTGAACTGACAGTATGTCCAACACTGGTTTTGTGTTTTCACAGATGAATTCTGCAAGTTAAAATAATCATTAAAATAAATTCATTCAGAAGATGATTTGGGACAAATTCTCCCAACTCAAAACTGACAGCCTATAGTTTCAATGCAAGCCAGATTCCTTAAGGTATGAAGCATTCCCAGGGTTTAAAGACACTAAGTTGAATTGATATAGATTATCAAGAATTATGGGTGAAAGACTGAATATTCTTGGACTTCTCTTCCCACCATGATGTTACTCCTTTGCCCAAGTAACTCGCCTAAGCAGGCTGACTCATATAAAGCAAACAAGAAGTCAGAATTCACAAGTCTTATGATATCATTTTTTAGGTTTAAGATACGTTAGACACGCCTTACTGCTGACAAAGATCTTCCACCTCCTCCTTGGCATTCTGCTCATGGACCAGTGGGCACATGGATGCGGGTATCAAAGGAACCAAGAAAAAAATTATTACTCTCTTGATTCTCTGCTCTAGCAAAGGGTTCTTGCCTGTCTGCTGGCCTCAGGAACAACATCCATATCAACAGAGCCACCAGGTTGAATCCAAGCAGTCTGCACAGCCCATCCAGTTCCAGCAGAGCAGGCAGCATGATCGCCACAAGACTGTCAGAAGAAAAGCCAAGTCCAAATGACACCCAATAGTTAAACATGCGAGAATTCCTCTAATATTCATGAGAAAATGATTATATCCATAACGAAGTAGGCCCCAAATGAAATCTATAACAAATGTTAATAATATGGTTTTTGCAGATCTGAGGATTGCTACTCACAACTATAAGTAAGCTGTGTAGGATATAACAGGAAATTAAAAAAGGACTACAGAGGAAACAGTGGGGAATATCAGATTTTCTTGTTAGAAAACTTACTTGGAGGTCCTTTCAAAAAATTTCTTACTCATTATTTCACAAATTAAGTTTTCTTTCTACATTTTCCTTTGAAAACCCAAAGACTTGACATTTCCTACATATTAAGGTTTTTTCCCTAACCATTTCTAAGTTTCTCAACTGATCTCTATTTTCCACTTCCAATTTAGACAAGAATAATAATAATGTTGTGTATTTTTACCATTTGAACATTATGTTTGGGGCTCATAAGAATTTTCTCAGTTGTTAGAGGTAAGGAAAATAAGAAATAAACAGCTGACTCCAAATCTTAACCAGCACAGCAAGAAATGCAACCTAGCCTCATGGGTTTGATGACAAGCAAGATAAAACAAATAATTTACAAATAATATGGGCACAGAAACAACACGGAAGAACTTGGAAACTAGCTTCATCTTTCAATCACCATCTGAGCAGTTAAGAAAATTATACTGAGCTTATTTATAATTACTCTTCTTTGAAACCTGGCTTTCAGGTTATCAGCCCACATTAATTTTCAAAGCAAACTTCTCCCACATGTTTGTGCTTGCTTGCCTTCTCCAAAGGTATTTCTCAAATATCCATGGTTTTATTTTTCTTGCTAAATGAAGTCTAAACCCAAAGCCCTCTGTCTCAGATAATTTATTTTTTGTGAGTACATCCTGTTCTCTACAAACTAAGTGTTAGAAACAAATTTTCTTTTGTATCACCGCAAAGATTTTTCAGGGACTAACCAGACACCAAACAATTTTATCAGTGTTAGTTCTTTGATAAAATTCAGGAGAAGGGCATGATAAAATTATACAAGTCATGATGTCCCATTTTTGACCAGTTTGTGAAATGCAGCAGAAGCCCTAGCACTATTCATCTGACCATGAACAGTGCTGGCAGGGCTTTTCCATGCCAAACTTGTCAGCGAAAAACCCTGCTCCATGAAAGTACTGCAAGACCTTGTTCTTTCTTAAGGAATTGGCTGCTCACGAGAAAAAACAATCCCTTATAAGTTAAATATTTCATCCTGGCATTTCATGCCTTATCAACTACACAACTCTATTGGCTTCATTTCCATTCCTTTTTTTTTTTTTTTTGTGTCTGCTCTCCAGCACAGTTTTAACCTATTTTTCAATGTGGTATCAGATTCTTGATGTCTCCCATCCTGCTCCACAGTGCTCAGGAGAAGCTGCCTACACAGAAGTGCAGCCACAGGCATTAGGACCTTTCAGAGCATACACCTTTTAGTGAGGTGTATGCACGTCAGAGGCCATCAGCCCCAGATGGACAGATTTACCTTCTGTGATCCTGCCCAATATCCCTGTGAACTTCTGGAACACCTGAACCACAGCAGTCCTTCAGCAATTAAAAATCACCTGTAATTACTTTGACTTTGGTGAGAAAACTAAGTTCAAAAGTACAGGACAAGCAGCATAAAAAGTGACTAAATGTAGTCCATTTGACTAAACTGTAAATACCTGATCTGTGGCTAGCCGCATTTATCCATGATACCATCAGCCAAACATGATAGCATGATAAGCACTTTTCCAAGCGGGGATGAGAGGCATGGCTGAAGGCAAGCTTGACCTGCAGATCAGTGCATGGTGCCAGCGGGAGGGTCATTAGAACCAAAACAACTCAGCCCAGGACCTGAATGCAGGTTGCACCATGCCTTGCAGACACAACTGTATTGTATATCTACACTGGGCAAACACCAGGAGATACAAATGTTCATGGAACCAAGAATGGCTGAGCTCTGCTCAGGATGGCTCTGCATTCTCAGCTCCATCCAGTCCCCATCCCCTTGGGAGGGCAAGAAGGGACACTGCTGGAGACCTGTGGCATCGTGTCTTCCTGAACCAGTGTAAAAGCTTGTTCCCAGATCAACCAACCTTGAAACACTTATTACTAAAATTATAAACACATCTTCAAACACTTTTGCAAATATTTTTTTTAGTTAAAAAAAAAAAAACACACTGAACAAAACCTAAAGAACCCCAACTGACTAACCAAATAAAAACATCTACCAGAACATCCCAACCAACTCCAGAATCTAGTTGTTAAAAGTGTTTCTACATAAGACAACTTCATATGGCTTGTTCTATAGTGCCACAAGAGGACACTCTTGAACAGTGGTTTTATTTTTAATAAGGACAAGCGCTTCACAAGTTATTTTGTATTCTGTATTCTTCTTACAAGTTATTTGTATTGTTAAATACAGATTTCTGATCCCCAGCAACCCAGAAGATAGGGACATGTCTTCTTATTCATTCCATCTCAGTTAACCTGATGTTTCAGGCAGTAAATAATTAACATTTTGTTATCATAACTGCTTTAAAAGTTTAAGATAAACTAACAGCTATAGCCCATTGTTTAAGTTGCATTAGTCTTGGTTCATAGAGCTTTTTCTTATACTCTGCTCACAGCTTTTCTCTGAAAATCCTATGATGTATTTTACACTTTAGTTGCAGCTGAAGTTGCAACACTTACACTTCAGTTGTTGGAAATGTGCTGTTTCCATATGCATAAAACTCAGGTACCAATACCCATTTACTTTGTCTTTAATTGCCAGGAGCAACTAGGCATATATACCTTTTTTAAAAATACAACTTAATAAATACATTTTGATAAATATAAAACTATGTTCTTAAATATAGTGATTGTATTGAATAACTGCAGTGCCACTGCTTCATAATTATTTTGAAGACATCAGGTAAAAGTTTTTTAGATGGAACAAAGCAAGTGATTACAATATGTGAATAATGCATTAAAACATCTGAGGTGATGTAACCCAATAATCACTTTGGGACAAATGGAAAAGAAAGAAATAAAATATCTTGCTTCTTTATAGTCAACTCAGTGGAACAAGTGCTTACAATAACATGTAGAATCTACTTCCATTTCGATCTTTATATTACCTTTATATTACCTGTGGTAAGTCCTTTTGCCTGAACAGGAACAAAAAGAAATAATAGTTGAATGATAAGTTACCATCTTCATACATACATACATACATACATACATACATACATACATACATACATACATACATACATCTTAACAACAAACTGATTAGAAACAATAGAGTTTAAGACAGCTGGTGATCTGGTTATATTTGGGTTAAATGTGTTTCACATTTAACTTCATTTTAAAGTATTCTGAAATGGTTTGTTGTTTTGGGGGAAGAGAGGAACTTGAAGTTGTTATTTAGGGGTGCTAATTACACTTTTAACTCTGATTTCTGTCATGGCAGCAACTAAGTAGGTGCAGGAGATCCCAATTACCTGAACCTTGACCAGTGTGTCTGGCTCAGGGATATTCTGCTAAGACTTACTTAGGACCTCCAAATCTCTTTGCTGGTTTTAGTTCAGTCTGATGTGGTAATTCCTTTAAAACATATTTTCCCACATTACTAGATCCTGTCTGATTCATTACAGCATTTCCAATAGGCTAAATCCACCAGACACCATAAACTGGAAGGATTTGGAAAATGAAAATGTGAAGAAACTCATAGTAAAACTATCTCTGAAGAACACCCAGTTTATAGCTGATAAAAACCACTGTGGTTTTTATCATTTCTACTTTTTGTTTATAATCTATGTGGGAGCTTGGATAAATGCATATGCAAATAGGATTACGCTCCTTACTTTGTATGTCTTTGGAGAGAATATAAATACCATAATTATCAAGGCTTTCTAGTTTTAAAATGTTTAGCTAGATGTGGGGTCTACTCTATTAATACTGATAGTGATTACATAATTTTAGGTTTACTATATTATTTTTTCTAGGTTTTTACTTTGTGATGCATCAGTGGAGCTTCTTGGGGGAAATATCTTGTGATTTCAGGGTTTTGCTGATCAATTTTTACTAAATGCACTTCTTGCTGCCCTGCCAAGAGAGTACTGATAACGCCAGAAGTCAATATGCAGAGTACAACCATAAAGCCAGAGCTGTTACTCAGAGGCAGAAGTGACACCTGCAGAGCCAAAATCTTTGAAACAGATTTCAAAGGGTCCTGATGTTTTATAAAGATTCTGAGAGAGCAATTATAGTAGAATTGTTTATAATTGCGGGTTTTTAACAAATATAGCAAAATGACTGTTGCAATGCAAGTCATAAAAATTTGCACATATTACACACTATTACAGACTAAAAAATTGGTCATGCTGTCCAGCACACCATATTCAGGACTAAGCTGTTTGTGTTTTGAAGCCCAGGGGCAATGCTGAAGTTCAGTACAATTGTTTGTGTATCCAGGGCATGCACTGAATTTGCACATGAGAGATGAAAGCAGAAGAGAGGCTTTGGAAATGACATTTTGACAGGTGGAGCTTTGTGGAGGGCAATTCCCTAAATCAGACCAGCAAAGGAGACTTTGATTGTAAAAACAACATACACGAAGGAGGAAGTCATGAGTACATGGCTGGCAGTAGAGATTCTCTTTTCAGCTTCTGAGCTTCCTTCCCACATTAAACAGGGCTGCTGTGCTATTGTAAGGGCACTTAAAATAGCCCAGCTATGGGGCACTATGACAAGGCTGCTCACACATTGAAAGGTGAGTCCTTTCCCTGAGCACCAATAGCACTTCAGCTCTTTAGAGATGCAATGTTTTATCTCATTTCTGAGATTCCAAAACAACTTTTTGGGAAAACAATGTGTTTGGGAAAGGGCAGGGGCAACTAGTGAAGATGTCCTATAAATCTGTGACTGCAAAAGTTGTGGGGGTATAGTAATGGTCCCAAATATATGATAAGTAACATTTATGGTGAGCTGTCCAAAGGAAATACAAGTCAGTTACTATGGCTACTCTGGCTTAACAGTAGGTTGAAATTTCAAGGGCAAGTTAGACAGCTATGAAGCAAAATTGACTCAATCTATTTTTCACCACCAGTTGATGTTTATTTTGGTTTTATGCCCATTAGCGCAACAGAGATATTTCCTTACATTGCCTTTGTTATTACAGCTCCCTGTGGTCATATCAGGATTTCAGGGAGAAATGGCTCATGCCATGAGCTAGGCAAAGCCAGTAAAACAGTGGTGATGGTCACTGTGCTACTGAGTTGGGTATATCCAGGGTTTATACAGCTTCTGAGTGAGGATTACATCTGTTGACTTAGCTCTCAAGAAGCTTTAAGCAAACTTGGTGCTCAGAAGCTTTTATTTAGGTTTTGGTTTTGCAGAAGTAATTTTTTCCAATACCCAAAGTGTATGTCATGCACACCCAAAGTGTGCATACAGCTCTATCTTGAGGAAGAAGAACCTGAATATATAAGAATGTAAAGATTTGAGAAAAACATATTAGATGACATTTAAGTTTCTGTTGATAGGTTCATTGCATTAGAAGTTAATTCAAAAGTACCTGAAGCCTTTCAAAACTTCTCTTTAGGGAATTATTCATGTGCATAATACTGAAACACAGAAAATACTTTAAAATGTATTTAGAACTAGGCTTTTCAGAAGACACTATAGGCAGTAGAGCTTTTCATTATGAATTTGACATAAGATATATAGTATTACAAATGAGAGGCTTTTCATGTTGTTTTTTCTACAGCTTTTTCTAGAAATAGATGCCCTATTCAGTCATATTTAATCATTCTTCTATCATAGAATACTGTATAATTATATACTTATTGTACATTTAAATATATATTTAAATCTTTGTATTTAATTAAATAGATTCAAAGAATATACTTAATTATTCTTCAAAGAAATGAGACCTATTTCACCTGGACTTTTAGTCAATTTAAACCAATGATGACAAAACTAGCAATTAGTAGGTAATATTTTTTTGTCATGACACTGATGAAGATGCTAGTGGGCCACTTTGCTTCTCCAAAGTATCTGCCATCTCGTGAACTCAACAAATATTTCTTCAGAGAAAATAAAAGTAAGCTAATATGGGAAAGGTCAGAATTGAATAAATAGAAAAGGTAATTTTTCAAGTACTTGTTGAATTTTTATTTTTATAAAAATGTTTTAGTTCTCCATCACTATACGATGCTGAAGTAGAAATTACTGCCTTATTGTTCTTCAGTGTAACACACAAGCACTGAGCTGTGGCTGGTTATAGCAGCTGATGTGTGTGATGAGCTGTGCCACAGCTATAAATTCATAATGCCCTTAAGCATTACAGGCACGAATAATGCCCATGTTTTCTGGGAGTGAGCTATGAGACCTGTGGGCAAGCTGTGAACCTTTGTAAAACAGGATCTCTGCAGGGAGCTCATCTGGCTGACATCAATCACCTGCCCTAAGAGAAAGAAACCCCAAGCAAGACAGCTTCTGTTATGGTTTGGGCCTGGCAAAGCCAGAGCCCCCATGAGTATACCTCCTCCCTGAGGTCTGCTGTGAGATGTGACCAGGAAATAAGCAAAGCAGGCTCCAACCTTAACATAAAGAAAAGTTTATTAACTAAACTACACACACAATTACTAAACTACACACACACAAAAAAAAAAAAGAAAACACAAGGAGAATGAAAACTACACAGAAACACTTCCCCCTCCTCCTCCAGATCCCCAGTACAATTCATCTCCCAAAATTATCCACACTCGGTCTGGCACCACCCTTTAGAAAATCAAATCTTCAGCTCATGAAGAGTAGACGGAGTCCTTCCTTGTACCACGGACTTCTTGTCACAATTAGCACCGCCCGGAGTCCTGCTGTCTCATGACATCTCCTTTCCATGCCAAGGTGCTCTCACCACCAGGCATGGGATGGGGCAGAGGCCTGCTTTCAGGGTGGGCCTTTTAAGGATGCCTTGCCTCGTCTCGTTCCAAGCAGGTTTGTCCCCCCCCATTTCTTCTATACCCCCTGGGGCCGAGGGGTCTCAACACCAAACTCTCCTGGCTCCGAGCCTCCGCTTCCCCCTGCAATGCAGCCTCTGTATCACCAGGAAACAGTCCATGGATATACAACAAAAGAGTCCAGCAAAATTGCCACTCCATCTTCCTCCATTCCTTCAACATCTCTCTTTCTCTCTGCCAGACCCCCTTACTGGCCTGTTTCTTCCTTCATCTTCCACTCTTATCCCTTTCCTGGGAAAGGTAATGTTCCGTGAAGTTCTCATTATCCGCAAGGGTTAAAAGCTCTCCTAGGCGGCTGGGCTGCTCGCTGCCCCCCCCCCCCCCCCCCCCCTTCTCCTCCCAGCCGTGCTGCCGGCACATGATATCAAGTTTCAAGGTAACAGCACGGGCTGCATTCTCTCTCCGTCTCCAAAAAAGGGGGGGGGGGGGGGTAAGCAGGTCGCTCGATGCTCCCCCACCCTTCCACCGAATCCGGGCCTGCCATAGATGGGCCACGTGGCTTTCCCCTCCCCCAGCCCAGCCAGCAACTGGGCCGGGGCAGGGAGGCCCAACCCTTCACGCCGGAAATCCCAAGAGGGCTCTGAAGGACAAGAGCCCTGCTTTTAACTCCTTGGGTTTGTGGTCTCAAGAGGCGGATACAATACCCCACTGGTCAAACCGGGTGCTCATCTTAAAATCCGAACACCCATTGGTAACCACAGCAAAAACAACATATCCCAGATGTCCCATTTCCGGTCAAACCACGACAGCTTCTAAATGTCACAGCAGCTCCCTCAGATTGCTGAGGATAAAGCTGATGAGGGAATCACCTTTGTAAAGGTGCAGAATGAAAGACGTAACACTTTGGCGTCAGTTTTTAGTATGGTATTTAACAGCTGTGACAGCTGAAGTCTTCACAGAGTGTCCCAGGCATATGTCTTTTTCCATATAAAGTGACAGTTTAAGGAAATCCACAGTAAATCCATGCAAACAGAAGAGATAATTACTCCTTTGGGATTTAAACACAACTAAAGCCTACACAACCAAACAAAATATTAAGAAGTGTACCTTGACTTCCAGGTGAAGTTTCTTGCCTTCTAGTTCTTGCGATCTCCAGTTTGGTCCACGCAGCTGTTGTCAAGGACCTACAGCAAGTATTAGCGCCAAAAATGCAACCTGATTTCTTTAAATGCACCTCTGGCATGACATTTCAGTGAAATGTAGTTTTAGAGAAATATGTGTGATTATTCAGAAAGAAGTTATGGCAAGTGCTGAGTTTCTACCCAAAGTAAAAATACTTTGTTTTACAAATGCTAGTTTCATAAATTATGGTAGGACTTCAGAATACAAACAATGTTGAGGAGGATATATTTTATTCTTATGTTAAAGCAGGAAGGCAACCTCTTTTGAAGGCTGTATTACAACCTGCATCCTTTTAACTGAATTAATAGGTCTACCTGTACTATATAGTACTGTTTTTTTTACGTTTCAAATTGCCAGAATTTATTTAGATTTTGGCACTTTCTGTACTGTACAGTAATGTCTTCATCTAAATGTTTTATGTGCTCAGGAAGTAGCTTCTGTTTCTCTTAGCTCCCCAGAATTATAACAAATTGCTTCATTGCAGACTGTATATTTCTTACCAAATACTTTTGCTCTGTCAGAGCACCAAACCAACTAAATGTAAGAAAGCACCGCTTTTTCTACATAACACTCTAGCTAGACCTGCCTCTACAAATCACAGCCACGTGTCCACTACCATGGCCTGACTGTAAACAAGCCTCTCAGTTTTCATTCAGTGTGCAGCAATTGTATCTCAGTACTCTGACTCACTCTTATGTGGTTACCAGGCAAACCAACAGTCTCTTGGTAAATGAGCCTGAAACCATGTTAATAACATCCTATTTTAAAGTACTTTTTAGTGTCTCACCAGCTGATGAATGAAGAAAATCATATTGAAAACATTGTAAAAGTAATGAGAAATCTCTACTATATTATATTCCATGTACTTCATGTCAAAAAGTATCATTTATAGAAAATCTTTCCCCATACAAACTGTCATAACTACAGAAAGCTTTTCTCCAGTGTAATTTTATTAGGGATTTCTGCCATCATATCAACATACAAAACAATCAGGATGTTGACATATAGAAATGTGAAATTCACTGTACAAAGATAAGGCTCAAGTTACAGGTATATTTTCCCCTTACACTCCATGAAATAAAACCATTTTTAATACTTCCCAGAGTTGTGTTTATAAATGTTGGACAAACCACAAAATAGATTTCAAGTACATAACATTTTACAATATAATCCAAGCACAGACAGAAATACACAATATTGTACCTATAGACACTCCACAGTCCAAGTCTGTCATCTTTACCAGTAAAAAGCTGCTACACTCTCTTAATGTGCCCAACCACATCCTTCTGTGTATGACATGGTCCTGGCCTTTAAGTTATAACACTTTCATGACTTTTAGTTAAATTACTTTGATAGACCAGGGAATATCAGGAAGGAAAGGTGAGAATATTAAAAGGCCAGATGTGAATGTATGCACGTGGTTAGTAAATGCAAGCTCATGTGCACACACACTTGCATCTAACCCTGCACAAAACTCCACTGCACTGCTCAATTTTTGAGATTATGTTCTGATGCAACTGAGCTATTTTCTGACAAGAGTTAAATCAAGCATTGCAATACTACTACTTCTGGGGTGCACAGGGACAAGTCTATCGTAACCATTTTTTTTTTTTAAGTGACTCTCAGACTTTCTAGGAGGTTGTATGGAACCATGTCTTCACAGTCCATCAGGATGTCTGCTCTCACAGCCTTCACCACTGAAAACACCTTTTCTGACCCCTATATTTAGAAACAATGCAAATGAATAATTTCAAGTTAAGATCAAATGTCTACATTAGTTCACTCTCCATTTCTATTAGACTGAATGATTATTACCTTGTGGGAAAGGATCATTTAGCTGCAAGTAGCACAGGAAGAAATAGACATTAAATAACTAATCATTAATGATTCTTCTGGGACACAGATTATAAAGGACAAACAAAGACAATAAAAAACACAGTTTTTTAATTTAGCCTTTGTTGGAGGGGAGATGAAGAGTAATCCAAAAGTTTTCAGCTGAGGAAAGGAACTCCTAAGCCCTGTAACTGTTCTGTCTTTTAAAAACTGGAGAAGATTAGAAGGGAAGGAAAAATCCTCTATGAAAATTGCCATTTTAAAACTAGACACTTGCAAAGGCTTACAAGAGAAAACCAAGCAAAAGAGATTCCCTGTAACTGAAATTAATGGAATTTATTTAGTAGGAATTAGACGTGGTTGCAATGTGTAAAATGCACATCTAATAAAATAGCCTCAAATATGTTTCCGATTCATAAATGTCTAAGCAGGAGAAAGAGTCTGAAGCCAAAATTCAAGTACTTTAATTTAAATATGAAACAAGGCTGCACTAAGATTGTGGGAGAGGAGGGATAAAAACTTTCTTGTCTTAGATACAACCTCTGTGGTATATTTGAGGGTCTTCAAATGCTCTCAGCATTGACAAGATTTTACATACGTATGTTCTCTAAGCTATATTGGAATACTTTTAGATATACAAATCCATGTTACACAAAACAGCATTAGATCTTGTAACTGGGCTCATAATAACAAGGAATGAGGGTGAGTATGGTGCTATATGTGAAAGGAAGTATATTACTATGCACAGAAAATATGTTGTCTTAGAGATTAGTCATAAAGGGCATCAAGCATGAAGATTCATCTCTTAAAGTGTTTAAGCCTTTAAGTGTGAGCCAGTAGATTATTTTGACATCAACTGTACAGCCTAATGCTTTGCTTTTTAAAAGAAGTATGAAAAATTTATTCCTTTTTCATCTTTTTATCTTCTTTATGATTTTAAAAAGTAGCTTGCTCACCTACTGATTTATTTTTGCATCCTTTTTTTCTTTTTTCTTTTTTTTTCTTTTTTTTTTTTTTTTTTGCTACTTATTATTATTGTCTTCCGTTATGTACAATAATCTACATTTAGACTGAAGACTCAATCTTTCTCTAAACGTACTTGGACTATCTTGTAAGGACTTTCTACAGAACTGATAAAGTGGAAGACAACCTGACAGATAAGAAGAAGGATCATTTCAGTTCTGCCCACTTCCCCAAGCTTTAGAACTGTGCCTTTCAGAAATTCTTTTGCATACTTGCTGTCATTTCACCTTGCCCAGGCAGCCCCTACAGAACTTGAGTGAACTTTCTGTTTCCCAAACACAGTCCTTTTGTGTAGAGCTACATTAAATTCATTCTCCAGCCATAGTTTAAAAACAAAGAATTGGTAAAACACTAAAAACACCCTGCATGCCCCTCTACATTATTCTTACCAATGTGTACATTTAAATAACATCATAAGTTGTCTTTTACTAAAAATTTACCAAAATATCTTAAACACATAAAAATATAAAAAACAAACAAACAGAAAAACAAACAAAACCCAAAAACCCAGCATAAACATTGCTTGTATAGGCATTGGTTAGAAGAGATTGTTTCACTAAGGAGTATATTCAAAAAGGTTTTCTTTCAATATCATCAGTTTTAGTGTCATGATTGAAAGGTTAAGGACAATGAAATTTATTGTGACCCTATCTTATATAATGTAATAAATGAGATAGAAGTCTGAAATGTAATTAAATAAAGCTTCTTTTTGGTTATTGAGAGGTGACTGTATAAGCTGGTAACTAAAATGGCAATTTAAGTATGTAAAGGGAACTTAAGAACCTGACAAGTCTGTAATGAAAACACTAAATGAGGATATGAAGGCAGCTGCCAACAGATGGGCCCAGGGGCATTATCGAAAGCTGTCACTAACTGAAATTTTGAATATAGCCCTTAGTTGTACTATATTAATGTAAAATTTAAAAACTGCCCAGAATGTCACGAATGAAGTTTATTTTGCAAGCCATCCACTGCCTAAGGGGGCAGTAATATTCAATATGAAACTGCTGAAACTCCGGTGTCTGGCGGATTTCATGAAGGAAAGAGATTTGAAGGTCCGACTCCAAGAGCACAAGGAAAAGGGGGAACACAAACAACAATAGTCCAAGGCCTACAAGAAAAAGTCTGGAGAAACTCTTCACAAAAGCGTTCACCTCTATGTTGCCCATCAGAAAGTCATAGCTCCACCTGAGGGCTCTCCGAGCTTCTTTCAGTTCTTCCTCCTCTGCAATTAAAAATGCATTTTCATCTGCTTCAAGTTCCTCAAATGAATCGGTATCATCTTTCTCATTCTCTGCTCTTGGGCAGGTATCAAAGAGCATGTCAATCTCATCATCAACCGGTGTGGGCAGCAAGCTGGCACTTGGATTGTATACCAGCTCTGAGATGGTTAAGGGTTCCTCTTTCATCTTCTCTTCCTGTTCAATGGCAAAATCAACATCCTTCCCAGTATCCTTTACTGGAGAGCTTGAAGTCACAGGTACTGAAATCTCCTCTTCCTTTGGCAGCTGGATACCTGAAGAAATGAGATGAAAAAATAATACTAAATTTCTCACAGCCTGGGGGCAAAAGTCAGCCTTCCAGGAGTATAAAATAGATGTATGGAAAGAATATTCTGCAATAATTTTGTGTATTAAAACCAGACTGTACATAATTATCAAAAACTGGAAAAGCTTTTTGAAGAGGGCAGTATCTTTACAATGCTGCAGTACATCAGATCTGCTTAAGAGGGTCTGATGTAGCTACCAATGATAACAGTGTAGCGCAAAGCAGAAAAGACAGCACCAAACACTGTGATTGCTCCAAGCCAGGAGCATGAACAGCTGAATAAGACATGACATTATTTTGGTCCTCGGCTGTGAACATGAACGTGCAAGAAGTCTGACATAAAAGTTGTCAGCTGCTAGTACTTCTACAGGGGCCAAAACCAGCAGCTGAGGATTAGCAAAATGAAGGGCAGCTCTAGCTCCGCCATTCTTAGGAAGCTGCAGTTGCTGGAAGTACAGCACCTCAGAAGAATGTAGACTCTGCTTATTAAAAAATTCAGTTCACACGTTGTCTGTTGGCTGGATATCCTGCACAGGGCTTTGCTTACCAGAAACACAATTACACACCTATAACAGCCTTTAATACTGGAGAAAGAAACAAGAGTGAACATACATTCATTTTAAAGAGACAAATGGAAAATTAGATATGGTCCAGAAAGTACAGTGCTAGGAACATTTCATACACACATGCAAACAAAAAAGGCCAGCCAGGCTGCAATTAGGAGAAATCCTTCCTGTCCTTTTTACTTTTTCCTCTAGAAATATCATGTATCCTTTGCTTATTTTCCATGTAGACAAAATTCATCTGCACTATGAATAGAATGACCTTTCAGAGGGAAGGAGAAGGTGATTTTGTCATGTGAGCAAAGTGCAGGAATGTCACCAAGAAAATGTAGAAAAATGAGACAGACTTTAGAATGGCATTGCATTTAAATATTTCCCTACACAGGATCTATATCAAGCAGGATTTGCATCACAGCCAGACCTCCTGCCCTCAGAAACAGAAGGTCACAGATTTGTACCATACCCACATCCCATGCTTATAAAAGACACCTGTTATAGCTTTTCAAGGAGAGTTAATCAATGACAGTTTATAGTAACTCTTTTTTAGGCAGTGACCTGACTTTCCTGCCGGCCATTACTGCTTGCTTTAGTCTAGTGGGAACTTCCAGAAGGGAGCAAAGCCCTGTCCCAGCTGCCAGTTCATATCAGTTGGATGTTTTGTGGCATTACAGCTCGCCTCCCAGCTGTGTTGTGTCATGGTGCCCAATGTCACAGCTAGTACAGACACTGGAGGCCACTGCTCTGCTCTCCACATAAAGAGCACACAAAGCACAGAGGCAGAAGCAGAGCAGAGCTTACTGCATGGTGGGCATTCTGGGATGCCTGTTTTCCATTTCCCCTTGGCCTGGAAGGAGTTCAATCCAGAGTTGTTGATCCCCTGCCAGAAAGAGGATTAAGCAGCAACGGGACTGAAGGAAGCATCAGGGAGAGAAGTGTGTATTGTGGGAGCGGGAATGAGAAGGCAAGGTACATCTGTCGGCAGCTCAGAGACAGAAGGAGCTGCTGATGGGACTGCAGTGGCTCAGTGCCCAGCCCCACGCCAAGGCCAGTGAGGCTGGAAAGTGCCAAGTACTGATGTGAAAGTTTAGCACCCAAGCAAAAGGGCAAGTGGGACATTTCAGCATTCCCACTCAGCTTTGGGTGACCCCTCCCAGCACGAGTCAGCACTGTTCTGAACAACATTTGTTCTGAAGGTGTTGCAATGGGGCTCTCCCAAGGAGTTGTGTGCCATTTTAGGAGTCCTGCACTAGCTACCTCCTGTGCTTTGGTGCTATATGCTGGTGTATATATATATATGTATATATGTACATTGTTTTGCATGTTCACTTCAAAAGAAATAGCAATACTGTTCAAAATGAACAGTACTACAAATTCAAGGTGTTTAAGAACTAATGTAGTCCCAGCATACAAACCTCTTATTGCTGTCATTATATTAAACCAAGATGTCTTGCATCTATTTGAAACCAGTATTTAACCTCTGAGATGTAAAAGTACAAAACACACATCAATAATAATGCTTTTTCAATTTTGCTACTATGTTTCAATCAAGGGAGTTAGGTGTATTCTGATAGATTCTGCTGTCTTCACTGAGTGGTGAACTCAGGAAACAAAGACAACCAGTCGCTGCTGCTACTCAAAGACAAATCACTGCAAGAAGCAGTTTCTCATGTAGCTACTGCACTCACTGCTTTCTAAATTTCAGATATCAAAAGAGTAACAATATTCTAATCTTTGCCAGAACACTTTCAGTTAATTCTTTGATTAAAAACTAATCTGCTGAAATGAAGATTCAATGCAAAGATTTAACATAGGTTAGTAAAAACTGAAACAATTCAACCTATACATCAAAGCCCATACATCAAAGCCCATTCAAGCCCATACATCAAAAATTATCAGTACTACAGAAAGCATGGAAAAACAAATTTTAAAATGTCCTATGACATTACGGAAATGGACATATTTAGTGAAGGGGATCTTTAGCAAAGTCATTTCCTAAAAAAAACACCCCTTTGCCGTTCATAGCAATACTGAATGCTTTTTGTTTCTTGGGTTGCACTCTTCCCGTGTGTAGTGAAAAAGGGAGATAAATCAGACTGCCCAAGTTCTACCTTCCTCCACCAGCCTTAGAACTATTATTCAGTCAATGAAATTATTCAGTATCAAGAAAAATAAACCAGATAAAGTTACAAAATGGAAAACTCAACTATTGCATTCAGCTCATATTTAAAATCTACTATGTTCTAGCTTAACAACTATTTCATTTTGGCATAAATTGCTATAGTTTCAAAGTGTTTCTCCCAACCTCAGTCACAGAAAAATACAAAGGTAAAATTCCAGTCCCTCATTTGTTACCAATTAACAAATAAATCTACAAATTTCTGTAAGTTAATAAATAAATTTATGTTTTTTTCTCATTCATTCTCCATTTGCCACTTCATTCTTGTCAGTAAATTGTCCTTATTCTCTGCTGTAAATGTCATTTACAGTACAGTTCCTTTCCAAGAAACAACTATTAACTTAAACTGGGGTAAGAGGGTTTAAAAAAGAGGATTGAGTAAAATAAATTTAAATTTACCAGCCCTTCTGGCTGTGATCTTGGAGCCATGCCGCAGTAAACGAATGCACACTTCCTTGTTGCAGTGGTTAACCATCCGCAAATGAATGCTTCTCTTGGTCTGGATTTTTACAAGACATTTCACCATGTTGACTATTAATTCCTCTTCTCAAAGTCTTGTAAAAGCTCTAGCCATACCAGCTTTGACCTTTTATTAAGTTCCCACCGAGTTTCAAGAGACTAACACACAGGTTGCTCTCAATGAATCAAATGACAAGCTTCTAACATGGCCAACAAAAATATCCCAGCAGGGAACAGAACCAGAGGTTATTTTTAAACATTTCCAAATGCCTCATAATGTACAATACAAACTTTCACAGCACCCATCTCAGTTAGCAGTTGCTAGCATAACAGCTGAACCACACACAGAGGCATAAAAATATCTAAGGCACCAAAACATAGTGCAGTTAAAAAAGAGGCCAGCATCCATAATCCCATTATTTTTCTAAAATGCTTTAATATGCCAGTAATGTCAGTTCCCCATCACTGCCTGGAAATTATTTGTGAAACATGTAAATACAATGGAAAAATCCCATGCTGTGCTTACAAATCTTACCCACAAAGCAAACCAGTGAGACCAAAATACATTAATTTCTAGCCTAGAATAAGAACCTGACCTACCCATGTAAAAGAAGAACAGAAAATTTCTAGGACTGGGAAAAAAAATTCTCTCTTTATGTATGAGCTCCAGCTCCTGCTTGAGGACAGTTGTTGGACAGATTCTCCTTGGACAGAAAGAATTGTTGTTTCAGAAGGCTGGGCACTTCCCTGTTCCTGCCCAGCAGAGATATACACGTTCCCAAAAATGCATGATGCACCTATGCTGGCTGCTGATAACTTGCTCCAGCTGGGAGCTGGAAGGCAACCATATGCATAACATCACACTATCCTAGTGGGAAGGAAACTCTTTCCTGGTACACCAAAGCCACAGAGAAGAGACAAACTGGAAGGAGTGTACTGGTGGGGATGTAGTCTCTCACTCCCCAGAGAACTCACCTGTAATGTTTATGACATTGTACTACCCGAATCCTCAGTATCTGTTCTCTTTGTACCGAAAAATCAGTGATGTGTATGCAAATATGTGGGAAAGAGAGCGGCCGGGGAGGGAGTCCTGCAAATGTCTATTTTACACCCAGCTGTTTCTCTCGTAAAAGACATCTGCTTCAATTAAGCTTTTTGGAAAGCATTTTTATGATGGCTCTTTTTTCTTACACAGCCTTTTTTCTTACACAGTATAGTACAAATATCCAGCAAAGGTCCTGTTTTCTTCCTCTGCCAGAGCAAAGATTTCTCTCTTCCTTTCCTTCTCTGCAAACACTTTTTTGTGGGTGTGAGGAAAGATCAAGTACCCGTTTGCTTCCTATCTCCATTTTTTCATCCCTTCAAAAATAAGATTCTGTCTTCTTTTCTCATTTTTATTCTCATAACTGTCATAAGAGCCAAAACAGGATCATTAAATCCTAACTAAAAGAGGTTAACTCTTCATTGTATATGCAGCTACAAAAACTGGAAAGCATGAATTTTTACAAAAATCTAACCACCAATGTCTTCAATACATAAAGGAAGGCCTATACAAGGATTCAAGTGTCAGCCAGACAAGGTTGTGAAAGATTTCCAACATTTGACACATTTCCAAATGCCTCATAACATTGCAAACTTCCACAACATCCATCTGAGCTAGCAGTTGCTAGCATAACAGCTGAACCACACAGAATTATAAAAATATCCAAGGCGTCAAATCTTAGTGCAAGGAGAAAAAAGGCCAGTGTATTCCTACATACTGATGTTGAGAAGTAAAATCTATTGTTTATGTTTCATGTGACCATGCTTATGCAAAAGAGAAATGACTGTGTTAGTTTCAAATTGTTCCCCATAATTTTATCTACACATAAGTAAGGGAGAAATCTTAAAATCTTACAACTGACTCAGAAACTCTGAGTCTATATTAATTCTCTATATTAACTCTCAGCAAGAGACTATCTAAAAAAATTTTAAATAGTTATAGCTACAAAAGCTCCACACAACTCTCCTCTACAACCAAATTTTACACAGCCAAGCACCCACACAGAGACGGACAGTTAGACTGATGGTAGCAGATGTGTGCTCACTCCTGCTCATAGAATCATTTAGGTTGGAAAGACCATCAAGTCTGTTAACCAGCACTGCTGTGTTCACCACTAAGCCATGTCCCCAGGCACCATACCCACACACCTTTTGAATGCTTCCATGGAGGTTGTTGGTTCAACCATGTCCCTGGACAGTCTGTCCCAATATCTGACCATCCTTTTGGTAAGGAAATTTTTCTTATATCCAAACTATACCTTCTCAGGCGTAATGTGAGGCCACTTTCTCTTGTCTATTATTTATTACCTGGGAGACAAGACTAATCCCCACCTGGCTGCACGCTCCTTTCAGGGAGTTGTAGAGACTGGTAAGGTCACCCCAAGCCTCCTCAAGACTAAACAACCCCAGGTCCCCCAAGTGCTCTTCACAGGACTTGGGCTCCAGATCCTTCACTCACACCAGTGCCCTTCTCTGGACATTCCCCAGCCTCTCAATGGCATTCTTGCAATGACAGACCCAGAACTGAACTGAGAATTTGAGGTTCAGCCTCACCAGCACTGAGCATAGCTCAGTTCTTGCTCCATGTGTAGCTGAACACATTATGTTTCTTGCAGTCCTGCTATACAGATTCTGTGGCTGCCTTCTTTTACTGTCTGATTTTGGACAGACTACTGCCTTTGCAGATGCAAGTCCATTGTCTCCAGATTTTCTAGCACCAGATGCTATCACAGCTTCACCTTTTTGAGTAGACTATTTTTTTAATAAGGCAATACCATACCTCTCCAGTCACAGGATATTAATGTAGTTTCAACAAAGTAGTGAAAGTTTCATTTTGGTCACCTGATATTTTTGTGCTGAGATTTCATGCATGAATTATTCATCTGATAACACTGACTTTTTTGCCTTTTGAACAACAAAATGAAAGTATGCTTCACTGTGCTGAGACATATACAGAGATACCAAGGCTATTTCATGTCTGTAGCACACTAAAAGCAGTCTCCCAAGGTAGTTGTGTCAGTCTCAGGGCTGTATGCCTCCCCGCTCCCCACCTCCTGCTCATGCTCTTACCCCAACACAGGACCTTGGCTGACTCTCTTGATGATCCAGTCAATAGTTGAGTCAGGCAATAATAGGAGACTGCACAGTTAAGGGGTTTTTGTTTGGTTTTGGGTTTTATGTTTTAATTTGGTTTGCGGTTGTTACTGGGTTTAGTTTGGTTTTGTTGTTTTGAATTTATTTTATTTACTTTTTATTTGGTTGGGTTTTGGGTTTTTTGGTTCATTTTTTTGTTTATTTTTGGGATTATTTTATGGGTTTTTTTGTTTTCTTGGTTTTGGTTTTTTTTTTTTTTTTGGTTGTTGGTTTATTTTTTAACTCCTTCTCTTAGTTCACACTGTTGTGATTAGTGCTGATGCAAGGGAGAAGGTGGGAACCCACAGAAGTGGATATTGGGAAGAGAGCCAGCATCACTGTCGAAGAGCTTTGAGATCAGTTCAAGCTGCAATTTGATAATATTGCCAAGTTTTATGCAGGAAAAGCCTGTAAAAGTCTAAATACTGTTAACTTAGCATCTGGTGATATTTAACAACATATAAAGTATGCAGTTAAATACCACCAGCAAATATGTCTATTAGCTCATCATAGTAACAACAATCTGTCTGACTGAAAGGAAATGTAATTTTCAAACTTACGTAACACAAACATTTAAAACAAGCACTGTCGGGTGAGCACTTAGCAAGAAGTCACCAGTTTCCAAAAATGGATTTCATTGCCTCGAGTTGTAAGTGTGGTTACAGGATACAGAGCAAGCTGTTGTTGCTCTGCAGTCGTGACAACTGCCCAGAGGAAGCACAGCCATGGTACTTGGCTGCTAGAAGGCAAATTCTCAGTTAAAACTAACAGCTGCTACTACTAATTGTAATAAAGTACGAACACAGACAAGGTAATTCACCCTGTACTTGCTACATTCAGTGTCCAAACTCTGAAGAATGAACAAAACATGTTCATACAACTCCTATAAAATAAAATTAAGACATACTACCATGAAAAGGAAGATACTCACTCAGATTTTTCTGGTTTTCATTGACTAGAACAAAGCAACAGCAAATATTGTATTTCCCAACCTCTGAAACAATTACCTCACTACATCTCAAGCAAGAATTAGTGTCAGATTTTGTTTGGTTGGCTTCCTTTTTATTAGGACAAAGGCAATTATCCCTATTTAAGGTGGCAATGGTGTTCATGTCATTGTTTGTAGTGACTGTATCTCAAAAAGAAAGTTGTTCAATGTGATATTAAAAATATCAAGAAATAAAGAAATGCATGCAAAACATTGTTATACCGAATAAATTCAGACTTATCTTCCAATCATGTCCCATTTTGTCAAAGAAGATAAATTAAAGATCTTTCCCAGCTGATCTGCAAATAATGTCTTTTTTTTTTTTTTTTTGCTAAGGAAATTAAATTGGCAGACTAAAGCAGAAAGAAGGAAATATGAAAGTAAAGAGAATCAAGAAAAACAAAATATCCAGCAGTAAACAGCCAGTTTTCACTCCTGAATGACTGCTGACACTATTCAGAAAAAGGTGCCATCTTGAGACTATTTATTTTCTAAGATCCTTTTGCCTGACAGTTTAAAAGATTTTTTGAAACCGAAATCAAATAGTAGTAACTTTCCTCACCATATATCTCTCATGTCATTATATTCCTTCATCCTATTCCCTAGTCCTAATGCACTGCCTCTTGAGATAGTTATCATTACTGGGTATGACATACGGAGGTTTAATGATTAGGAATAATGAAAATTATTATATTTTTTCCATATCCCTGAGTCAGGATCACATCTTGTCCCATATGCTTTGTAATAAATATCAGCGGGAATTGGGTAAGTGACTCACCTTCATCTGAAGGAACCTCTTCCTCCTCACAGGGAGAAGGAAGGAGAGGCTGCAGAGGTTCCATGTTGATTATGAGTTGCTTGTTCAAGGATGGAGAGCTGCGACTCTGGGTGATGCTCGTTCTAAAAGAATGGAGAAAACAGGGGCAGTTTGCTTACTGGAAATAGCTGCAGTCCAATAGGTCTCATCTCAGAATCATTTTGCATAAATTACTAGGCCTTGAGCTGTTGTAATAAGCTCTACACATTGAATGCTGTTTTCAGCTGTGTTGTGTTGCACCCTCCACAGGTGTAAACATTTCAACATCTGAAGTGTGAGAGAAGTTTTGTCCAGATCTAGCTCCTTTACACTGCCTGACTTCCTTTCGTCTCAGGCAGGATTTCAGTGGGTTGCTCCTCTCCACAGTGCACAGCAAACACTAATATTTGGATTCAAGGATGGGAAAAGTTGTTCCATTGCCTCCAGAAGTGGATAAAGGATTTGTTACAGTTTGAGCACTGAGGATCAAAGACTAAAGCAGGAACAACTGTATCCCTGTGGTTTACAGATACAGAGTGCTCTCACTCGTGCCCACACACCCCAGATGCTGCCTCTACACCATGCCTCCCGGCACTCACACTGGCTTTCTTTCTTGTCTTGCTTCACTCTAAGAGGCTTTCCTGGTAGCAGGTGTTACTTATGCTCCGGAAAGTTTTAGGAATGCTGCTGATTTTCTTCAGTCATTATGCTTATTAGCCTAAAAATGTATTTCTGAGAATATAAAATGGCTCTTTTGAATATGTTATCTAGAATTTACATGACACAGGCCTGAAGCAAGAGTCCTGCAGTAAATCTTAACCATTATATTGTAAAATATTTACTTTGACAAAAGCAAAGAGGAAATGGAAGAGTATCTTACTTAATTTCTCATGGTATATTGATACAATGCTGAAGTTTCACAAAATGTATTTCAAGTCTGCACAAAAGGCTCAACTTAAAACTCCACATAAACAAACTGAACAAAGAACCTATTGTAAGTCAGAAGATGGAACTGTGTGTTGCTGAAGGTTTAGGTAAACTTGGGACACAGGTGTACAACTCTTAACCCACACTACCTGTCAATAAATATTCTGTGGGAATAAACAAGCTTTCTTGCTCAATTGACATGATTTCATATTCCATAACACATGCCCAATGATATTTATATCCTTATTTGTATTCTCTGATAACTATTTAGTTTAAATTTTCACTATCCACAGAGAGTTTTCACTCAGGATATTGTAATTATAGTCACTCCAACCCAAAGGTAAATCCATAGGCTTTTTATGCAGAACCTTTGTTCTTGTTGTAAAAAGCTCTCAAACAACTCCCAAAATATAAGTTGTGCCTGGGACCACCCACAGGCTTCTGATCCATATTTATTTACAAAGATCCCTCCTTCAGGCATGCCCTGGAAAAAAAATGAAATCATTCATTTTGTGCTCAGCAGAAGAGCTTGCCACTGCATTAATCCTGCATGATGACACAGATTTTCAGTACACAGAGCTTTGAGTGTAATATCCAAACACAGAGGTTGTGAGCAATACCCTCCTCTCAACCTCATGTTTCTTTCTTAATGCAACCATGGTACAACTGAATTGACTTTGAGGGTAAGAGCACAGGGAGGAAAAACTTTATATAGATATAGAGATATACAGATATACTGATATATAGATGCATTGATATAATAGATATATGTTTAGGTTCCAATATTTTTTTCTGAATGTTTTGCTTCTGATGAATGATGAAAAGCCATCATTTCGTATCCCCAAATCCTCTTTCACAAAGAAACTTTTTTTAAAACATATCTCTTTTTTGAGCTGAAAAATTTCTATATTTTTTGCCTGCTTGTGCTTTTAGAAGGATCAGCTATCTCTGTCTCCCATTTCACATCCTGAGCTATAAAAGCACCTGAAATCATTATATTCCTTAGTCTTTCTAAGAAACTGAACTTGGAGCTTCCATAATATTATAATTGCAAGCTTTTTCAGAAGGTTAATGATAAAAGAGATACATTGCTATTTATGGATGTTAAATCCATATGATGTTGCTTTATAAATTTATTTGTTCTCTGATCTGCTTCTTTGTGTACACTAACTTTTAAATTATGTGTTTAAAATACTTTTAAATATAGAAATCAAAGAAAAGCAAAATACAAGATAAAAAATAAATGTGTGAAAATATTTTCTTATCCTGGAACAAAGAAACCTCTTGGATAGTAGGCAATAAGCTATTTCCTAAACTGAGCAACTATTCTCATTTAATATGCATTTGTGTGCCCAAGTACTTTATACTGCCTCAGTGATGCACTTATATTCTACCTTCTGTGTTATCATTTAGCACATTCTAGACCTTCAATTACCTCATTTTAAAATGTAATCTGGAAAAACATGTCTGAAAGCATGCCTGCATAGCCTAACTATTAATTACATAGTGTGACTGGACAACATAATATAAATATTTATTGCAAATATATTCCCATCTTTTAGTAAAGATAATCTACTTTTATCCAAAATATAGACAGAATAGCAAGATTCAATTAAAAGTAAAGAATGTGTATTCCCCCCAAACATGAAATCTCAGCAAAAAGGGAATATGGCTGTAGAATATTCAGACTGTTAAGTAACCTGTTTTTAAAAACAGTTGCAAAGAGTTTTCCCTGATGGCCTCCTTCTTTTCTGAAGAGCTTTCTCCAGGTTCTTAGGAATTTTTACTGTCACTACAATGAGTGATAAGGACCCGAAAGCATTAGTTTTCTTGCAAGGTTTAGCAGCTTATTTCTCACAAGTTAAATTTTCCTCTGAAAAAAAGATTCTTGAATATTTTTTCCTCTTTACTGAGTGAACTTCATGCTTTTTAATCTGACTGCATTATGGAAAAGGTATGAAGTATACTTTGAAACATACCTAAAAACATATAGAAACCAAGAAATTCCAAAATCAAACAAAATCTAGGAAAGAAACTAGAGTGTACTTTTCTGTCAGGATCATGTAATAACAGCTCATGCTAGCACACAAAAAATAACATAGGTTATCAATCTGACTGATTATTTAAACTCAGCTTCAAAGCAGCACAGATTAGTTTCTCCTTTATAGGAGACATTTGTCTGAATTTTGAGACATTGTCAGACACATATTTCCTAAGGCTTGCACGCATAGTTGTGGAAGCTCAAAATGAGGGAGAATACTTCTGTAGAAAGCAATAATCCTCCCCAGTCCTAAACTTTAATACTGAATGTCAAGACATACCTGTGAACTTCAGGAGGTTCCCTCTGGATTTTAGAGCTTGCCTCCACAACTTCTTTGGCTACTTTTCCACTGCATTGAAAGATGAAAGGAATATTCAAGTAAATATTAAGATACATGCCAAGAACTACATAAATGTAGAAAATTAAGTTACATTTTAGAAATTTAAAATAAAGGGGGAAAAAGTTGCAATAAAATGCATAAATAATGTTCTAGAATAAAATTGTGCTGACTACTTGCCCAAAAAGCTACCACAAAAAAAGCAACTTTCTGTAGTAGAACACCATGGGTTGAACCGGACTATCTATCTCACACCTGGTTCAGAGCTGCCCAGCTGCAGGGGGCATAAAATCTCTGCACTGGCCACACATCCTAATTTTTGCAGAAGATGCACCAAAAGTGGAGCTATCTGCTGGCGGCACTACTCTTGACAGAAGTGTCTGCGTGAAAACTGCTGCTTAATTTTTGAGTGACACTAGAAAAGGCAACAGGAAGATTTTCAAATCTTGACATCAGCTAGGCATGAACAGACCCTCCAGCAGTAACAACCCTGAATTTTCCATGACTAATTACTTACATTTTCTTACTTCCTGAAATGATTTACTGTGAATAAGAAACAGCAAACACCCACCTATATCGAAATCTACTGCCTTTAAAAAATATCTTGCTGCTGGACATTGTCTTGATCTGACTGGATTTTGCATACCTTGAAAAAAAATAACAGAGGCTGTCACCTTTTCGAGGACATGATAAGCAAAAATGAACAAGGCAAAATACAAGCTTTGTTATTTTTATACCATAAAGTAATTTTCAAAAAATGAGCTTTTCAATTTTTAAGGCCTTTATACAAAAAATGAAGCACACATAAAATCATTCAGACAGCATAGAATGACTGAACATGCAACAAGTGATTGTCATGAGAACAAGAAAATTAAATGCAGACACTTGCTGCATCTCTATGAATTTTCATTCCCAGGATGAAGGAAAGACCATGGTATATCAAAGACTCTGAGACGTGTGTCTTAACACCAGCTTGTTTTGGGAAAATATGGCTATTTCTGCTTTTCCACTAGGAAAACAAAGAAATAATAAAGACAACAACTTGTCTGCTGAAGTAGGTTCTTCTCCAGTATCTCTATTCAGTCAATTCTTATTCTCTATTCTTAGTAGCCTACATCACACCCTACTGCTTCTCTGTATTCAACAGGTACATAGCAACCTTTTATCTTTATTACAAAGACCATGGAAGAGCACCTCATGTGCCATTTCCTTGATGTCCTCTTGAAAAATGGCAAATTGATTTTGAACAGTCACCTCTAATTCCCAGACCCTAGTAAACAACTGTCCATTATTAGTATCTACTTGAATAATTGCAACAGTGACTCCTGAACCTGGATCAAGACAGGACTAAAGCTCTGTTTTTCAAAACATGTCATGTTTTGAAAACATGACCTTCCCTTAAATTCCAAATCTCAAACTCTTCTAGGAAGAGGAGAGGACCAAATTTAATTAAGGCAAAGTGTCAATGATGTGGATTATTTTCACTGTCTGACTATGTCTGTTTTAATCTTATTCAAATATCTTGTTGGTATTATATAGAACTTAAACAAAAGAGAATTATCAAATGTTGCCAAATAACAGAGCCCCCACTGCACAACTCTATTTCTCTGAAATGTGTGAAAACATTTCCTCTTTCAAAACTACAATTTTAAGGCTTTACTTATAGATGGTTTTGGCTTCAGTTTCATGTTTGAAGCGTTACTGTTATTTTTCTGCATATTAAACATTACAATATTCCAATCTATTGTTCACATTCCTATCTGTTGAATAACATTTCCAATCTTCATTTTATTAAAGAAGTCCTCTTGAAAGACCCACCAAAACTGAAACAGGTGGGTGTAACTTTAAGCAATCATTGTTAAGGAATAATTCCATTCCATAAAATAATTTGGAAAGTAGAAAAATAGATGAGAGAAACAGCATTGAACACACCAAGGTCAGAGAATAGTGAGAGGGAGGAGGTGCTCCAGGTATTGGAGCACTTTCCACGAATGGAGAAAACTGTGGGGAAGGAGTCTGTCGCGCT
Organism: Ammospiza caudacuta; assembly: GCF_027887145.1. Lineage (NCBI taxonomy): Eukaryota > Metazoa > Chordata > Aves > Passeriformes > Passerellidae > Ammospiza > Ammospiza caudacuta. The sequence continues at coordinate 31,877,921 of NC_080632.1, read as the reverse complement.
GCAGCCAAATACAGAGCAGATATCCTCCCCACAGCCCATGGAAGAGCCTGCAGCAGGCCAGCATGCTCTGAAGGAATGGAGAGCTCACACATGAGCTGGCTCCAGGCAGGCATTGCGGCCTGTGGAGAGGAACACGAGATACAGCAGGTTTGTCCGGAAGGACTGCAAGCCCTTGGAAAGGGCCCATGCTTGAGGAGTTCATGAAGGAGACTGGAGTACAGGGAGAGTATAAGAAGGAAGGAGCAGCAGAGAGGAGCTACAACCTCCATTCCCTGTCTCCCTGAGCTGCTCAGGACAAGGAGGACATAAAGGAGTCAGAAATGAAGGAGTAAAGGTGATCCTGGAATGAAACAGGGAAAGGTGGTTTTAGTTCTGTCTCTGCTGACAAATTGAAATAGAGTGAAAAGGTTAAAAGGAAATTAAATTCAATTTCTCCAATTCAGGCCTGTTTTTGCTGTGACAGTAATTGATAAGCAATCTTTCTATCTTTATCCTAAGCTATAAGCTATTTTATCATACCTTTTCCTCTTGACCTGCTGATTAGAGGGAGTGAAAGAGCAGCTGGGTAGGCATCTGGCATTTAGACAAGATCAAACTCCCTAAACCATGTATTTGTGACCAAAACCCAAATAGTTAATATTACTGCCATTTCACAACAAGAACAGAGAGGTGATATTCCTGTGAGCCTCCCCGACACATTTTTACATTGAGCTAATTTCTACTCTAAGTAATTTTTCTTTATGGGGAAATAATCTCCTATTCCCAATTTATTTCTTGTGACATGAAATGAAACTACTCAAACACCATGCAGTATTTTCCTGCTTAAATCTACTAAAACAGAAAAGGCTTCCAGATAAACTTCAAATTAGTCTTTATTTATAGACTATATTTAGGCTTGATATAGTCTCAAGCACAGTAAATGTTAACATAGAGAATTAACAAATGCATTTTGCCAGTTCCTACTTCCTGTTTCTTTTTTTCTATCCAATTGAATATATCAGTTGGATAGATTATATATGATTGTATCACTGTTGAAACTAAAGGGAGTCACTTCTCCAAATTAAAGCAGATCATTAACATTCTGGTTAGAAGATATATTTTTCCTACTTCTGTTTTATTTGCCCTTACAGCAGCCCCCTGGTTTGGCTGTGTGCCAACACAGAAACAGTAATATTTATTAAATATGTGAGAGCCTGTAAAGAAACACTAAGTAGCAAGAATAAAAGCTACGTGCCTAGAGGGAAGCATCAATAAACAGACCTAACAAAGTCAGGAAAGGGCAGAAAAAATGCAGAGGAATTTTCAATGAGGAATTATTAATAGGATCTTTTTCAGGGAGTAAGGAGGTAGATACTACTTTTATTTTTTGTCACTTTACAAGCTTTTTATGTATAACAAGATCACAGGTATCTTTCAAAATGCATCTAAGAATATTTTCTTTTCTTCCTTAAATCATTAAAGAGAACTGTTTATTTTTCAATCAACTCTTACTAAGCCTTGCATTTCAAGCAGAAGAACAATTACCTCCTGGCACAAGAGCCCAGAGAATCAAGAATGACAGATTTTTTCCCTTCATTCTCAAGATATTCTACAGCTGGGCTAAGATTAACAGCTATGTTCCCAGACACAAGTGCAGTACTCTGTCCATCGAATATCTCACTACAGAGCAGCAAAAGCATTGTGCTGGAGCCAAAACCCTCCTGTCTCATTTATATTTTAAACTATTTCTAATACTGGCTTGAAGTGAAATAATATTTCCCATTAACTTGCATATTTCTGTTTACATGTTGCCTTCTGTTAGTTAAATGGAACATTTCACAATGAACAAACCTCCACTCACACACTTTTTTTTTTTTTTACTTTCATTATAGATAATGACTTCAGGTGTACATACTTGTAAAAAGCCTGGTTCTCCACCCCACACTTCCAAAGGTGCTTGCATGCTGCTGGTGTAGAGGTATGGAATGCCAGCACAGCCTTCTTCTAAATGCAAGGAAAAGAAAGCAAATGAAAGAAATGAAAATGTTGAATTCTCAGTGCCTGCAATAGCTCTACCTGATGGCATGACCTTTAACCAGATACACTGAAGACCAAGTTTTCCTGTATAGTGTAAATCTGTGGTTCACCCACAGATGCACAATCCATACACAGCTGATATTTAAACAGCCCAGACAATTTTTTCAGAGAAAAGGAGATGCTTCAAGGGGGGAAGGAAGAGCATATGTCCAAGTGGCCTTTAAAACAACTGTATAACTGGTCAAAATCGAATGAGGGAAATCTCAGAGTTCAATATTCTTTGCTGCACAACTTACCACCCATCTCTCCCTCCTCTCTACCACTTGATGTCCTACCATCAAAACCTCCTTGCAACCACATGAGCAGTCGTGGTACCTCCGGCATTATTTCCTTCCTTCCTTCATTTTTTTTCCTCACCTCCATTCAAAACCATAACCTTAGGATATATCACTCTGATCTAGGGAAAGAACTGATGTAGGCAAGTCTCTAGGATTTCAATGACAACAGCCCAGTGATAGGACCTAATTATGAGACACACTCTAACCTTTTCAGCTCACCAAAATTTGAGGGTGGGACTGTAATTAGCAGAAAAATGCCTCAAATTGATCCAGGTATCAATGCTTACTTGAGTTTGCAATCATATACAGACATCTTCTATACTTTAGAGTGAGTGAGTACAACTTCAGCACTTAAAAATACATTAAAACTTGAGTCCAAAGGCATCCAAACCCATGAACAATCCACATAGCCCAGCGTGAATATTAAGTGAGAAATGTCTCAATCCTTTGCAAATTAGACATTTTTCCAAAACTTACTCACATTCATTCATATTCTATATTTTAGTTATAATATTAAGTACAATTATTGATTTAGTAGTTTGTTTATTTAAAAACATATGCTATGTCTCATACAATCTTAATCAAGTACAGAAGTTCTGTAAAAATATTAAACACAACCTCTTTCTGAGCTCCAGACACATAAAATGTCTTCCCTTCAAATTTCAGCTTGTAGACATCACACCTAGAAAGAGAAAAAAATTTAAGTATAGGAAACAAAGATAAATCTATGAGTAAGAAAAGTAACTAGCATGTAAGTTTTCCTGATTAACAAAGTCAAGCAGGCAATCAAATGACAAAAGCCCTCTACAGGCCTTACAAGATTTAGGATAAAATTATTTAATAGCTTAAATTTTTTGAGAAGATAAGTCCAGAGTATTTCTTTTACATCCTTATGTATCTTCAAAGAGTTAACTTTGCTGGAAAGTGAAGAGAAAATCAAAGGTAGACAGAAGCTTGTAGTTATATTATATTTACTGCACAGTTTGTAATTCCTCTTACATCTTAAAATCTTAAAATGTCTATTGTAACTGAGTTGAGGGAAAGATAATATTCTTTTCTCTATACTCATTTATGAGGCTTCACATCACGTCTTAGTAACAGAGTACAACAAGAAGAAAAAGACCATGTTTAGCAGTATTTGTTACAGACAGGCTTTTTGAGTTGCAAAATTTATATCAAAATTTAATTTAATCAAGGTTAAGTGCTCAATCTTCATATGGAATAACAGTGAACCACAAAAAGGCAATGCCATGCCTCTGCTTAAATTGTAATGGAAATTTTGTCATTACCAGAGTTAAAATGGAGCCACTGCTGTTTTTGACAAATTTCCCTAAGGGTTTTGAATGTCAGAGTTGAAGCAGGAATAATCTTGGAGGCAAGGACAATGCTATACCTGAAACTTTACAACAAGAGTTTTCCTTTTACATGAGAAAGCAAAAAATCATTGAGAAAGCTTTTACATTGAAAATAAAATCTCAAATACAAATCTGGGTTTTTTATTGTGCAGTGCAAATTTCAGCTAAAATTATTTACAGCTACTAGCACTCACTTCTAGGCCTCTGAAATGGAAGAAGCAGAGCATAGTGTTCAGATAAAACTCACCAGACCGGTTTTCAGCCTCTACAGTAACACTGAGTTTATTGGCTCCTCCTCCATCGCTGATTTGTTTTTTTATCTGGTTTACAAATTAATGCACTTAATAAGTATGCCCGTATCGCCCAGAGGATGCATTACCCTCAAGTGACATGAGCAGCTAAATGCTGTGAGATTCATGTCCCACAGTATGGTGGGCATATGCTTGGCAAGGGCTACTCTCTCCTCAGTGTGCCATAGACTGACATTACTGTTATGTTTTCCTTGTGCCAAAACCACAAACCACTGAAGTACTGCGACCACAGCCATCTGCAATTAACCCTGGGGAAATTGTACCGTAAACCCATGATTATAAATGGATGGCTGCTGATTGGTGTGTCCCCAGAGCTCCATAGGGAACTCAGTTGTACAGACAGGACTATGCTGATTTTACACTTCTGAAGATTTCAGGTCATTCAACACTTAGAAAAGTTTCTACAGATATGCAGCAAGGAGCCCAGCTTCATTTTTTTCCCACCTTCTGCCTGTCTTGATCCCACAAGACAGGCTGAGAGCTCAGAGACAGGACGTTTACAACTGTTGGCATGCATGTAGCAGCAGGGCTAGAATGAGATTATCAGTGCCTAAGCATGACTGGTCACTTTCCACCACACCGCTGAGGGTGTGCCCAGCTGCTCTTCACATCATCTGCAGGAGCTCAGTTTTACCTCTTCCTCAAATGTGGCTCAGTGAGGGTAACAAATTAAGTAAGTCCAGGAGTTCAAATAAAAGCAAAACAGACTACCCAAAGACAATTGCATAAGTACTCGTTTCTTTAAAAAAGAGACATAAAAAAAATAAATTCAATTGCATTATCATTTCTTTCTCTTCTGTTTACCAAATAAGTTTTTTCATGGTTTCAAATTGAGGGTTATTAAATGAGCAAATGCAATATTTCCAAAAATCAAATAAAGATTAAGGTGGGCTCTTTGCCAGTAAACCTCACTGGTGATTTACAGATAGCTGAAAAATCAATGTACTCAGTTTCAGCATTTGTAAATTATATTTACTAATGAACTCTGTGGAATAATTTTCACTGGGAGTTGAATGAGACTAAATTGTTATTGTTTTTGTTATTGTTGTAGTTGTAGCTGTTATCTAAAATCCTTTAAAACAGAAACATAATGGGGCAGGAAAGGTAATATTCACATGGTTCTCCTTAAAGACAACAAATGCAGGTGAAGATGGTAGGAAGAGAAGACACAGAAGAAGATATGCTTATTTATTAAAATATTCTTACATCATATGCTTACCATTTTAATAAATGAATTCTTTTATTACCCTGGAAAACTACAAATCCTGCAGCTGTGAATCCTAAAAATGTAGTTGTCCCGAATGAGTCCTTGAAAGAGAAAAAGAAACATAGCAACATAACTTTCCCCTCATCCAACGAGGTATTTATTACTGATACTGAGGTACTTCTTACTGATTTTTTACTGATAGCATAAATTGTTACTCCATTCTAGATTACCTTTCTTTTGTTTTCCCCTTCAAAACAAATTTGCCTTTAAAAGATATACTTCTAAAGGAAAGGACAGCCCTTGAAATAAAGATCTCATTTATTTCTAGGCATTTGAGTAACAATATCTTATTCTTTGTTTTCCTCTACCTGATGACACCAGGGACTCCTCAGGCAGACTTACCAAATTTAATGAAAATGTGCTTCTGTGTATGTCCCAGTCTTAAAAGGAGGACTAACTACCAACCAGGGATTCATATCTGCTTCAACACTGATATTTTTTGAGATTTCACAATACATTGTTCCTCTGCAAGGTGTCATGTTGGAAATACTACTGACAGCATTTACTAATACAAGCTTCTGTTTTGTACTCACGGACTCTTCAGTACAAACCAGAAGAAATAGCAGTTGCCTTTCAAATAGAAAAGAAAATTCTTAAAATATAGCTCCACTATAAAAGTTCCGGCATATCATTTTTGATTAATGATTAAGATGAGTTTTTTATTTACTGGATTTTCTGTCCATCCCAAGTTCCATACCCTCATCTTGATAAAGATAATCAACTTTATTGTGCCTTATGTCTTAACAACGAAGTAAAGGGGAACAGAAACGGGGATGGTTCTGGAGCAACAGCCACAGCACCAAAAGGAGCATGTCATAAGGAGCCTGCCAAGGACCTCACTTTGAGGTTCACTTCCAGAAGACAGACAAATTTTCCTCAGGCATGGGTGATGAATTTCTGATTGGCTCCCACACTATAAACCCTGCCTCACAGGTAAAGAAGTAATTCTGAGCCAGTTATGCCTCAGTTTTTGGGATACCTTTTGAAAATCTGCAGTATAGTTTCAAAGTAAAGTTTACTGCATCACTGACTTCACTAAGCTCTGAGCCAGACCCTGTGTTTCACACAGGAGCACCATTCCTAACAAAGCGTATACAAAATCTTATGCAGCTTTGTGTTAGAGCTGACTGCTTAAGGATGATCACCCCCAGAACAGCTAACTAAACAGTACTGCTGTCCCAGCAGAAGAGACAATACATGAGCCAAAGCAAAAACAGCAGTTAAAACAAAAAGCAAGTCACTCTAAAAATAAACATCACAGATGAGACAGATACAACCACGTAATTAAAATGTGCACGTACATGATAATCAGAACTGGTAATTAAGATCACCTTCTTACAGAAGATCACAAAATATCAAAGTGGGAAGTGGGAATTGGAAATGGGTTTTCCTCCCTGTACATTTGGCTTGCTTTCTTCCTAAGATTTGCATATTTTGATGGTGTTTGAAAAACTGATATGCCATGGACTATCAGTGTTTTGCATTTTCTCGTCAAAATAATGGTTAATCCCGATAATCTTGGCAAACAAAAAATATTTCATACCTGGACTAATTAAAAGAAACCTTTGCACTAAATGCAAAGAAATTATGGACTATTATCAGAGCTTATGCCATTACAATCTACTAAATTCTCCTGTGATGTTCTTCTGCTTCCTCTGGAGAGACCCTTTTTTGACTGATGTAGAAATGTTAGTCAGTCAGTGTTCTTCCAAGGCTTAAGCATAATATGTAGTTCCAGGGCAGCTTTTTTAGAAACTGGTCACTATTTACACCTTGATATAAACCAGAGCTAAATCAATTCCATTACTAACTTTTAACTAAATGTTAGTAAAAAAAATGTTTTATTAAAAGTTAGTAAAAAGAACTGTTACCTTGCAAGGATGAGGATCAACACCATAAGTTTCCAAAGAATTTGCTTTAAGAAGCAAGTTAAATTCAGCAACAGCTGGACTCTGACCTCTGAAATTACAAAGGAAAATGGAGTTTGACAGCAAAAAGAAATAGGAGAAAAAGACTTATTGACTGGAGAATTTAAAAGCCTAAAGACAGAGGAAAGGAAAGTTTTTACTGACATTCAAACTATTTCAACCATGTTTTGTTTGTAATAAAAAGATAGAAAACTTTTCATATCATTTCTTCTGCTGAATTGTACAGTGCCTGATGTTTTCAGGTAAATTCTGAGGATTTTTTAAAAATCCTGAGATAACAACAGCAGAATTATCTCATATTTTGAAAGTATTTCTTGTCTTCATGTCAGCCTGATTATGAAATAAACCTCAGCATCTTTTTTCCACAAACTCTTGCTCCCCATTTCATTTAAAAGGATTGCGCAGATTAACAGACATTCCTTCCAGTGCAGGGTATAAACATAGCAATCATATTACACTGCCTACTCAGATGTATGTCTAATTATAGCAGTGCCTGCTACCAATATGATAGCTCAGAATCTGTCAGCATTTCCATTTATACAACCCTATTTTTAGGGTGTCTATAATCAACAGCAAATATACACTAAAGCCTGAAATGTGACATGAAGACTTGGGGTCTAGAGTAAGTTTTATCAGATATTTATAGAGATTTATTTATCTCTAACACAGATTTACAACGCCCATTTGGAAGTGAGCTGTTTCAAGTATTATTTCATTTCTGTATCTGTATAACTACAGTACATGATTTTGAAAGACAATACAGTTTTATGATAATGAGCAGTTCCTAGAGCCTTTAGAAAGCCAGACTTCATAAATACTTTCCATGCAAATAATAATCAAAAAAAGTAAAAAGAGCCATTAACAAATTTTCAAGGACCATACTGATAGTCATACTTTATTCTGCCCCTGAATTTTTTTGTGAGTCTAGCCTCACATTGCAAATTGTACATAGGAATTGACATTTAATACTTCACTGTATATTGTTGTAGCATAATTTCCCTGAAAGCCTGTTACGCCCCTTCAGGTAGAAAACAAGTACTAATATATGATATTCAGCATCTGATCTGGATATCATACGTCAACATCTAGCATGCTTGTGGACATCAAATCCTATTTTAAACCTAACAAGATGATGACCTGTGGCAATGTAAGTGTCAATAACCATTTCTGTTTCAAAGTTTTAAAATTGCTTCTTTTTACTTCACTGTTTATCATCTCCTAGTCAACCTCATCATATTTATTGGGCTTCTTCAGTATTGTTTTGACACTACACAACCTTCACTTTATTTCAGACCACATTTTTGTGGATCTTTTACTTCTAAAGTAAAATAGATATATATTTTAGAGAAGAAGTGGCCTTCTTTGCCTTTCCTGTTCCAGTCTCTTTCTCACCACTTGCCAGTAGAGAAGAGCATATATTAAGTGGAACACCAAAAATTACAAATGTGTATTTACACAGCTAATAGTTAAGGAGGAAGCAGCACCAAAGCAGCAATCAAAACAAAAATGCTTAGTTTTCCACTCAGTTTTTTGGTAGCCCTACTAAGCTTTTACTCCATTGTAAATGCTATTAAATCACAACTTTATGTCATCGCAATGGTAAGACCATAAATGACCCCTAAAAAGACAACAATTTTATTTCATGTACCAGTCAACTGCATTTGACAGAAGTAATTAGCTAGTTTGACCTAAATTTCTTTGAATAGTTATGTTGCATAGTGAAAAGTCAAACAAATAGTTTGGTTCCTTATTAGATATTGGGCCTTACAAAAACAAAGGATTACAAAACACATTTTTTAATCCACCTCCGTTTGCTGGTACAAAGGATAGTCAATATTCTGGTTTCAGTGGACCAAAAAGTGACGAGCACTTTGTAACAATGAGGTTTGGGGAGTTGACATATTGAAATGGGGAAAAAACTTCAACTTGCTATTACTATTAAAGAGACATTCAAGAAAGTATTATCAGGCTCCCTTCCCATACAGCCTCTGCAACTATGATGATTTTGTGTACATCCAGTGAAACAAGCTCTGTGTGGTATTTGGGGGGAAAAAAAGCCAAAGACATGGACAAATTTGATCTTATCCGATTACAGACTAATCAAATGGCT